>NC_143136.1:29248636-29552727 GCF_059928025.1 Delphinapterus leucas | reverse complement strand
CGTTTTTGTGTGTGTGCTTTGTTCAGCTTCCATGGAGCCTGTCTGACAGCTGAGGCGGAGCAGTGCATGTCTGGACACGGAGCTGAGGTCCTTTAGGGTTTGATTTCACATGGGTTAGTTTTGCATGGAGAAGAACTATGGGCTTTGGAGTCAAACACACCTGGATTGCACTCCAGCTCTGCATTTTACTAGCTGAGGCCTTAGGCAAGTCACTTAACATCTGGAACCTCAGTTTCTTCATTTGTATGAATGGGATGATCATGCCTTTTAGAGTGTTTGGAAGAATTGGAGATAATCGGACGTGATACAGCTTGCACAGTGTATTAGCTGCCTTTTGCTGTTGTGACAAACTACCACAAACTTAGTGTCTTAAACCAACATATATTTATTATCTTATAGTGGTGCAGTTTGTGACAAAAGTCCAAACTAGGTCTTACTAGGATAAAATTAATGTGTCAGCAGGGCTGCCTCCCTTTCTGGGGTCTGTAGAAGAGAATCTGGGGATTTTGGGTTGTTTTTTGGTTTTGCTTTTTTCAGCTTCCAGAGGCTGCCTGCATTCCTTGGCTTCTGGCCTCTTCCTCCATCTTCAAAGCCAGCAATGGCTGGGTGATGCTGCCACTTTTCTACCCACTTCTTCTGCCTCAGGAACTTTGTGATTGCATTGTGCCCACTCAGATCATCTAGGATAATATCCCTATTTTAACATCAGTTGATTAGCAACCTGAATTCCTTCTACAACTTTCATTTTCCCTTGCTGTGTAACATAACATATTTATGATTTCTGAGGATTAGGACATTTTTGGAGGCGGGGTTGGGGATCATTATCCTGCTCACCATACACAATAAGCACAAATAAATGCTAACTATATAATTTTCTATCACTACTATTTGTAGTATTAGTAATAGTAGTACTTACCCCATCTAAAAGAGGGCTCAAACAGGAGTTGAGAGAGCTATCAAAATCCAGAGCTGCCTGAATCAAATGTTGGGTTGCCTGGAGTTCTTTGTTGCCTCTCTGTTTTCCGACAATCACACTCTAAGGGATTTGGGTGGGTCCTAATAGTTGGAACCCATATCCCGAGAGCCACCACTGGGACTGCGTTTCATTTCCCAAGTGTCTTGCTTTTAAGTGTTTTTAACTATGAGAAGCTTTATTTCATTAGCATGATTTTAAAAAACTGTCTTCTCAAAATGCACTAATTCCTAAAGCCCAAGAGTTCCTTCTCAGGAGGAAAGGCTTCAAGGATCCGGATGAATGTGCCCAGAGATGACAATGGGAGTTCTTGGTAGCGGTCTTCCTGAAGATGGTATCTCCACACTATAAAGTAATGCAAGTGCCCAGTAGCCCTATAAGAAAACAAAGAGGTGAGGGGCTTGTCTGCCCTCTGTCTCCACTGCAAACAGAATAAAAGAGAATAATCTTATGCATAGGGTGTTGATCAGTAAGAAGGAAAGCATTCTGACCAATGTTCTGCCCTGGAACACTGTGACCAAGGAGATGGTGCAGCTACATCTGGAGGTCTCATCTGCTTGGGATGGGTTAGGTGTGGCTCTGGGTAATGACAGGCAGATGGCTGAGTGTCCACCCAATTCCTTTCTTCCTTTATGAGTCAGTGAGTTTCCTCTCTGGCTCTGGCTCTGTCTCTCTCTGTTCCCTAGATGGGGTTTGCATTATTGCTCCCATAGTTTTCTCCAGAGCAATCAAGCGACTTGAAAACGTCTGTTTTCACTGTCTAAAATTGATTTATCCCCCATGAACCAGAGGTACTCTGGCTTCGTATTGTAGTTTGGGAAAGCAATTTCTTAATGTCACCAGCACTCTTTCTAATTATTCTATAAGGAAAGCCTTATTTCAACTTCTTTCCTTTCACATCTATATGTGTTCATTCTTATTGCTTTTTTCCCCACCCCCTCACTCTTTTTTGGTCTCTGTTCTTATAATTTGGACTGACTTCTACATCTGTCATTTTTCTGGACTGCTTACTTCTTCCTCCTTTGATTTAGTCAATATATTTTCTCAAAATAATTTAATGGCAATTCTTTTATGAGTAAACAACCACCCCTCCAGGTTAATTTTTTTCCAATTTGATTTGCATAAGGAGGAAGTGCTTGACTTCTGCATAAGGCATGTAGCAAAGGGCAATCAATGTGATCTAAAAAACCCGGGTGGTTGTCTCTTTTCTCAAGAAATCTACTCATGAGTAAAATAAAAGAACTGTTCTTATTTACATTTTCCCACAATTTTCTTCCTTAGTTCCTCTGCATTTCTGTGCTGCTAATTCCTACTATTGGTGGTGGGGAGGGGAGGGTTGAAAGAAGAAATTTATGATGTTGTTGATTTACATTTTAGCCAAGTTGACCCTCTTTGGAAATACAAACTATCCGTCCTGTTGCACAATAGGAGATAAGTGTTGTTGGTTTACTGGTAACAAGATAAACAAGAAAGGGGAAGGATATTCCAACTGTAAAGTTGTCCTCTCTTCTCCTTGAGAGCAGGGACAGAACCTTGGTCTCTTCAATGTGTATAGTCAATAAGCAGTGGCAGTTAATAAATACATTGATATTTAAATATATAAAAATAATATTTTAATTTCTATCCAAAGGAGTCATTCCACGGACTTTGCTTTCAAAAGCCTCTATTCCCTCCTCCTTTTCCAGCCATTTGGGCAGTTTGCTTTTTTCCATTCTTCTTGAAATACAGCTAGAATTTACTCAAGTTCTACTTTCTAGTCTTATTACATTTGAGCATCTTCACGCTTCCAGTTTCCGAACTTAAGGTGTCAGAGACTAGAGGAATGGACTTGTGTCCGTAATCATTATGGTTGAACGTGTAAGACAGTGAGGATATTAGCGTGAAATTGCTGCCTCTGGTGTCAGACTAACCTACCTTCTAGTCTTAGCTCTGCCATTTGTTAGCGATGTGGGCAAGTTTCTTAACAGGGTGACCATAACAATCACCCAAACCAGGGCACATTTTTTTTTTTTTTTTTTTGGTACACGGGCCTCTCACTGTTGTGGCCTCTCCCGTTGTGGAGCACAGGCTCTGGACGCGCAGGCTCAGAGGCCATGGCTCACTGGGCCCAGCCGCTGCGCGGCATGTGGGATCTTCCCGGACCGGGGCACGAACCCGTGTCCCCTGCATCGGCAGGCGGACTCTCAACCACTGCGCCACCAGGGAAGCCCCAAACCAGGTCACTTTTAAGAGTGAAGGAGAGTGTCATCAATAATTATGCCAGGACAACAAGTGTAAATCAAGACAGTCTTGGCCAAACCTGGATGCATAGTCATCCTATTGGTAGCAGTTTAAGTTCTTTCCTCTGTAAAATATGTAGGAAAAATATAAGAATTTGAAAAATACCCATCTTATAGGATGTTGTAAGGATTCAATGAGACAATGAATGAGGAGTGCTTACACAGAACCTGGAACATACTAAAAGTCAATAAATGTTAGTTATTGAACTAACTATACGTATACAAATGTTCATGTTCCTCAGGCAATCTGGAAAGTTAAATACTATCAATGATTAATATTTATCACTTGTTTACCATATGGAACTCACTAAAAGATCTTGGGTTTATTTCTTGGAACAAGGGTGCTCTTTTCCTCTTTCCTTTAAGTACAATACAGAAGTCTCAGCATCCTAACCCCTTGACTTGGGCGAATTAATTTTTTATTAAATCCATTTCACTGAAATGCTACTTACTGTTCTTGGATTAGATAAAAGGGATATATAGAGGAAGGTATAGCAGTTATGAGTTGCAGTTCGGAATTTTCTACTGCAATATAATCACCAATGGACAATTTTCTCCTCCATTAAAGGTTCCTGAGTAGAGATCTGCCTAGAAACTCCAGAAAATTTTGCATGGCCTTGTCAGTAGTTAGCTATGGTTCAGAGGTCTTGCAATAAAAGAGTTTATATTTAAGATCAAAGCTACTTCTCTGATGCTTTAGCTTTGTTTAGCAAGAAAATAAGAATTGATGATATTAGAATGTTTTTAATACAACTGTGATAAAAACAGCATAGTTGTATGGAAAGATTTGTGATAACTAAGGAAGGGTAGATGCCTTGGAAAGTACTTCTTGTTCATTAGGGAAAGATTCTGAGAACCCTTCCCCAGAGTTGCCTGATGCACCCAGTAAGTGTGTCCTTGTTTCTATTTTTGTAAGATATTATATTGGATCTTGTAGAAATCTCTGGACAAATGTTTTCTTGCTGGCATCATCAAGTTAATAGTTGAATTATTGATGACTAGTCTCTGTTAAGAGCTCCATAAACTAGCTTCATTAATTCATCCATTGATCCGGGCATCTGTTCAACAAATATTTATTGAACCTACTATTATGTGCTAGGGTCAAAAGATTTAAGCAAGCAATATTCAGTCTTCACTTTTATGGTAGATTTGCAAAACTGGACCCAATTCTCCACCCTTCCTTCTTAGCTACATAACTTTATAGTTCCTTTTCACATTGCCTCTGATCCCAGCCATGAAATTTGCTTTGGCCAATGAGTTGTTAGTAAGCATAACATAAGCAAGGACTTGAAAGCACTTGTGCAATCAGGCTTGTCCTCATTCTTACCCTCTTCATCACTGTAATAATGTCTGTGCTAGCCTGTTAGAGACACTTGAGGCAGAGATGACTTAGCCCAGTCATTCCAGCCAAGAACACCCTATACTGGCTGAAAGCGAGCTGACCCCCATACAACAGTACATCTCCCCATATCTGTGAGATTGTCCAGTTGACACCAGAAGAGCCACCCAGCCAAGATTAGCAGAGCTGCCAAATGAACCATCTCAGAGGCATGAGTAAGAATCGCTTATTGTTGTATGCCATTGAAGTCTGGTGGTTGGTTGTTAGTCAGCAGTACTTTGGAAAAGCGAATGACATGGCTTCAAAGACTTTTGTCCTCATATCTTTTCTCCTTGACAACCACACTTCCATTTTCCCTAAGACACGTTGCCTATCTGCCCACTTGATGTTCTCACACATTCTACAATAATTTCTTTGCAAGAATGCAATAGCTGTTTTGAGGTATTTGCTTCTGGTGGGTTCATGCTTCTGAAAGACTTGGATTGAAACTGCAAAGATCTTATGAATGTCTGTAAAACAGAGGAGGAGATTCAGTCACTTATTTGTCATTTATCAGATGTTTGGGTGCTGGCTCTATATCAGACATGATGATGTCTCACTCTAATGGAAGACACTCTAGATACTAAAATACTATTAGATTATTCATTCATTCAATAAACACATGTTGAATACCCAGTATAGACAAAAGAGTAGGCCAGATGGTGGGAGGTTATAAAAAAGCAAGTTCTTAAAGGGTTTGTAATCTAGAGCAGGACACCAGTACACAAAATGAATACAAATCAGAAGGAATTAAGGGCTCAAACTGAAGTTCAAAGTATAATTTAAGTGAAGAACAAGGAATAATTAATCCTCATTAGGAGAATCATGGAGTGCCTTAAGGATACCATGGAATTTGAGCTGGACTTTGAAGACCTCTGATTTATATATCCCAATAAAAATACTTCTATAAAATAAAGAATATTGAGGTGTGACAGAGAACTTAGATCACTGACTGAAAGATTTGGGAAAGAGAAAGCTGAGGGATGCTACAGAAGACAACAACCTAGAAAAAATTAGAGTCTAGAGGCCTGAGTAATCTCCTGGGCAGTTCAATTCATTGGTTATTGCGTGTCATGTTTAAACTGATACAATTTGAATATTTAATACATTTCAGTTATTCATACATGAATACACTTTAGTCTTAATGTAGCAAACAACATGGTGGAAATTCTATCCTTGGAGTGACAGAATCATTAGTCAAAGTGAAGGCGGGGCAGAGGGAGTTTGTGGAGAGGTTGCATCAGACCAACCTGGGTTCAAATGCTGGCGCTGTAGCCAGCAATGTAACTCTGCACAAGTCACTTATCTTCTCTCTATCTCAGTGTTCTCACCTACAAAGTGGGAATAATAATTCTGCTTCATAATGTAAGGAGCAAAGAAGGTAATACATTCATCATTGTGGATAATATAGGAGTGAATAAGTGAGATCTCTGGGGGAGGGTATCCCTCCTTATACACAAGAGATGTGTTCCTGAAAGATTGTACATGATTCGAAATTTTTTAGACCTCCCTCATATTTGAAGTGTGCTGTTTTAAAAGTCCCTGCTGTGGCTCTTTTTGCTAAACAATTGTTTCTTAGATTACATGAAATTTGAATGTATAAAACAGGATAATTATTTTCTTCAGGAATGGATTCCAAAACTAGGCCGAATGTGGAATAAACTGCTAGTTGCCTACCCACTGTTCACATTTTCATTCTTTCTTAATAAGATGCTATCTGAGACATCAGAGTGCTACACTGAGAGACGTCATTTCATAATACTTCTTGCATACAGGGGTGGCCAATGTGATATAAGCTGAAGGCAATAGGTAAGGCATCAGGAAGAGTCCGTCTTTACCCTTCACTTTTCCCTTTTTCTTGTTTGGGATGAAGGTTTGGTGTCTAGAGACCCGGAGACATTTTGTGGCTTTGAGAATGGAAGTCATTATGCTAAAGATAATGGAGCAACCAGAAGTAGGAGCTTCAGTGCCTGATGACTTTGTGGCACCGCTGCAATCCGCCCTGCATTGATTGTCCAGCTTTAGGCTTTCCTCTCTGTGAGAGCACAGTAACCTCCTATTTTGTTTAAGCCTCTGTTTGTTCTGTTCTCTGATATGAGCAGTTGTTTATTGTAGATTCTAACTGAGACACCTAGTAATATTGGTAATGTTGTCAAGTTCAAAGGGCTGAGGGTGGTGGTGTCAGAATCAGAAGTGAGTAGTAATCATACCTGAGCACCTCCCCACACCCCCGCCCCACAAGCTAGTCATCCGTGCAAGATCTTACAAGACTAACCAGCTGATGCTGGCAGTGGTGTTGCTTGTCAGTAAAACTCAACACACATTCACTTAGATGCTGGGGAAGCACATAGGAAGGGTACCTAGTCTAGTCTTAAAGGGCCAGGAATGTCTTCATTAGGAAGATGACGTGGGTGCTGAAAATGCAAGGAAAGCAGCAGTTAAGTACTGAGGTTGAGGTGGAAGGGAGGGGGGAGAGGAAAAAGGAACAGTGTTTGCAAAGGCACAGAAGCAGAAGGGAACTTGGTCTATTTGAGGGGACTGCAAGTCGTTAGTATATAAATGAAACATAGTGTCAGAGGTAAGGGGCAGGGAGTGGAGGGAGGTAGCAGATGAGGCAGGAAACTAGGCAGGGGAGCAGATCAGGTGGACATTTAAGACCATATTTAGGCATTTTGCTCTATCCTAAATGGAATGAGCTTCCATTTTTGAAAGACCATTGTGACACAAAGGAGGGGGGAGGATGGGGCAGGTATGAGTCAGTTGTTTCAGTGAACCAGGTACAAGATGGTGGTTACACTAAGGGGTGGTATTAGAAATACAGAGAGGAGACAGATTCAGAAATCACATGGGTTAGAACCTAGAGGACCTGATGAATGGTTGGCTTAGTGCCAAGGAAGACGCCCAGGTTTCTGGTTCGGGATCTGTGTTAGCGCAGATTTGAAACTCTCATGGATGGCATATTTGCTGCTTCTTGTAAGAATCCTAAATGTCTGCTTCCTATTTGAAAATGAGCTTGGTTGCAATTGGCTTAGTGAAAAGTAAATTTTCTCGATAAGAAGGGTAAGCCATCTGGCTGTTCTCAGACTGGTTGATATCTCTATCCCTGGGTGTGATAAAGCTGTAACCTCTTGCCACAGGAAGCTATTACCTGATATTATTTATTTCCTGATAAAAAGGAGCAAATCATGCCTGGACATCTGTGGAAAATGGGTTTCTAATAAAACTAAGGTCGTTAATGTCTAAATGGGAGTTTCTCCTGTGATGATAAATGTCTACTCGGTTGAAATAGTTTCCATAAAACTCAGTAGGTAAAAAGGTAGAGATATGTGTAATTGTCAATAAAAGGATCCTTGTTTATGGGGTTTATAACCAATGATGAACCCTAATTCTTATGAAAATGAAAATGTTTTGGTGTACCAATTCAGCAGTGGAAGCTTCTGTTTCAGAAAAAATATATATTTTAATATGTATGTAGTATGACATTCAATGGATAATAGAAAAAAAAAATGTGGAGGACACCACTGGCAAAAATTGCAAACTGTGACCATGTGTGGGAATGCAGTGCTAATAGCTCTCAGAGCAAATAATAGCATATTGCTGACCATTCAGTGTACACAAAGGGCTGTTTTTTTTTCTAATTGTTCTGTGAAATTTTTGGTTGTAAAATCCTTCATTGCAAGACTGTTTTCTGGGCTTCCCTGGTGGCGCAGTGGGTGGGAGTCCGTCTGCCGATGCAGGGGACGCGGGTTCGTGCCCCCGTCCGGGAGGATCCCACATGCCGCGGAGCGGCTGGGCCCGTGAGCCATGGCCGCTGGGCCTGCGCATCCGGAGCCTGTGCTCCGCAACGGGAGATGCCACAGCAGTGGGAGGCCCGCGTACCGCAAAAAAAAAAAAAAAAAAAAAAAGATTGCTTTCTGTATTGGCGGGCTGCTGGAAAGTGGCAGCAATGGGTGAAGTACACTTTTACCTTGTCTACCTGGTTCTTTTTTTGCCTTAAACACCTCGATGAAAAATAATTAACTGATTCTCTGGTATTGGATATAACAGAAACTTACAAGACCAGTATGCTATAGATGGGTATGTCACACTCAGTGGTTGTCCTTGTCTCAGGTGCTTTATCTAGACTCAGATTAGGTCTTGGTGATCCTCTAGAGGTCTTGGTGGTCCCTGGGCTCCAATGGAATATGTGGTTCTCTTCCACTGGCTGTGAGTATGCACCAGCAGGGGTTCCTCTTTTTAGAGACAGTTATCTAGAACCTGGCTGTATTAGTCAGGGTCAGAATAAGCTGCTGTAACAAAGAGACACCAATATACAATGACTCATGTAAGCTAAAAGTTTACTTCTCTTTCACATAACAGTCCAGAGGCGAGGATGAGGAGTCTGGGGTAGGTAGATGATTCTGCTCCACCAGCTATGTAGGGTCTAATTTTTCTTCTAACTTGTTGCTTTGCCTTCCCTTGGACTAATGTCTTCAGCTGCATGGTCAAAGCCAGGCTGTAAGCATCACATCCTCTTTCCAGCCCAAGGGAAGAGGGAAAAAGGGAATTGAGGGCAACCAGCTTCCTTTTAAAAGATATAACCCAGAAGTTGCTCATCCCATTGGTCAGAATATCATCACGTGACCACACCTACCTTCAAGGGAATCTGGAAAATAACGTCTCTAGTTGGGTGGCCAAGTGCTCAGCTAAAACTCAGATTTTTCTAGTACTAAAAGGAAGATGGGGAAAATAGTGATGTTGAAGAGGGCATATGGTAGTCTCGGCCACACCGTCTTTTGGGTCTGCTTTAGTGACTGCTCTCTTTCTCTGGAATCAGTTTCATTTCATGGGGTGTTTGGGCAGGGGCCCTTGTATCTTACTGATGATGCCCAGATGGTGACTGTTCATTGCTGAGAGAGAAGCCACTGGAAACTACATATTTCAAATGTCATGTTCAAGCTGATACAATTTGAATATTTCATACATTTCAGTTATTCGCACCTGAATACACTTATTCTTAATGTAGCAAAGCTCAACATGGTGGTAATTACATTGCCTATCATATTTACCATGCTCTCTCAAACTAAATCCAAGGGAAGCCTGAATATATGTTGAGGATTTTCCTGTATTGTTCCACAAACCTGTCACTGGAACATGGCACTTAAGATTCGCTACCAAGAAATAAATGGCAACATTTGAAATTGAATGGGGTGCTTTGTTTACTTACTATCTAAAGAAAATATACTAGGAGTATATTTGTACTTCAAAATAGGAAGGTTTGTTTCTATTTTGTGAAATACACCTGAGAGAATTCAGGTTTTTGTTTTCTTCTGCAGTGTTAAAATGGCATTTTTCTGTTGGGCTAGCATGATGATCCTTGATGAGCTGGGGATGATGAATTGAGAGGGCCTAGTCTTGGGAAGTTTAGGAGGATTTCTTATCTGAGAGTCCAAAAATAACCATGTGGGGTTATTCAAACTTTTACCACAGCACTGACAATATTATCCACTTTATGGTATTGTTACCTATCTTTTTCTCCAGTAGACTCTGAACTCCTTGGGGGAAGAACTTTATCTTCCCCAGCTTTGTGTGTCCTGAGCCTAGTGCATACTTGGCCCAAAGTAGAGGCTGTTTGAAAGGTAGAGTGAAGATGGGGGAGAAGGCAAGTGGGGTAACAGCCCTAAACAGGAGTTGGAAAACTTCTCTCAGCACATCCGGGCGAAGGGAGCAGAAGATGGGCCTGGAAACAAAAAGTCCAGGGAGCTCCTGTCTGAAGGCCCTGTCTTCTCTATGAATTCTGAGAAGCTATCTATCTTCAGTTGATAATGGCTGGGGGCAAGGAGGTCAAGCATTTTGGGAGAGTAGGAAACTGTGAAATGGTTACTTGGAAAACATGAGAGATGGTGTATGGGGAAGTAGAGGGGGTTGCCTGTAAGCATTTAGAATCTCTTTCACGTTCAGTCCCATCTTCTGTTTATCACCCTCTTTCCCCTATTGTCTCCTCCCCTTCACTGTTTAGAGATGCCCACATGCCTGCATCTTAACCATACAGAACCCTCCCACAACCCCAAATCCCTCTCCAACAATTGCCTTCCTTCCACTCCCTTCCAGGACAAACTCCTAGGTGAGGTGCTGCCCTCACTTCTCTACCCCCAGCCCACCACCTCCCTTTTATCCACTCCTACTGACTCCTTTCCATTTCCTTCATTGGAGTCATTCTCAAGTAGTCCTAGAGATACCCTTGTTGCTAAATGCAATGCAGACTTGAGGTCCTTATCTCACTTGATTTCAGAGTAGCTTTTAACCTTTCCTTCCTCTTGAAATATTCCCCTTTCTTGGCTTTTAAAACGTTTCGGTGTCTCCTATTTTTCTAGCCACTCCTTTCCAATATTCTTTGCAGCCACTCCTTTCCAGTATCCTCTTCTTCTACCTGTTAATAAGTGTTGGTTTTCCTCTCCCCAGGGTTTTGTCCTGGGCCTTCTATTCTTTACCTTACCTTGCTGCTTAATTTTACTCACTCCTATGTCTTCATTACATCTTTATGCTGATGACTATCTAACCCACATCTTCAACTCACATATATCCCCTTAGTTCCAGACCCGTATATCCCCAGATACTTCCTGGACTCTACATTTGCTTGTCCTGTAGAAACCTAAACTCATCATGAAACCACAACTCAACTCATCGCCATTCCCTTGATACCTGCTCCTTCCCCCATGTTCCCTAGTTTAGTCAATGGCATCTCTACACATTTGGCAGACAAGTCAGATATCAGGACATCATCCCTACCTGCTAGCTCTCCATCACCATCGTTTTACCTCGTAAAAGTCTCTCTCAAATACCGCTATACACTACTACTACCCTAGGCTAGCCACCAAGACCTCTTGCCTAGGTTACTTCAGCATACTCTAAACTGGTCTCTTTATTTGCAGTCCATCACCTCTCCAGCCCAAACCTCCAAACTGCAACCAGAGTGTCCTTTCTGAATGCAATTTTTTATCATTTTCTCCCCTGCCTAAAATTTTAAAAAGGTGTACCCTTTTCCTTCTCTATGAAGTTCACACTTTTACCAGGCTCATAATCGTACATGACTACTGACTGGTATTCGCTCCCACTTTGTTTTTAACCATCCCCCTTTGGCTCTCTAGGCCACATCCAGGCTGACCTCTTTTTAGTTTCTTTAATATTTGATGTTGTCTTTCATCTCAATGTGATGCTTTTTCTGTCTGGAGCTCTCTGCTCTCCTTCTTTGCCTGGATAACATTCATTCAATCATTCACTTAACACGCACTTTGCTAATATGGTATAGTATTGGTGAGGTACTGTACTAGGCACTAATGGTATGGCAGTGAATAAAATACAGAAGCCCCTGTTCACTGACAACAGGACTCGTGCTGTTCTAATCAGGGTTTTTTTTTTTTGTTTTTGTTTTTGTCATCTGTCATGGCAGGCATCCAACTAGAGCTCATTTGTGGAATCTTCAGGGACCCCCAAGGGAAACTTTCCACTGTGTTTTTCCCTAGGGAAGGATACTGGGTGGCTCACCAAACCAAAAGAAAAGCTAAATGATGAGGCTTCAGAGGAACAACGCCAAGAGAGTTCTAGAATCTCAGCTTCAGGAACCCTTGTGGTGGCTCCTGATGGTGCTAGTATTGTTGTGACTCATTTCCAACTAGCTTCCTAAAATAGGAATATGACAGAGGGTGACTTCTATGTATCCTCCTGATTAAGATTCAAATTATTGGGGGAGGAATCTGATTGATCTAGCTATGGTCAAGTATCTACACCTACAGACTAGATACTGTGTCTGGCAACCAGAGGTACTATAACCACTGTTAAGGTATTCTAGACAGGAGATGATGGTAATTTGGATTATGATAGCAGTGAAAATGGAGAAAAATGGATAGATTCAGCATATGTTGATAGGCAGAGACTGATGTTTTGTGAACTGGTCGTCAAGGTGGAGGGAAAAAGAATCATAGATGATGCATAGATTTTTAGGTTTAAACATCTAATGGAAGGTGGTGCTGAGACTGGAAGACAGGGGGAGGGAGGAGATTTGGGTTGGTAGGGTCTGGAGTTAGAGAGGAGATCGTGAGTCTGTTTTGGTCATGATAAGTTTGAGATGCTTACTCAGCCATTGGATATGAAACTGAAGCTCGGTGGAGCAGTCAGATCTACAGATAAAAATACGGGAGTCTTCATCATGTAGATGCTATTGAAAGTCGTGAGTCTAGATGTGATAACTTATGGATAGATGGCAGGTAGAGATGATTGAAAGCCCCAGGACTGAGCCCTGTGGCACAGCTGTGCTTAGAGTTTGTAATAGAGGAGGAAAAGCCAGCAAAGGAGGCTGAGAAGGGAGGCCAGCAAGGTAAATGGAAAAATGGAATTTTCCGCCATTCTCACAGAAGCCAGATCTTATGGTCAGTAACAGGTCTTCTCCTGTATGGATGTCTGTTCAATCTTGAAATGCACGATCTGCTTTAGTCACCCCCCAGTTGGATTCACTCATGCTTTCCCTACATATCCTAATATACCCAATTTAACCCATCACTATTACAAATTTTATGGACAGATCACCCAGACCAGATGGTCTGTGTGGCATCACTAATAGCCTCGACCACATGCTGTCTCTCTGCTTCAAGGCCCTTATTTCTTATTTCCTTTTACAGACTATAACCTGTCCAGTTAATACAGCTCTTCTGTGTTTATGGGAGAATTTCCTACATCTTATTCCCGTTGTGGGCACATGCTTTCCACTGTTGACTGCTCACGTCTATACTCTGGTTAGGACTTTTTATAGGTCAGTAGAGTATTAGAGCTAGATGGATGCTAAGCAATCCTACAATACCAGCCCTTTTTTTAAAACATAATATCACAACTTATTTATCAATTACCCTGTTAATGAACATTTGTGTTGTTCTGACTTTTCCATAACTACTGGCAATGCTTTCATAGGCATCTTTGTTCATATTCCTTTGTGCACATGTCTGAGAGTTTCCCAAGGGTATATACTTTATTTTTATTTTATTTATTAAAAAATTAGAGACTGATCCCAAACTCCCAATCCATCCCTCCCCCACCACCCCCCGCTCCTTGGCAACCACAAGTCTGTTCTCTATGTCTGCGAGTCTGTTTCGTAAATAAGTTCATTTGTGTCATATTTTAGATTCCACCTAAAAGTGATATCATATGCTAACCCCTTATTTTTAAGATGAGAAAGCTGAGGCCTTGAAGTGGTCATCCTATCCAGAAGGATGTGAAGACGATATTTTAGCAACCCTACTAGGCTGATCAAGAAAACTAGTTAATTATTTTGTGTATCTTAAATATAAATCCGTAAATATCAGAGCCCAAGAGGCACTAGTGTCCAGGGGTTGAGGCAAGGAAGGTGGTCGTGTAAAGAGAATGACAGCACCAGTTCCTCCTCCTTCACAGTTTTATCATTAGACCCCATGAATGATATTGTGAAAGTTTGTTATGAGCAATAACATGCCACGTGAAGGTGAGGCTATATTTTTTTCTCCAGATTAACCAGGTAAATATTGGCCAATATTCTCAAAAATTGCTTGTGCTTAAGGAAGGAGTTTATCCTGTGCCCTAATACTCCTCTGGGTTCCGATTTCTCAGCTCTTGCAAGCTGACTAGGGTAGCACTAACATACAGCCAAGCCCTTTGTGGGCTTAAGCAAGAAGCCTTGAGGTATGGACCACAGGGCCCACGCTTGCTTCCCTGCCATAGGCAGATGTCTCTAAAGGACCAGAGGGCACCTGAGGGTGAGAAGCCAGGTTGAATGATAAGCTTAGTCCAGAGAAAGCTCTAAAATGAAGCTGGGCCATTGCAAATCTTCTAGGAGGCACAAGAATATTAGGTAAGCCCCGCCAAAGACCGATAGAACATACCATTAAATAAATAGAGGCGAATAACACATACTCTTGAAATGAAGATAAATGCATTTTAGCTTGATTTTATTTTCTCATTTTTCCTTAGTGGGTCAAGTGGCCCAGGAGTCCCCCAGTGGAATTGCTATTAATCATGGTCATTTACCTTCCAGAGAGGAAAAAATAAAGTCCAACCTGTGCAAGCTGTATTTCTAAAATTCTGATACATTTGGAAACCATAGCTTTATTCTTCCAAGTAATTACCAACTACAGAAGAAGAGAAAAAACTTATAATTAGGGATGTAATGTCAGACTTTGGCACTTTCATTTAGGACATTTATTCAGCCTTAAAAAAAAAAATTAGGTTTCCATTCCAGATTTGTTCCAGAGAAAGCTTTTCACTTTCCCTCCCGTGACATGGAATCTTAATATAACACACAGGGGCTACTGGGTAGAAAAAGAACAGAATCAGATGGGAATTTAGGGATCTACAATTACAATAAATATCACTCTGTGGACAAGGCAAGGATGACTTCTAAACATATCCCTCAGCCCTGCCCTTGCCACCGTCTCCACCCGACTGGCTGCCTGTGTACAGATGTTGTAACGTCCTGGGTCTGAAGGACCGATGCCAGGCAGGGGGACCTGGTCATGCCTGAGGACAAACAGTGAAACTCAAACCTTCAGTTAGGGCAACGAGTACACACCAGCCAAGGTCCTCCTCACGCTTTCACCTTGGTATACATATTGCAAATGTAACTGTCCAATGTTAAGAAGAAAGCTCAGTGGTAAATTCTCATTCTAAAATAACAGTCTGGGGCTTCCCTGGTGGCACAGTGGTTGAGAATCTGCCCGCTAATGCAGGGCACACGGGTTCGAGCCCTGGTCTGGGAGGATCCCACATGCCGCGGAGCAACTGGGCCTGTGAGCCACGACTGCTGAGCCTGCGCGTCTGGAGCCTGTGCTCCGCAACAAGAGAGGCCGCGATAGTGAGAGGCCCGCGCACCGCGATGAAGAGTGGCCCCCGCTTGCCACAACTAGAGAAAGCCCTCGCACAGAAACGAAGACCCAACACAGCAAAAATAAATAAATTAATTACTAAACGCCTACCCCCAACATCTAAATAAAATAAAATAAAGTAACAGTCTGATAAAAGCAGCTCGTGATAGTCTATAATAATTCAAGTCCTGTACATCCACGAGTGCCTCTGCTCGTAGCACGAACTTGATCCTTTTTCTCTTTCTCCCCCATTTAATCGATTCTCCACTTATTCCTCACAAGAGCCAAAAATGGGTTTTAGGTTGCCAACAGTAATTTGTGAAATGTAAACTATGACAAGAAATAGAGGAGGAAATCGGGGTGAAAGGGGAATTGGATTGCAAAAATGAGAGACAGCCAGGGATGAAGTTAACATTTGGAAACACAAATGAGAAGGTTCTCTTAAAAGCCAGAGGTTGGCTACAAACCCTGCTTTGGCTTCCTGAGTAAAGGAGGAAATGTGAGGAGTTGCAATAGTCACAGTGTCCAATAGTCAAAAGCATACTAGCTGCTCCTGAGAACTGACATTAGCTCCCCATGTTTTTTGGGTGTTTTTTTTTGCGGTACGCGGGCCTTTCACTGCTGTGGCCCCTCCCGTTGTGGAGCACAGGCTCCGGATGCGCAGGCTCAGCGGCCATGGCTCACGGGCCCAGCCGCCCCGTGGCATGTGGGATCTTCCCGGACCGGGGCGCGAACCCGCGTCCCCTGCATCGGCAGGCGGACTCTCAACCACTGCGCCACCAGGGAAGCCCCAGCTCCCCATGTTTTATTTAGCTGGTACCCAACTTTTGACCATTGTTGCTTCTCCATTCTGTAGTACGCTGGAACAGGGAGATGAGGTAAGATATACATCACAGGCTGATTTGAGTCTGACATCTTGATGTAGTAGTCATTCCCAAATTAAGCTACAAAACAGAATTCATCTAGAGAGCTTTAAAGAATACACACTCTTGGGGCCCATCCATGAAGATTGTGATCTTGTAGGTATGGGGTCGAAACTGCGAAATATACTTTTTTTTTTTTTTTTTTCTCAAGGTGTTTCTGCTCCAGCAAGTCCAAAGACATATATTTAGAAAGTGCTGATGTCAGTTGTGGTGAGGGGGAAGTGTGGCACGTCAGGCTCTCCATGAAGCAGACTTAGAGCAGAGATTTGCGTGCAGAAAACTTACTGGGAGATGCTCTTGGGATCAGCATCTGTGATAGGTGAAGGAGGAAAGATACGGCAGAGAGAAAAGTTGGACTGTGAGACAGTCACAAAAAAAAGGCCTCGGATGAGTCCAAGGAGAGATTTGGATCTAGAATAGCTCTGCATATTTGTCCCAATTAGGGTAAAGAAGATGGGCCTTTCTATTTCCTCACTGACCAGTCATGCAATGTGTGCACCCGGGGTCAGGGCGGGGTGTGAAGTTGGGTGCAGTGGCTCTCTCCGCAGAGGACCGTCTCTAGGCAGGGACTCAGTTATGAGCTGTCAGTTGCCGACGGTCTTAGCAGCTGCGGGAGTGAGTACTTCAGTCCTGAAAACGAGGAGCCGGGGGGCACCACACAGCATCTACTGCAGTCTTCCTCTCAAGACATTCAGATCTACCTGCTTCATGTATGTCCTGGGAGCAGCTCATTTCATGTCCTAGTGGCCCTCTTTCTCCAGGAGACAATTATAAGGGGAAGTTTAGTGGAGTAAATTGTAGCCCCTACGTCTGTCTGTCATCTCTAGGGATGTCTTATTCTTCTAAGCATCCTTACAGCTTTCCAAGGGCCAGCCCCCCCTTGGCTGCCACTCTGTCCTTGCTGCTCATTGCAATAATTGCACCCACTTTGCTTCAGATGACTAAGCGCCACTCGCTCCCTCATCTTTATTTTTGGGGTCCAATGATCCCCATAGCTACCAGGGAGCTCAATTTTGTGATGATATCCCCTACAGTCAGGTAGGATCTACAGAGGTTGGCCGCCGCATAGAGTCTCAACAATGCTGCTGCCCTCTGCACCAGTGAATTCCTTCTTGTTTTGTTAAGTAGTATGCTTTCTGGGCCTTCTTGTGGATCAGAGTCATCTGGTGGATTTTCCAAGTTTACCCGGTATACCCATTATTGCTTACTTTTCTGATGCTTTTAATCCTTCCTTCAACCATATGGCACAGTATTTCTACATCGCTTAGTGTGGGCCATTGCTTTCCCTAAGCTCCTGAGAGCCCTCCTAGTAACCTATTATCACTGTCCAGCTGGGTCCTTGCCAAGTGTTAAATTCTATACTACTCTTGTACCTATAAATTCTCCCTTATCTGCCTTTATATTCCACCCACCCCCTTAATCCTTAGCATTCAGTCTCACACATACTCTCCTGGTCCCTGTCAGTACACATTGTCCCGGCACCATAGCTCCTTTGGCCTAGGACCCCATCCCCCCCTTAACATGCCCAGCTCTTCCCAGGCCAAATTTTCTTGTGACTTAATTCTAGTTATTTGAGTGCCCAGAAGGGGAGGTGAGGGAAGATGCTGAATGGAGTCCATGTTGTCTTGCAAGGGCAGGTTCTCTCTGCTTTGTCTTCCATCAGGAGGGGACGTAAGCCTTTAACAGGGAGGAGGAAGTCACTTCCACAGAGGGGTTGAGGGCATCTGGGGACTCAAGATTGTTGAGTGCATCAACTCTGATATCTCCATCTCAAGTCTCAAGGTCCCATCCTTTGCTAATCAGAGTCTTGGTCTTGGTGAATCAGAGCCACAATAGATACTGGATTATTGGGAGTTAATGCTACTCTTGTTCTTATAGGTCTTGGGCTTGATTCTCAGTTTTGTCTGTCCTCCAGTGGCAGGAGATTAGAGTCACTTTGCAAAGCAGGCTTTGGCTTTCACACTTAGTCTTTAATTGGTGATGAATTACCCTTATTATTACTCTTTCCTCTGTGTTTGGCAAATGCCTCATTTACTAGACAGGCTAAACATTCCATTTTGCTAGCATGCCGTCCCAGTTCACCACCAGTGGAAGTTTTGCCACATGCTAGGTTGTATCCATGCTTTACCTACCGTCGATGACAGGGGTTATTATTATTAACTGGTTCATGGGTGGTCCAGCTCCAAAATCTTATCTTTGACTCACTTTTTGGGACCACTCCTAATGCACCAACTGTCACAGATCAGGTTCCTTGGGTGATAGTAATCTCTGGATAGACTCTTGTGGGAAAGAGAAAGAATCAGGAGTGAGTAGAGGAAGAAATTGAACTGTGATGCATTTATGACCAAGACCCCAGCCAATCCCATGGCTTGCTCTGGAGCTGGGGTGCTTCTGCAATATGGTCCGAAATTAGAGCAGGGGGCATGGCCTTTATATCATCGACAGTCATTCGATGTGGGCTGCTCCCAGGAAGGAAGGTGATGCAAATTTAGGTTAAGCAGTTTTCTTTAACAAAAACCAGGCTCTGCAGCAGGATTCAATATTGAGTTGGCAGCAACCAACACTCCTAGCAGCTGGGATACAAGTGCTTCAGTCCTGAGATTGTGGAGGCCTCTGGACGGTTCAGCACAGTGTCCATTAGAGAAGGAAAAGCAAGCTGGGGCTTTGAACTTTGTCACTTACATAAAATAGGTGAAGTCTGATTTGTTTGCTGCCATATAGACTAACACAATATCACAGAATCATTCGAGATTGAGACTTAGAAGACTAATGTAAATTTGGAGAGATGAAGGAGAAATTGTTGGATAGGACTCCAATTATATAAATCCAATTATATAATTACATATATCCAATTATATAGATTCTTCTTGATGGTGGTCACCTCTTTCAAATTCTCCTCTTCTCTTAGTCTAAGAGAGCCTGAGGTTATTAATTTCAGTTCCCCCAGGTCACTATCCTGTAAGCACTGTATTTTCTTAGAGAACACAAGAATCAACAGATGTGCTACCTGCCCTCCAGGTAAGTGGGTTGTAAGGCTATTCCCAGGCTTGATCAATTGTAAATCGTTCCACTGATTTAATGAGAGCTGATTGGAGGGTGCAGGAGGGAAAGAAGAAGGGAAAACAGCACCACATTAGATACGTACAAATTATAAGAGGCATCTCAATTTCAGAAATGTCAAAATATGCATAATTATGATGTCCCTCAGTGAGGGGACAATACAGTATGAGGCGTGGTGAGTGCTATAATAAAATGACACAATTATGGAAAAAGCCAGGGAAGGAGAGACCATTCTAGAAATAACAGGAAAAGCCTCAGGGGAGAGGTAAAATTTGAATAAGGCCTTGAAGAAAAAAATATAGCACACTTAAGAATGCCTGTGATTCTATGGTTGTTGACTTTTAAAACGTGTATTTATCTATTCATCCTGGTCTATTCTAATAGATGAAATCACACTTTACTGTTCCACTCTTTATTTTAGCTGAATCTTATAGTATATTAAATTTGTGGGGATCTAATTATTGATCCACTTGCATTATATTGTTATTTGCTATTTAAGTGATATCTACATATCCATCATGTTATGGTGTCAAGAGACCTTACAGCAAAGGAAGCCTATTAAAGTATCAGCAGAGCAAATGGTGTTTACATTTGCTTTGCTACTTGTTAACATTTGCCATAGTGTTGTAATCTCCTAGTAACAACAGGGGCAAAATAATGAATTTATAGCTAGTATGACATAGATTCCTAAAATTTGCAGCAAAGCAGTGGATATAAAGGAATTCCCAGCTACTATCACATTACCTCTGTGATAGAACCAGATAAGGAAGAAATAAAATTATGTGATGAAACCACAATATTTTGGCAAATCTTAAAACATTCTTGAGTTAAAGTGCCTCTTTATTCTACTTATAGAATTAATATGTGCTTCTTATTTAAAAATGTAGAAAATAAAGAGAAGTGAAAATTTGGATGAATTATTCACCCATAATTCTTGGTAAGGTAGGAACAGCAATATGGCAATTGAAAATAGAAATAATGCCTTAACAAAGTGACGTTTGAATGTTATTATGGAAAACCAAGTCTCAGATTAACACACACACACACACACACACACACACACACACACATTGTATTCTATAGCTCAAGTCTTCTGGAAAATAAGACTCACTCCCCCCTCCCCCTTTCTTTTTTGTTTTTTTTCAACAAACTAACCCCTTGTGAATAACATGATAATCCACTTTTACTAGGCTTATAGAACAAGGAGCAAGAAAGGTTGCTATACCAACATGTGTGAAGCAGTTTTGAATATAACAGGAAATTCAAGATGATTTCAAAGCTGGTCTCACGGCACTATCCTGAGAACTATTGTTCTTCCCTAGAAGAAATGTCTGACATTGGCCCTGAACTTCAGAGTTGCTTCAGAGCCCCGCTCTCAGTTGTCATTGTTATTGTGGTGTATAACATATAATAAGATTTGTTGATTTAGGAAAAACACATCACATATAAAAACATCCATTTGTAACTATTTGACCAGTCTATCTATAAAGGGATTTGATTACATCCCCTAAGTCTCTCTAAAACTAAATCTCCCTTGTGTTAGTTGTGGGTCTGCTCTGTAAATCTTAATGGAAGGAGTTAAGATACAAATGATCAGAGAATAGAAGCGGAACCTTGGGTAATATACCTATGCAGTGAATACTGATGATATGACAGAACAAGAGCCAAGTCCTGAAAGCGAGCTATATTATGGAGGCAGATGGTCAAACAAATATACGTCATTCACCATAACTTGGTCTAAACTAATTACCTAATGCAGGAGACAGATGTCTGGGTAGCTTCATAAATGATTTATGGGTGACTTTACAGTGTAACCAAAATTACGGCAGCTATTAAAATGCCACTGATTCCAAAAATAGGGGGAAAAAGTATGGTAAATAATATTTTATAATCATTTTTTCCCCTCAGGAATTCAAAGCATCTTATCAGCAGTAACATGTCACGTGCCTATTAATAACCATAAAATAGGACTATTTGTGAGATTGTTTACTCTGCATAAGTCATTGGGGTGCCTTTATTTAAATTATTGCTTCTGTGGACTAAATTGTATCCCTGTGACCTGCAAACATAAATGCACCTCTGAAGGTTTCCAGCGCCCAGGCAGGATCTGTTCTGATAAACACTGCAACGTTTACTGTATCCTTAAAAGGAAGCCAGTGGGAAAAGTAAGACCTGGTCTCAGAGAGGTGAACTCAGGCTTCTTAACTTCCAATTTAGTTTGGTCTCTGATGGATGAATATAGTGTCTGTGAAAACGTACGCATATAGTGTCTGTGCATTCGTTCTGGCTAATGAGGGAGCTCTGTTTTGATCACATAGAGTATATTTAACAAATCAGGTCTTCTAAGTGCTTTCTGCTTTCCTTTATTTTCCCTTATTATTAAGAAATGTATCTAACATACAGGAAAGTATAGAGAGCAATACGACAAACACTGTTACCACCTACCATGGTTTAATAAACACTGGTATTTTGTCATGTTTACTTCAGATTTTTTATGGGGAAGTGACGGTAAGAACGAAACACTCTAAACAGAGTTGGGAAGGATTTTTCCAAGCCCATTCCTCTCCCCTCTCAAAGGAAACCCCTATCTTGAAGTTCATGTGTGTTCTTCCTTTTCATGATTTTATATTCAGCTAGGTGCATGTATATGCATGAACAATCCACAGAATAGATACATAGAGCTATTCAGAATGTACAGAATAAATGGCATCATTACTATACGTGTTCTACAACTTGCTTTTTTATTCAACGTTATGTTTTCTAACCCCTTTCCATATTCATATGAGTGGATCTAGATTTTTATTTTAACTTTAGTTTAGAATTCCATTGTATGAGATATACTGTACTTTATTTATCCATTTCTCTATCCTTGAACATTTTTGTTGTTTCTAATTTTTCTTTAAGACCAACAATACTCCGGTATTTGCACCTAGAAGTGGAATTGCCCTTCCATATAATTCATCTTTTTTGTGTTTTTAAAAAATTTTATTTTTCATACTTATTTGAGGGAGTTACTTAAATTTCTTAATACGATCTTGTTATTTTTATATACGGCAAATATCTCCTTAAAGTATACAGTTTATTTTTAAACATTGTTTGTGCTTTCTTTTGTTCCTAGTCAAATGTATCAATCCTTTCCTTTATAATTGGTGCTTTTTGTCTTGTTAAAGAAATCCTTTCTTATTAGATTTAGTAAAGATAGTAACTTCTAATTTCTACTAAAACTGTTAGAGTTTTGTTTTTCACATTTAAATCTTCAATTCATTTGCGATGCTTGGGCATAGTGTGAGATAGGAATCTAATTTAATTTTTTTTTCTATATGAAAACCAATTTACCCATTACCAGTTTTTGCATATTCCATTTTTTCTTACTGATCTGTAATGTCACCTTTTTCATATGCCAAGTTCCTGTATAAGGTAGACATTACTAGCACTCACCAATATGTGGTTATCCTGTTCTTCCTGGATACTCCAAAGACACAACCTCCCAGCTGCTCTCCAGCTCTGCAGGGCCATGTAACTAGCAATGACCAATGGCCTGTGAGCAGTGTCCTGTGTCAATTCTTGGATGAGACTGAAAATTCGTTGATCAATCTCTCAGCTTCCCTGAAGAATGTTGAGATGGCAGAGCCACAAGGTAGAGCTGCCTGGATTGTTAAATCACCTCGTGGTCATCTGTACTAACAGTGGCCTCTGTATGAGCAAGAAGTAAACTGTAAGTGCTAAACCTCTGAGATTTCAGGGCGTATTTGTTATTAGCTTATCCTGATTAATACACCATGGTTCAGATTTTGGGTTCTCTACTTCCTTCCATTGGTCCCTCTGTCTAAGCACCCATACCACACTGTCTTTATTATTTTGACTTTATGGGAAGTCTTGGTTTCTAATGGAGCAAGTTTCCATCACCCTTCTCTTTCTTACCTTCTTTGGCTTTTTACTTTTCCAAATGAATTTTGGAATTATTATCAAAGGTAATGAAATTGCTGCTGAGGCTAAGATGAGAATTTTATTAAATTTGTGCTTTAAGTTGGGAGGAAATGACATCCTCATTATATTGAGTCTCCTATCCAAAGGCATGATAAATCTTCTCCATTCGTTAGAGTTAACTGTATTAAAATGCCATTTTTGTAGATCAAAAATGTTCAAAAAACAAAAGTAGACTTGAGCAAATGGAATGATATCTCTTGGTTTGCTTAGATCATCTCAACATAATCAAGATGTTACTTGTCCCTAAATTAATTTACAAATTTAATGCAATCCTAATAAAAACACCAATACCAACAAGCTCTTTTTCACAGCTGGGTAACTTTCTAAACTTAATAGAAGAAAATAGACACATAAGAGTATTTAGAAAAACACTGAAATGGAAGAAATATGAGAGAAGACTAACTCTACCAGATAACAGAGCACACTCCAAAGCCTCTATGATTAAAGTAGTATGGTACTGGTGCATGAATAGACAGAACAATGGAACAGAATAGAAAGTTCATACATAAACCACCTACATGGAGAATTCTAGTACATGACAAAGGTATCTCAAGTTATTGGGACAAAGATTGGCTTCTTTCTTTTTTTTTTCTTTTTTAACCAAATGGTGTTGAGCCATGGCAACTGGATAACCACTTGGAAAAAGATAAAATTAGATTCATTGCTCACACTACATACAAGAATAAATTCCACATTAATTGAAGATCTAAACATAAAAAATTTTCAAACTGAAAATATGTAATAAAGAAAAACTGAGAATTTTCTGTTTAATAATTGGTCAATATTCTTTTTTTTGTCTTATTTTATTTATTTTTGGTTGCGTTGGGTCTTTGTTGCTGCGTGAGGGCTTTCTCCAGTTGTGATGAGCGGGAGCTACTCTTTGTTGTGGTGCACGGGCTTCTCGTTGCGGTGGCCTCTCTTGTTACAGAGCACAGGCTCTAGGTGCGCGGGCTTCAGTAATTGCGGTGCTCGGGCTTCAGTAGCTGTGGCTTGCGGGCTTAGTTGCTCCGCGCGGGGCATGAGGGATCTTCCTGGACCAGGGATCGAACCTGTGTGCCCTGCATTGGCAGGTGGATTCTTAACCACTGCACCACCAGGGAAGTCTGGCCAATATTCTTAAAAAATGTCAATATCATGAAAGAAAAAAAGGAAAAAGTTGAGAATTTTTTACAAATTAAAGGAGAGTAAAGCAACATGATAACTAAGTGTAGTGCATGATTACTGGATTGGATCCTGTACTGGAGGATAAAGATACATTATTGAAACTTAAGAAGATTGTTGACTATGGATTTTTATTGACTAAGATTATTGACTATGGATGGAAAATTAGGTAAAAATACTGTATCCTTGTTAAATTTCCTGATGCTGATAACGGTGCTATACATTGGTTATAAGAGAATGGGGACATATGTATGCATATAGCTGACTCACTTTGGTGTACAACAGAAACTAACCCAGTGTTGTGAAGCAATTATACTCCAATAAAGATCTATTTTTTAAAAAAAAGAGCAAGGAATTAGAAATCACCTTCTATAGAAAAAATTTTCTGTACCGCAAAATAAATTGTTACTTTTTTTGAAAAAACAAAGAGAAAAGCTTTCATAGGAAATACAAACTAAAATATTAAGGGGCCTATCTATCTATCTACCTATCTATCTATCATCTATCTAGATACAGATATTTATTCAGTATCATTATGACCATTTAGGTTGTTTCCAGTTGTCTGCTATTATGAACAACACTGTATGGATGTTCTTGCATGTCTCTTTTGCTGCACACACGAAAACTTTTCTTTATGGTATTTGTTTGAAATTAAACTGCTGAACCTCAGGGTATATGAATTTTTTAACTTTATTGGAAAATGTGGATGAGCCAATGTGCATTCCCCTCAGTGTGTGTGTTAAGTGTTGCTGTTTCTCCACATCCTTGCCAACACGTGGGACTGTATGACTTTACATTTTCTGTCAATCTGGTGAGTATAAATGGCATCTATCTGTGGTTTCAATCTGTATTTCCTTGATTTCTGATAAGGGAACAACATTTTCATATGTTTTTGACTCTTTGTTTTCCTCTTCAGTGAAATGTTTGTTCATGCCTTTGCCCATCAACTTAGTTGCCTTTTTTACTTCGAGGAGTTCAAAGTATTCTGCATACTAAGCCTCTTTACTATATGTATTGCCAATATCTTCTACCAATGAGTGGATTATTTTCACCTGTTAAATGAGGTCCTTTAAAGCACAGACGTTTTAAACTTTGGTGTACTCAAAAATATCAATATTTTCCTTTATAGTTTGTTTGTTTATTTGGTCATATTGAAGTAAGTTCTTTACTTAGCCTAAGTCTATCAAGAAAAGGTTTATTTGAAATTTTAAGATTTTTTGGCTATATTGTGAGGGATTTAGCTCTATATTTTCAATATACATAGCCAATTGTCCAAACACAAGTCATTTAAAACCCCATCCTTTCTTCACTAATATGCAAATTCCCTTCTATGATATATCAATATATGTGTGGTTCAGTTTCTGGACTACTTTGTTCATTTATTTATTTTTCCCACATCAATAACGTACTATCATGTTATCTTCATAACCAGAACTTAACATCTGCCAGGACAAGTCATCCAACCTTTTTTTTCTTTTTATATAGATTGTTTTTGTTTTCTACGATTGGCAACCTTGGTCTTCAATACAAATTTTAGAATCAAGATACATAAAAATCTGATTGAGATTTTGATTGGAATTATATTGACTCTATATATAGATTTGGAAAAAACTGATATCTTTAATAGTTTTTCCACCCAGGACTGTAGTACATCTCTCCATTTATGCTTTCTTTTTTTTCTTATGTGTCCTAGCAACGCATTAAAATTCCTTGTATCCAGTGATCCTACATTTGCAGTGGGAGGGCCTTGTTCCACATCAGTTCCTCCTGCCATATCTACTGGTACTATCTTCAAACTCTGGCAAGCCATAAGTCAGATCAGTATTTTTAAATAGGTTCTTCAAAATTTAATGCTCCAGTGACCAAGGCTGATAGTTATAGCCGTACATAGAAAATATGAAATAAGAAAACCTGTAAGAGGTTTCAGTTTACTTGAAATTAAAATGGGTTAAGAAAATTATAATCCTAACCCAAGGCATTCCTTTTTCGTTAACCTCTTCCCCAATCTTATTTCTAGAACAACTCTGAAACTTCTATTCCATTGGAATCTTCTAATATTAGCTTCTGTTCAAGAATATCCACGTAAATTCTGCTTTTTCCCCTGGACTTCAAAATGACGTTAATGCTTTCTTTTCCAATCCCCCAAGTGGTCAAAAGCAAGGAGGCTTCCCCTCCTAATTTTTATTATAAAAATTTCAAACAGAAAATTTGCAAGAATAATAAAGTAGCAACCACATACCCACAACCTAGTTTCTTCAGTTATTAATATTTCCCCATATTTAATCTCTCTCTCTCTACCTATTTATCTATCATCTATCTATCCATCCCATCTATCTTACGCAGCTAGAACTGCCATGACAAAATACTGTAAAATGGGCGGCTTAAACAAAAGAATTTTATTTTCTCCAATTGTGAAGTTTATTGCCATCCAGTTGTGTCCTCACATGATCTTTTCTCTGTGCATGTGTACTCCTCCTGTCTCTTTCTCTGCTCGTAAGGATATCAGTCTTATATGATAAAGACCCTACTCTTGTGACATTATCTAACCTTAGTTGCTTCTTTAAAAGCCATCTCCTAATACAGTCACATTGGTGATTAGGGTTTCAACATATGAATTTGGGGGAGGGGGCGGAATCACAATTCAGTCCATAAATGTGTGTATGTTTGTATGTATGTATCTGTCTATCCATCTATCTATCATCTCTTTATCTTGTTGAAACTTTTCAATGTAAATTCAAGTCTTCATGACACTTTATCCTTAAATATTTTAACAAACATCTCCTAAAAATAAGAGCATTCTCCTGAATAACAAATACCATTATATCATCTAAGAAAAGAAACAATAATATACTAAAACGATCTAGTATCAATAATATACTAAAACCATCTAGTATCCCAGCGGTGAGTTTTCTACTTCTCCCTTCTATACCTGTTAGTATTCATCTTTTAAGATAGGCTTTTATCATCAACTAGGGATAAACTTTGGTTGCTTCTAAACAGTCAAGTTAAGTTAAAGCACAGATTCTTACGCTGGGATTCCTAGTGATCCAAGGATACACTTCAGGAGTTTTGTGAATCTCTTGAAATTGTCTACAAGTACATTTTTCTTGGGAAGAGGTCCATAGTATACTCAGATTCTCAAAGGTATCTGTCATACCTCAGAAAATTAAGAACAATTCTCCTAAATTGTCTTGGTTATCCAGTGTCACATATGGAGCTCTCTGTGTTGACTTAGACCTAAGAATTATACCAGCTTAGAAATATTGATATGTTCGGTTTAAGAATGCATATTGCTATTTAAAGGCCAAATAGGAGCTATAATATTTTGAAAAGCGAAGGGAAAAAAATGTAACTATTAATTAGGATCCAGTTAATGGTGCTATCGTGAAGGATAATAACTTCTTAGCTTAAATAATTTTCAATATCTTGATCATGAGTACCATTAGGGAAATTAGTGACTGAGCTGGGTTCTTTGTTAGTCTGTAAAATTAAAACATACCCTAAAAATTACAGCATCATCTTTGGCAGACAGGCACTAATGACTCGGGCTGACAGGTTAGTTTAGCTCAAGCATCTCATAGATGATTAAACTTAATGAGTGAAGTGTAAGCAGGACTCTACTTAATGAATGTGCTAATTGTTTTTCTTGTTGCAAACATCAGTGCTGCTTTTAACCACAATATACAGATTAGCAGCCAATTCATTATGCTTTGTTTAATGAGTTTATATTTATACAATATAATGGCATTGTTAAATCCACATAGTACCCTTCTTAATATTCAAAGCACTTTACCAGGGCATGCTATTTTAAGCTCAAAGCCATCCTTTGTCAGGAGGGAGGGCAAGGACAGTATACCTATTTTAGCATATGGTGGTTATGAGCCCAGACGCTGAATTCCTGCGTCCTGGGACTGAGTCCTGGACACTTACCAGCTGTCCGATCTCAGAAAATTTATTGATCGCTCTGAATCTCAGCTGTCTCGTTCAAAAAGTGGAGTGGAGTGAGTGATATAGTATCTACCCCATGGGGTGCTACAGGGTTTGGTAATAGTTTGCAAAGCGTTTAAAGCAATGCTGAATACACTGTAAGCCTCATAAGTATGTTATTAAAAATAGCAAAGGACATCACTTATATGTGGAATCCGAAAATATGATACAAATGAACTTATTTACAAAACAGAAACAGACTCACCGACATAGGAAACAAACTTATGGTTATCAAAAAGGAAAGAGAGGGAGGGAAGGATAAATTGGGAATTTCAGATTAACGGACACACACCACTATATATAAAATAGATAAACCACAAGGACCTACTGTCTAGCACAGGGAACTATATTCAATATCTTGTAATAACCTATAATGGAAAAGAATCCGAAAAAAAGTACATGTATGTGTATATATATAACTGAATCACTTTGCTGTATACCTGAAACATTGTAAATCAACTATACTTCAATAAAACAAAGTTCAAAATAAACAAATATTTAAACAGAAATTATCAGTTACATCTCTACCCTCATGATCCGTTCTCTGCAGAGCAACCAGAGCGATCTTTTAAAACCAAGAGTCCCTTCAGGCCACCTGCCTGCTTAAAATACTGAGGACTGCCCATTCCAAGAGGAATGAAATGCAAACCATACACCGTGGCCACGTACAGTATGGCTCGTGCCTCATTCTGCACTCTTATCCTTCTCTCTGCATCCCAGCTCTGTGCTCTGTGCTGGTCTCCTTTCTGTTTCTCAGATACACCAAGCTCTTTTCTGCTTTAAGGTCTTTGCCTGGACCGCCCTCCTCACAGATCCATAGACACCTCCAGACTCACATCTCAACTCAGAGCAGATTCAGGAGCACAGCATGCCTTCTCTGACCAACCTACCTCAATTACACTCGGCCAAGGCCACTGCCCTGTTTAATGAATAAATGAATAGATTTTGGGGAACCTCAGGGTTCATAGCACACTATCATCATTGGTCCCTGTTTTATCCTGTTTTCTTTTTTCTTTTTTTTTTTGCGGTACGCGGGCCTCTCACTGTTGTGGCCTCTCCCGTTGCGGAGCACAGGCTCCGGACGTGTAGGCTCAGCGGCCATGGCTCACGGGCCCAGCCGCTCCGCAGCATGTGGGATCTTCCCGGACCGGGGCACGAACCCATGTCCCCTGCATCGGCAGGCGAACTCTCAACCACTGTGCCACCAGGGAAGCCCCTATCCTGTTTTCTTTATAGCACTTCTCACATGAACAGTGCATAAGGATATATATAGAGAGATATAGGATATTTACTTATCTGATAAATTTGTAGTGGCACGTAAGTCCTTTAGAACTCAGACTCTCACTGACTCAAACTAGAATTCTTTTCATATGCTCTCTTAGACAGGATTCTCAAAGTTCAGTGTGTGCTGTGCCCCCTGTCGATGAAAATGAATACATAGTCAATCTACAAAAGAAGTGGAAATTTTATTTGAGCCAAATTTGAGGATTATAACCCAGGAACAGCAACTCAGAAAGCTCAGAGAACTGTTCTGCCTGTTAGACGTCAAGACACAGTTGTATAAGCTTCTTTGAGACAGAGGACTGTACATCAAATGACTTATTATTGACAGTTTACATAATCCGGCTCTGAGTGCCATGCCACCCCTTATCAAGAAGGAATGTTATCTTAAAGGAGTTGTCTTAAGAGAAGTTGCTCTTTATGGGTGAGCAGGAATTTCTGCCGATGAGGAAGGTTTTGGTCAATGCCTAATGCAGATACACAGTACATAGTAGAGGGGAGAGAGGAGGCCAAAGGGCAGAGAAAATTTTTTTTATGTTTAAATTTTTCTTGTCTTGCCAGAAAACATGAATTTCATTTCACACCATCCTCAGAGTTTCTGATTCAGTTGGGTCAGGGAAGATCTCTTTGGGGAGGTGACATTCAAGTTGGAACAGAAATGATTCAATCCCCTGGGTGCTGAAGGAAGAGTTCCAGGTAGAGGGAACAGCAGGTACAAATACTCTGAGCTGAGGAAAGAGCTTTAGTGTTTGAGTGACAGAAGGGAGGCTGGTATGGCTGAAGGGTGGTGAGTGAGTGGAAAAGAATTCCAGGCCAATGTTGAAGAGGAAGCAGGGACTGGGTCAGGCAGCACCTGAGTGGCCTTGCGGAGGAGAGTAGATGTACTCTGAGTGCAGTGGGAGAGCTTTGGGAAGCTTTAAACAGGGGAGAAACCTGACCCGGTTCACATAGTTTTAAACCAACACTCAGAGAGTCTCGGAAGGGGGTAAGAAATGCATTCTTCCTTTTCCTCTGAAGCAATCATTGCCCCTATACTGTCCTCCTGCAGCATTTTTTGGACTCTAAAGCTGCCATAGAACTACTTTAAGGTGGGTTGTTGCCATTGTGGAAAACAGATATATGTCTGCCTCAATCCCAAATCTGGAGGGAAATCTCAAGCTCACAGGCCCTGCTTAGGGAACAGCCCAGGAAGTTCCTCATGTGGAGGAATCATATTCTGCCCCACCTGTCCTATTGCCTTGGCCCCAGTGACTGGACCAGGAGAGACGCCAGCGAAGCCAACCTACAGGCTGGTTAACACTTTGGGAAGTGGCCCGCCTAGCCCAGCAAGGTCAGGGATAGCGAGCAAACCACTCCAAAGAGACTGTGTTTTGTAGCAGCAGCAGCAGCAGATGCTAGCGGGAGGAGGAGCTCATATACAGAGCAAGGCCGTGAGCGCGGTTAGAAACGGGCAGAAGAGCTTCCCCGGTGGCGCAGTGGTTGAGAGTCCGCCTGCCGATGCAGGGGACGCGGGTTCGCGTCCCGGTCCGGGAAGATCCCACATGCCGCGGAGCGGCTGGGCCCGTGAGCCATGGCCGCAGAGCCTGCGCGTCCGGAGCCTGTGCTCCGCAACGGGAGGGGCCACAGCAGTGAGAGGCCCGCATACCGCAAAAAAAAAAAGAGCAGAAATTATTGGTAAGCATTAAAGGCCGAGAAAGAGGCCCAGAGCAGTGGGGGAGTCAAGGCAAAAAGATGCTGATCTTTATCTATGGAGTCAATTAATTTGTACCGCTCGCTGGGAAGTGGAATAGATGGAAACCGAAGGGACCTGGCTTGTACGGGAGAGCAGGGTCCTCCAGGAAATCCATTTCAGGAAGGCCTGGATGCAGGGCTCTTCCCGGGTTCTCTGCCTTGATGGTCTCATTTCTACATTTGTCCCACCCGTCCCACCGTACAGCGCGGCGCCTCCCCCATCCGCCTCCATTATCCAAGCCCTTTGCCAGAATGAAGCCTGACAGTCACACTGCACTTAGGAATATCATGTTTACTGAATCCCCTTACACCCTTCAGGTGTAGGACTCTATCATAATTTAGGCCAGAATAAATATGTCTTCATTTTCAGTTGAAACTTTAGTTTTAGACTTGCCTTCAGAGGAAGAAGGAAACTCCTATAGTATCAAATTAGGAGATAACAGCCCAAGTGACTGTAAATTACTATAGAATAACAAAGCCCCCTCCTAAGATATAATTTCTAAATTATCGAGCTGCACACTTATGGTTTATACATTTATATGTATATAGACATTCTAAAAGTTAAATGTAACATATAATAACATTTTCTTATGGATGCAAAAGAGATGCATCACTCCTCTGTTTAGAATCCTTTTTTTTGTTTTGTTTTGTTTTGTTTTGTTTTTTGCGGTACGCGGGCCTCTCACTGTTGTGGCCTCTCCCATTGCGGAGCACAGGCTACAGACGCGCAGGCTCAGCGGGCCCAGCCGCTCCGCGGCATGTGGGATCTTCCCAGACCGGGGCACAAACCCGTGTCCCCTGCATCGGCAGGCGGACTCTCAACCACTGCACCACCAGGGAAGACCTAGAATCCTTTTCTAGTAACCCAATAACCTTTAGGACATAATCCCAAATCTTTAGAAGGGCACATGAAGCCCATCTCTATGGGCTGGTTTTCCTTCTTCTTTGTCTCCTAAAATGCAAAGTTTCTGCTCCAACTGTATGGAACCACCTACAATATCCCAAACGGTTGTTGTCTCTCATGCCTTGTACTGTGTTTATGCATGGCTGCCCTGGGAAGCCTCGTTCCAACTGCTGCCTCTCTAGTTTGAGCTATTCCCCTCCTCTGTGCCCTCATCTTGCTTTGAGCTCACGTCCTCCGTCATGTTTTCATATGTTCCACTGGACTCTTCTGTTTTTACTCTTCTATTCTAGGCTTGGCTCTGAGCTTCCAGAAAGCAGGGACTCTATCTTTCTCCAGTGCCAATCATAGCACCAAGCATACATAATGTGTGGCCCACAATAAATGTTTATTGAATGAATCTACAAAGTCTAGCGCTGCTGTCTGAAACAGAGGTATAACTTGGGGTTTCCTCGGAATGACAGATTCTCTACTCTCAACATTTATGCTATAGAAAATGCATAAGATCATTCTTCACACGTGATTCTTAGATAGTGCTGTACAAGGATGGCAAGCTCCATGAAGGTGTTTTCTCTCTCAGGAGAGCATGTCCATTCCTTTGTGTCATCCAGCACAGTTTTTACTTAATATACTTATTTCTTTTTGGCCTTTCTGCAAGCTGGATGTGAGACGGTCCCTTTCTCTTCACTAGGCACAACGCAGTATGGCACTTCATTGGCACTCGGTGACCATTTGGCAGGATGTGTTTGAGATGAATCACCCTGTGAATAAGTGTCATACTTTTAATTGGTGTGCCCAGCTCTGAAAACAAGTCACATAATTTAATTCTCCAAAAACAAACTGAGAGGTAGGAATTGCTATGACTATTTTACTGGTAAGAAAATAGCCTAAAGAAAGATTGACTCGACAAAATAACAGTCAATGGTAGGAATAAAGGCTTGGACCCAAGGTATTCTGACAGGAAGTCAATTTTTTACCTCTACAATTATCTTTAGAGAAAATTTCAGGAGTGCTAAAATATGGATGGCTGTTCTGAAGTTCACCCCGGTGGAAATTGTCCCTGTGGTAAATGCACACTAGGAAAGAGAAAGAAAATCAACAAGGAGACAATGAAATGATGGTAGAAATGATCCAAAGGGCCTATTGAACATGCTACTTATGTTTACCTTAGTCACTATAGTGATCTAATTTATCGTAATACATGGAGACCTAAATCCCTAGTTTACACCAAAAAAATAAACTCCCTGTAGTCTCACTTATACGTCATGTCATCTTCAGGAAGCTTTTTATGAGCTGAGTTTGTGTTGACATTGAAGTCTTATCAGTCAAACAAGAGTGAAGAAAACTCAAATGCAGAATTCATTTCTGTCAAGATTTTTTATTGGGTGACAACCAATCAAAATGAGGCTCTGAGTTCATTATTCTAGTTTTTAGAATGCCTGCTCAAAACAAACACTACAAAATATTTTGTTTTCATAACATAATGCTTTGTACCTGTTAGTGTAAAGCACCATGACTCAGAAATTGTAGTTACCATGTCTACACACTATGGCAAAACCTGCTGTAAGAGCACATGAAGACAGTATAAGCTTCTGTGACTTATGATGACCAAATGGCATTGATTCTTGTCTCTGTGAATTAAAAGCTTGGGAAATGTCTATGGACCTTCCCCTTGGATGTCATATTGTCTGCTAATCTATAGAAATAACTTCTTGTCTAGTCCCATAATAAATTCAGATGTTTTAATACAGAATTCCTCAAATGATTTTAGCCAAAATGTACAGTGAAAGAAAGAGTTATTACTTCTGCCCGTGGCAGGAACGGGGAGACTACTGAAAGGGTGAGGCATTTGGGGTGGATCTTGGAGGATGAAGAGGACCTTACTGGATGGATGAGGAGACTAACACTTCCCTGGTCAGGGGACAGCATGAACAAAGACTTAAAGGTGAGATTCATCTGCAGTGGGTACTGAGAGTTTACAGAATTCCTGTGAGCATGGAGGACAAAGAGAGAAGGGAGGAAGGCAAGGATGGGGAAATAAGACCGGGGAGGTAAGTTGAAGCCAAGTCAAGAAGAGCTTTATAACATATTCAGTCATTTAGGCTTTATGCTGAAAGCAATTGGGAATTATTTCATCATATGAAATGGTGCTTAAGAAATTAGAGATAAAGGTCCACATATAAAGAATGAATCAGGGAAATTGGTTCAAGATGGTGGAGTAGAAGGATGTGTGCTCACTCCCTCTTGTGAGAGCACTGGAATCACAACTAAGTGCTGAACAATCATTGTCAGGAAGACACTGGAACTCACCAAAAAAGATAACCCATATCCAAAGACAAAGGAGAAGCTGCAATGATATGGTAGGAGGGGCACAATCACAATAAAATCAAATCCCATAACCACTGGGTGGGTGACTCACAAACTGGAGAACACTTATACCATAGAAGTCCATCCACTGGAGTAAAGGTTCTGAGCCCCACGTCAGGCTTCCCAACCTGGGGGTCTGGCAACGGGAGGAGGAATTCCTAGAGAATCAGACTTTGAAGCCCAGTGGGATTTGGTTGCAGGACTTTGACAGGACTGGGGGAAACAGAGACTCCACTCTTGGAGGGGACACACAAAGTAGTGTGCACATCAGGACCCAGGAGAAGGAGCAGTGACGCCATAGGAGACTGAGCCAGACCTACCAGCTAGTGTAGGAGGGTCTCCTGCAGAGGCAGGGGTTGGCTGTGGCTCACCATGGGGGCAAGGACACAGGCGGCAGAAGCTCTGGGAAGTACTCCTTGGCATGAGCCTTCCTGGAGTCCACCATTAGACCCGCCAAAGAGCCTGTAGCCTCCAGTGCTGAGTTGCCTCAGGCCAAACAACCAACAGGGAGGGAACTCAGCCCCACCCATCAGCAGACAAGCAGATTAAAGTTTTACTGAGTTCTGCCCACCAGAGCAACACTCAGTTCTACCCACCACCAGTCCCTCCCATCAGGAAACTTGCACAAACCTCTTAGATAGCTTCATCCACCAGAGGGCAGACAACAGAAGCAAGAAGATCTACAATCCTGCAGCCTGTGGAACAAAAACCGCATTCACAGAAAGAAAGACAAAATGAAAAGGCAGAGGACTATGTAACAGATGAAGGAACAAGATAAAACCCCAGAAAAACAACTAAATGAAGTGGATATAGGTAACATTCCAGAAAAAGAATTCAGAATAATGCTACTGAGGATGGTCCAGGACCCTGGAAAAAGAATGGAAGCAAAGATCGAGAAGATGCAAGAAATGTTTAACAAAGACCTAGAAGAATTAAAGAACAAATACCTAGAAGGATTAAAGAACAAACAAACAGAGATGAACAATACAATAACTGAAATGAAAAATACACTAGAAGGAAGCAAGAGCAGAATAACTGAGGCAGAAGAACGGATAAGTGACCTTGAAGACAGAATGGTGGAATTCACTGCTATGGAACAGAATAAATAAAAAAGAATGAAAATAAATGAAGACAGCTTAAGAGACCACTGGGACAACATTAAATGCACCAACATTCACATTATAAGGGTCCCAGAAGGAGAAGAGAGAGAGAAAGGACCTGAGAAAATATTTGAAGAGATTATAGTTGAAACTTCCCTAACATGGGAAAGGAAATAGCCACCCAAGTCCAGGAAGTGCAGAGAGTCCCAGGCAGGAGAAACCCAAGGAGAAACCCACCAAGACACATAGTAATCAAATAGACAAAAATTAAAGACAAAGGAAAATTATTAAAAGCAACAAGGGAAAAACAACAGATAACCTAAAAGGGAACTCCCATAAGGTTAACAGCTGATTTCTCAGCAGAAACTCTACAAGCCAGAAGGGAGGGGCATGATATATTTAAGGTGATGAAAGGGAAGAACCTACAGCCAAGATTACTCTACTCAGCAAGGGTCTCATTCGGATTCGACAGAGAAATCAAAAGCTCTACAGACAAGCAAAAGCTAAGAGAATTCAGCACCATCAAACCAGCTCTATAACAAATGCTAAAGGAACTTCTCTAAGTGGGAAACAGAAGAGAAGGAAAAGACCTACAAAAACAAACCCAAAACAATTAAGAGAGTGGTAACAGGAACATACATATCAATAATGGATTAAATGCTCCAACCAAAAGACACAGGCTTGGGACTTCCTTAGTGGCACAGTGGTTAAGAATCAGCCTGCCAATGCAGGGACACAGGTTTGAGCCCTGGTCTGGGAAGATCTCACATGCCACGGGAGCAATTAAGCCCATGTGCCACAACTATTGAGCCTGCGCTCTAGAGCCGGCGAACCACAACTACTGAGCCCGTGTGCCACAACTACTGCAGCCCGCGGGCCTAGAGCCTGTGCTCCACAACAAAGAGAAGCCACTGCAATGAGAAGCCAGCACACGCAACAAAGAGTAACCCCCACTCACCGCAACTAGAGAAAGCCTGCTCACAGCAATGAAGACCCAACAAAGCTAAAAAATAAATAAATGAATAAATTTATTTAAAAATAAAAAGACACAGGCTTGCTGAGTGGATACAAAAACAAGACCCGTATATATGCTGTCTACAGGAGACCCACTTCAGACCTAGGGACACGTACAGACTGAAAGTGAGGGTATCGAAAAAGATATTCCATGTAAATGGAAATCAAAAGAAAGCTGGAGTAGCAATTCTCATATCAGAAAAAATAGACTTTAAAACAAAGAATGTTACAAGAGACAAGGAATGACACTACATAATGATCAAGGGATCAATCCAAGAAGAAGATATAACAATTATAAATATATATGCACCCAACATAGGAGCACCTCAGCACATAAGGCAAATATTAACAGCTATAAAAGAGGAAATCGACAGTAACACAATAATAGTGGGGGACTTTAACATCTCACTTGCACCAATGAACAGATCATCCAGACAGAAAATTAATAAGGAAACACAAGCTTTAAATGACACAATAGATCAGATATATTTAATTGATATTTATAGGACATTCCATCTGAAAACAGCAGATTACACTTTCTTCTTAAGTGCACATGGAATATTCTCCAGGATAGATCACATCTTGGGTCACAAATCAAGCCTTGGTAAATTTAAGAAAATTGAAATTGTATCAAGCATCTTTTCTGACAACAACACTATGAGATTAGAAATCAATTACAGGGGGAAAAAAATGTAAAAAACACAAACACATGGAGGCTAAACAATACACTACTAAATAACCAAGAGATCGCTGAAGAAATCAAAGAGGAAATAAAAAAATACCTGGAGACAAATGAAAACACAATGATCCAAAACCTATGGGATGCAGCAAAAGTAGTTCTAAGACAGAAGTTTATAGCCATACAAGCCTACCTCAACAAACAAGAAAAATCTCAAGTAAACAATCTAACCTTACATCTAAAGGAACTAGAGAAAGAAGAACAAACAAATCCCAAAGTTAGCAGAAGGAAAGAAATCATAAAGATCAGAGTACAAATAAATAGGAACAAAGAAAACAATAGCAAAGACCAATAAAACTAAAAGCTGGTTCTTTGAGAAGATAAGCAAAATTGATAAACCTTTAGCCAGACTCATCAATAAAAAGAGGGAGAGGACTCAATTGAATAAAATTAGAATGAAAAAGGAGAAGTTACAACGGACACCACAGAAGTATAAAGCATCATAAGAGACTACTACAAGCAACTCTATGCCAGTAAAATAAACAACCTGGAAGAAATGGACAAATTCTTAGAAAAGTATGACCTTCCAAGACTGAACCAGGAAGAAATAGAAAATATGAACAGACCGATCACAAGTAATGAAATTGAAACTGTGATTAAAAATCTTCCAACAAACAAAAGTCCAGGACCAGATGGCTTCACAGGTGAATTCTATCAAACATTTAGAAAAGAGCTAACACCCATCCTTCTCAAACTCTTCCAAAAATTTGCAGAGGAAGGAACACTCCCAAACTCATTCTACGAGGCCACCATCACCCTGATACCAAAACCAGACAAAGTTACTACAAAAAAAGAAAATTACAGACCAATATCACTGATGAATAGAGATACAAAAATCCTCAACAAAATACTAGCAAACAGAATCCAACAACACATTAAAAGGATCATACACCACGGTCAAGTGAGATTTATCCCAGGGATGCAAGTGTTCTTCAATATATGCCAATCAATGTGATACACAATATTAACAAACTGAAGAATAAAAACCATATGATGATCTCAATAGATGCAGAAAATCTTTTGACAAAATTCAACACCCATTTATGATAAAAACTCTCCAGAAAGTGGGCATACAGGGAACCTACTTCAACATAATAAAAGCCATATATGACAAACCCACAGCAAACATCATTCTTGCTGGTGAAAAGCTGAAAGTATTTCCTCTAAGATCAGGAACAAGACAAGGATATCCACTCTCGTCACTGTTATTCAACATAGTTCTGGAAGTCCTAGCCACAGCCATCAGAGAAGAAAAAGAAATAAAAGGAATACAAACTGGCAAAGAACAAGTAAAACTGTCACTGCAGATGACATGATACTATACATAGAGAATCCTAAAGATGCCACCAGAAAACTACTAGAGCTAATCAATGAATTTGGTAAAGTTGCAGGATACAAAATTAATGCACAGAAATCCCTTTCATTCGTATACACTAATGATGAAAAATCTGAAAGAGAAATTAAGGAAACACTCCCATTCACCATTGCAACAAAAATAATAAAATACCTAGGAATAAACCTACCTATGTAGGTAAAGACCTGTACTCAGAAAACTATAAGACACTGATGAAAGAAACCAAAGGTGACACAAACAGATGGAGAGATATACCATGTTCTTGGATTGTAAGAATCAATGTTGTGAAAACGACTATACTACCCAAAGCAATCTACAGGTTCAATGCAATGTCTATCAAATTAGCAATGGCATTTTTTACAGAACAAAAATAAAATATCTTAAAATTTGCATGGAGACAGAAAAAGACCCCGAATAGCCAAAGCAATATTGAGGGAAAAAAATGGAGCTGGAGGAATCAGACTCCCTGACTTCAGACTATACTACAAAGCTACAGTAATCAAGACAATATGGTACTGGCACAAAAACAGAAATATAGATCAATGGAACAAGATAGAAGGCCCAGAGATAAACTCACACACCTATGGTCAACTAATCTATGATAAAGGAGGCAAGGATATACAATGGAGAAAAGACAGTCTCTTCAATAAGTGGTGCTGGGAAAACTGGACAGCTACATGTAAAAGAATGAAATTAGAGCATTCCCTAACACCATACACAAACATAAACTCAAAATGGATTAAAGACCTAAGTGTAAGACTGGACACTGTAAAACTCTTAGAGGAAAACACAGGAAGAACACTCTTTGACATAAATCACAGCAAGATCTTTTTTGACCCACATCCTAGAGTAATGGAAATAAAAACAAAAATAAACAAATGAGACCTAATGAAACTTAAAGGCTTTTACACAGCAAAGGAAACTATAAACAAGATGAAAAGACAACCCTCAGAATGGGAGAAAATATTTGTAAATGAATCAGTGGACAAGGATTAATCTCCAAAATATATAAACAGCTCATGCAGCTCAATATTAAAAAAACAAAAAAACCCAATCAAAAAATGGGCAGAAGACCTAAATAGACACTTCTCCAAGAAGACATACAGATGGCCAAGAGGCACATGAAAAGCTGCTCATCATCACTAATTATTAGAGAAATGCAAATCAAAACTACAATAAGGTATCACCAGTTAGAATGGGCATCATCAGAAAATCTACAAACAACAAATGCTGGAGAGGGTGTGGAGAAAATGGAACCCTCTTGCACTGTTGGTGGGAATGTAAACTGATACAACCACTATGAAGAACAGTACGGAGGCTCCTTAAAAAACTAAAAATAGAATTACCATATGACCCAGCAATCCTACTACTGGACATATACCTAGAGAAAACCATAATTCAAAAAGACACATGTACCCCAATGTTCATTGCAGCACTATTTACAATAGCCAGGGCATAGAAGCAACCTAAATGCCCATCGAGAGGTGAATGGATAAAGATGTGGTACATATATACAATATATTACTCAGCCATAAAAAGGAACGAAATTGGGTCATTTGTAGAGATGTGGATGGACCTAGAGATTGTCATACAGAGTGAAGTAAGTCAGAAAGAGAAGAACAAATATTGTGTATTAACGCATATATGTGGAATCTAGAAAAATGGTACAGATGAACTGGTTTGCAAGGCAGAAACAGAGACACAGATGTAGAGAACAAACGTAAGGAAACCAAGGGGGGAAGTGGGGGTGGTGGTGGTGGTATGAATTGGGAGACTGGGATTGGCATATATACACTAATATGTATAAAATGGATAACTAGTAACCTGCTGTATAAAAAAAATAAAATAAAATTTTATAAAAGCAGAAAAAGAAAAAGATATGAACCAATGTGACCCTCACAAAGAAGTTAACAACTAAGCATACATCTCTTTTTTTAACCTAGCATTCAGCAGAGGAAATTAAGGACAGAGACAGACTTTTTTGCATTATTAATGTGAAGCAATGATGGTTTTAGTTCATGATGTACAGCTGGAAGGTAAGCCACTGTGCTTTAACCCAGGAATACACTGGGATATGGTTTAGGAACTCAGGGTGGCCTGTTGGGACAGCTGGATTTCTTTTAGTGACTCTATGCTTTGTGATCTCCAGTCTGACAGGATGCTTATTGGGCCTTGGTCTTCTCAACTATAAATAAGGAAGTGAAATTAGATCAATGATTTATATCAGCTGTTGGCAAATTTTTTCTCTAAAGGGCTAGATCATAAATACTTAGGACTTGAGGGCTATGCAGTCTCTGTCACAACTGTTCAGCTCTGCCACTGTAGCTCAAAAGCAGCCACAGACAATACATAAATGAGTGGGTGTGGCTGTGTCCCAATAAAACTTTATTTACAAACACTGAAATTTGAATTTTCTATAATTTTCATATGTCATGACATTTTAGACTTCTTATGATTTTTTCAACCATTAAAAAAATATGAAACCCATTCTTAGTTTGCAGGTCTTAAAAAAACTAGACAGTGGGTTGAATTTTGGCCCATGGGCCATTGTTAGCCAACTCCTCTTTCTATATGCCTTATTTACTTATAGGAAAAATGTAATACTCTTTAAAGTTCAACAATACTATATGTGCCAATTTTTTCTATATTTAGTAACTTATTTTAAAATATAGCCAATCTGTATTAACAAAACTTATGCTGGTTATAAGGGTGTTTGCTTTACAATGATAAAGATTTACTGAAGAACACTCTATAGGACCAAAATAAAATAACTTTCTTGATATTCCCACCATGATCACGGAATAGTTTAAAGAGAAACTAACTTATCTATCAATATATTGTCAGTCTGAGGGATAAGAAGATGTTTTAAAAATACAGCAGAATATTTTTAAGACATTGTTTTTAAAAATGAAAAAGTGTTGAACAGATATTTATACACTGATGTTCACAGCAGCATTATTCACAGTAGCCAAAAGGTGGAAATAACCCAAGTATCCATCAATGGATAAACAAAATGTGATATACGCATTCAATGGAATATTATTCAGTCTTTAAAAAGGATAGAAATTACTATACATGCTACAACATGGATAAACCTTGAAGACATTATGCTAAGTGAAACATGCTGGGCACAAAACGACCAAAATTGTATACTTCTATTTATATGTGATACCTAGAACAGTCTCATTCATAGAGGCATAAAGTAGAACAGTGGTCACTAGGGGTTGGAAGAAGAGGGGAATGGGAAGTTAATGTTTAATGGATATGGAGTTTCAGTTTGGGAAGATGAAAAGTTTCTGGAGATGGATGGTGGTGATGGTTGCATTAACAGTGTGAATGTACTTAATGCCACTGAACTATGCACTTAAACATAGTAAAAATGGTAAATTTTATGTTAGGTGTATTTTACCACAACAACAGAAAAAAAGTGAGGAAAAGAACAATGAAATGGCTAAACAAGTATCACACATCACAAAAGGAAGAATCGAGGACAGGCTGCAGGACTAGAGCCTAGTATGGTAGTACAGAATGCTGTGAACCCAAAATGACCTTGTCAACTTTAACGTCTGTCTTTTGAGCACTCTATTTATTACCAATGTCTTCTCCTGTGTACTCTATTTCAGAGCACATTGTATGAGAGAATCTTCTCTACTGACATTTTAAAGAGGAGGAAACAGAGGTTTAGAGAGGTTCATTGTCAAGGAGCCAGCAGGCAGGGTTGAGAAGCAAATCCAGGACTGCACATCCAAAGCCTCTGTGCTAAACCACCTTGGGACACTGCCTCCCTGAAATTCTGAATCTGCCCATTTTAGGGTTTTGAAATCCTCTGCCACTGAAGGCAGGCTTTTCAGTGTAATTTATGCAGCCGTTGCTCCCTTTGAAGGAGAGAGGACTTGAGTAACTGCATTTCCTGAGAGTCTGGGTCTGCAGCACAGGACCTGTGTGCTATTGGTTTATGGAAAGGCTAGAAGGCTGATGCCATGTGCTGTGGGCCAGGTTGATTTGTGTCTTCACTGTCTGTGGAATGACTGATATAACCTTTTAGCCCACAGGTTTCCACCTCAGACGTCTACATGACACCGCTAAATAATAAATATGTGCATGTCTTATCCCCCCACTTGACTGTAAGATAAGGGCAGGAGTTGAGCCTGTCTAATATTTATATCCTCCATAGGATTGCCCCGTGCAGGGCTTTGCACCAAATAGCCACTCAGCAAATATTTGTTGAATGAATGCATAAATGAATGTTAAATAATCTGCCTCCAGATTTTCCTTTTGTTTCAAATTGTCTTCTCCATCTGACACATGTGAGTGCCATCCGTGTCCCTTTCATGGGTATTTCAGATGCCCTCAACCATTTCTTGCGTTCTGGGCAGCCTTTTCTAATCACTGTGGAAACAAGCTGGGGGCCTAAAATAGAACCTCCTTGACAACTTCCCAGAGGACTTCCATCTCCGATTCCTGAGGTGGCAATACCAACTCTGTTAGCGTAGAATGGGAGTTTCATGACTGCCACAGTCTTGGTTGTTTTGCCACTGTCTGATGTTTAAAAGTGATAAAAGTTATCCCTACATGGTGCTTAATACAAACTGCAATCACCCTTGGAAGGTGGTGTTTGGCACAGATAGAGGAAATGTCATCAAGTACATGAATATCCCAGTTTCTCTTAAGGATGTTTAAAGGTGCTCCGAAAAGAGACAGATTTTCTTTGCCTTTACCTCCCTCTCTTCCTCCCTCCTCCACTCCTGCCTCCTTTCTTGTTCTCTGTCTTTCTCTTTTTCCTTCTTTCCCTCTCTGGTTTATGGCAGGGTCAGTGACTCATCCATGTTTTCAAGCCAGCACATATTATGACAAGACAAGAATGTATATAAGCACATGCTCCACCACGCTGCTGAGCCCTTTGGATTAAACTGGGGAAAATCCACAGCCACTGCCACTGCTTCAATCTAGAATTATCACTAGTCCATGTACACTGGCACATAGGTTCCCAGCATTGTGCTATGAGGAATTAGATAAGAGACTGGCTCCTTTTCCAGGGACACTATAAGACAGTAGGAAGATGGGACAGATACAGAGCTAAGGGAACATCTAAGTGTTAAGTGGTTGATAATAAAATCTACAGACACTTAGTAGTTATAATTTCCATTTACAAAGTGTTTCCTCTGTGCCAGGCACCATGCTAAGGATGTCATCAATCCTAACTACAACCCACAAGTGCACAGGTGTGGGGAGACAGTATGTCCAGCCTCTGCTACCAGCCATAGGACTTTTGAGCATTGATGATCCTCTCTTTGTTTCCATTTCCTCATCTATGAAATAAGAATCATCAGGGAGTGCTTGCTTCGGCAGCACATATACTAAAATTGGAACGATACGGAAGAGATTAGCATGGCCCCTGCACAAGGATGACACACAAATTCGTGAAGTGTTCCATGTTTTTTCCTTGTACGTACCAGTGAGTTTTTACATTTTTAACAAATTAAAAAGTCAAGTAATCATTGAGATGCTGGATTATTTTCACTCCAGTATATTAGCCTTTTTCCATATGTCTATAAATTCAAAGATTCAGTATTAAATTAAAAATCATTTTTTATTCAGAAAAAAAAAAGAATCATCATGGAGAAACTTACCTTATAGAGTTGATATTACATGAAAAAATGTAAGTATCGTGCTTGAAACAGTGCCTGATGTGGAGTCAATGGCCTATGAATATTAGGTTTTATGACTCTGAGGTTCTGAGAGGTTAAATAACTTGCCAACATTCACTCAATAAATTTAGATCAGGATGAGAATTCAAACTCAAACCTGACTGATCCCAAGACCCGCAGATCTTAACCACTCCAGCATAATGGTAGTTCAGCGAGCAGTAAATCATTATGGATTGGCGTGAAAAGGAGGAAGATTTACAGAGAATGTGAGAGCATCTGAAGGATGGAGAAGAAATTATTGTAAAACAAATAGAGACTCTTGGCTTTGATGGAGGAAGATCTCTTAAGTTAACAAAATGTCCCTCTTTACCAAATCCCACCTCTGGGTTTTCTTTCTTGCCAGCCAGACTCACCCTCCTTCCACTGAAGAAGACATAGCAGCTGAAATACCCACCACTAAAGATGTTCTGAAGGTCAAAAACGTTCCCTGCCCCTCCATGAATCTCTAGTACCCTGGGTCTTGGTTTCTTTGACTCTATTTTACTTAAAAATTTTTTTTCTGATTATATGCATATATATTTATTGAAGTATAATTGATTTATAATATTGTGTTAGTTTCAGGTGTATATCATAGCGATTTTTTTTCAGATTTCTTTTGCTCTATTTTAGATTTTACTTGTTAATGTGCATGTGACTTTAAGAAAGAAAATTTGACATGCTAGCACTTAATTATGTAAATACTTTATTTAAGTTAGAACAGTATTTATCAATGTGCAAGGAAGTGTGTACTACCTCTATTCTTCTTGGGATAACTGGGATCCTTTCAAAGTTAAGGGAATAGAGTGACTGTATGTACATGTATATGTGTATCAATTTCTATATCTATATATCTGAATCTATATGTATATTGAAATATAATGGTAGTTTGGGAAGCACTCTTTAGCACCATGAGTTACAGGAGACTAGTTAGCAGGAGTTTAATCTTTGTAGTTCACCGAGTGTCTAATTATAGTTCACATTTCTAATCTTAGGCTCACCTACAATGATGGGCTCCCTCTCCTTTTCCTTCTCTATCCTCAAGTTCTGGAGTCTTTAACAGACTGTGTGGGAGAGGATGACTGGTAATACACAGAGGACTAGGGACATGGTGAAGGGGAGGCGAGGGAAGCAGGCATGAGCAAGGTCAAGGGACCATGGGAGAGAGTGCAGGCATGGGGCAGGCTATGGGTAGGCACTTGGTGCACCTGGAGCAGGGCAGAGGACAGCCACTCCTGTGAGCTCAGGGGCACCTAAATAGACTTGGGAAGCCACTCCACAAAGCACGTTATTCCCTGGTTCTGCATGGAGAGTGTTATTTGCATCTGAGGCAGAGAAGCAACTAAACCTGTTTGGGATTCCCAGTCCGTGTTGGATACTTTTTGGTTGTTCCCTCCCCAATTACCAGCCGTCAGCTGGATTCCACCAATAATGAAGCCTGGGTCATCAAGACCGACCTAAATGGACCCCTCTAACCCATTGACCATAAGGCCATGTGGCCCCTCCTGCTACGGTAAGGGGCGTAGGTCTAAGTGAAATGTGCACTATGCATTTCTCCCTCCTCACCCAGCACAATCTTAGACCTCTAGAACATTTTCCTACCTTGCAAAATGGCCCTGAAGTGCATTTGACAATCTTGTAGTGATTACATTTTATTTCTGATCTCTGTTATGCCTTTGTTCAAGGTTTCATCATCTCTTACCTGCACCACTGCAATAAACACCTTATTAATCTTTATGTCTTCCCCTCTACTTTGTAACTGATGCTAGAATTGTCTTTCTCAATCACACATCTACAATCATCATTGTCACCGGCTTTTTTGGGTATGCTTTGACTTCTTTTTTCCCCCCAATGAAATGTAATATGGAATGTTACATAAAACATTGAAGCAGACCTGCCCTGTGGAAGTGGGTTTGGGTGCAGGCAGAGTCCTTGCACGCTCAGCCTGTCTCATCACGTCTTTTGCCCCCTTAACCTTGACCAGTCCCGGTCCTCTCAGTGGCATCCACAGGATCCTTTAGAACCCATTTGGAGCACGAGCGTCCTAAAGCATATGGCCCAGCTTCTCCAGCCTCCTCCTGAGTTCTCCTTCTGTGTAGCTTCAACTCCAGAGCACTTACCGTGCTCTCCACCTTTGCACAGGTTGCCTCTTCTGTCTGGAATGCTCTCCTCCTCTTCTCTATCCAATGATCTCCTCTGATGCTTTGAGAAGGAGCACAGATGTCACCTCCTCTTAGAACCATCCGCAACATCCCTGGGGAGAGTTGGTCACCCTCTGTGTCCGTTGCTCTCCCTGCCCATCTCTAATTTACCATTTGCTACATTGTTTTACAATGTTTTTTATTTTTATTTAAAAATTTTTTTGGCTGCATTGGGTCTTCGTTGCTGCGCATGGGCTTTCTCTAGTTGCGGCTAGCAGGGCTACTCTCTTCGTTGCGGTGCATGGGCTTCTCATTGCGGTGGCTTCTCTTGCTGCGGAGCACAGGCTCTAGGTGTGTGGGCTTCAGTAGTTGTGGCGCTCGGGTTCATGTTGCTCCGCAGCATGTGGGATCTTCCCGACCAGGGATCAAACCTGTGTCCCCTGCACTGGCAGGCGGATCCTTAACCACTGCGCCACCAGGGAAGTCCTTACAATTTTTAATTTGCATCTGTATCATCCCTCACTCAGCTATCGGAAAGGCCGTGTCTTATAGTGTATGTTCCCTCATGTCTGTTCCTGTCTCTTAGGCCAGTGCTTGTCCTTGGCAGGTTGTAAATGATCATCGTTGATTAACTGGGAAAAATTAGTGCACTGAGCCCAAGTCAGAATCAAAGAGTATCTTGAGTCACTGATAATTTAGCAAATTTGGTGAAAATCAGTGAACGTTTTCTTCATTCTTTGTGGAGTAAACTAACATTGTGATTTTGTCCTTTAAACTACGTTGAGACAAAATGGACTTTTTTTAGGGTATATTTTCAGTCAAGATGTGCTGAGTCAAATGAAACGGAAGAAAATGGTTCCCTAGCCTTTCTGGGAAATGATCCTACTTCTCTTTCAAGGTTCAACTCATACATTATCTTCTCCCTGGGGCTTTTGTTGGCTTCTCATTCCCATGTTTGTCTCTTTTATTTAACTCTTCTAATGACGATTGGCTCTACTGTAGAATCCATTCTTTAATTCCTTACCCTGGACTCAATCAGTATTTTGAGTTGAAATATGTTGATCCAGGGTAGCAAAAGCTGGGTCTTGTGGTTTTTTCACTCTGTCTTCTCTGTTAAGCAACAAAGGACTTGAATCTCCAAGGACTTTTTCTTCAGCCTCAGCCAAAAAAAAAAAAAAAAAAAAATCAGAGGAAGAAGGCTCGCTGGAACATATGCCATTTGTTAATTTGAGCACGTGGGTCTTCTTTAGAAGTCTTACAGGAAGGTAAAGATTACTATCCAAAAAAAGGAAGATTACTTAGCATTTTCCACATTTCAAGGATGTAGCAGAATTTAATGAAGGGCAAAAGATGTCTCTGTTGGGAGAGTCCAATAATGGGCATCATTAGGTGTGCAAAAGAAAGCACCAGGTGAGATGAGCCAGGTGGTCTGTAACAAGAATGCTCAGTTTTCTCTGCAGAGTACTGGGAGCTGGAAGAGAAGGAGAGTTGGATAATGGGAATCTTGATAGGGATGGTGTGCCCCAGCGATTTGGGGGCAGGCCGAGCCCCAAGACAAGAAAGTGCTGGTAAAAAGTTTCCCCTGGGGGGATGGCTGAGGCACTGCAAGTACACTATCCTCTTGCATTCAATATTCAGTTGTTTATTATCCCACAAGATGCTAGCCCCTCTTCATTCTTTCCAAACAATCAGATAAGTCTGTTGAGCACAATGGCTTTTATGTTGGTGGTGTATTTTGGAAGAAATGAAGACAAAGGTGGTTGCACATAGCATGGGAAGAGAAGAGTAGTCACAGGAGAAGGACAAGTGAGCAGGGATCAAGAATTCAGAAGGGGCTTCCCTGGTGGTGCAGTGGTTAAGAATCTGCCTGCCCTATCAGGGGACATGGGTCCGATCCCTGGTCTGGGAAGATCCCACACGTCGCGGAGCAACTAAGCCCGTGCACCACAACTACCGAAGGCGTGTGCCACAACTATTGAGCCTGTGCTCTAGAGCCCACGAGCCACAACTAGTGAAGGCCGTGTGCTGCAGCTACTGAAGCCTGCGCACCTAGAGCCCGTGCTCTGCCACAGGAGAAGCCACCGCAATGAGAAGCCTGCACACCACAACGAAGAGTAGTCCCCGCTCACTGCAATTAGAGAAAGCCCACACGCAGCAACGAAGACCCAACGCAGCCAAAAATAAATAATAAAATAAATTTAAAAAAAAGAAAAGAATTCAGAAGAAGCAGGAAGTCTGGGCAAGAGGTAACTAGGATGTCAACAGACCTCTGGGGGATAACATGGAATCTTGAGGAGTGTGCTGTACATCTCCCAGTTCATGGATTGGAGACTCCAACCTTTTAATTTGGTTATTAAAGGAAAGGGCTCCTCTTTCCTTTTGGGCTACAAAAGGAATGTATAGCAGAAGAGTGTGGGTGATTTCTTACTAGCAGGAGATGCTTCTCCCCACTAGTAGGGCTATTTTAGGACCTCTGTAAGACCCGGGCATCTTGATTTTAGAGGGCTTCTGTCACATTTGTCACATTAAATACAACACAGTATTTTGTTGTATAAATGTGAAATCATCTTTGTAACCTTGCTTTTGATATTATTATATATTCTTGATATAATTATTAATTTCCATTTTAGAGTGTTTTATTTTGGACCCAACACATTTTTTAAGAGCAGATTTTAAACATTTTCCTGTACCTCTGCAAGGCTTGTGAGCCTTTAGCCCTGTGCTTAATATAGCTAATAGATAAAATGTTCATACATGAAAGTAAGCTCTTTCTTGAAGACGTAAAGCCAATTCCCAAAGAAGCATTATCAGCTTCCCCTGACAAACACAGATATCTAACTCACACGCACAAATGACTTAGACCCTGATTTTCCAAATTGGATTTCAGTAGGTTAATTAAAATAGCATAGAAATAATTTTTAGTGTAGGTCTTTATCTATAAGCCTTTTGGTTATCAATTAGGGTCTTGTTTCTAATTAAAAAATAAAACAAAACAATGCACACAGTAATTAATAAATGAAAACCTTCAAAGTAAACCTCAAGGCCTGATAAGAACTCTAATTTTTTTTAAAGCATTTTCATGTCAAGAGACTATTCAGAGTACAGGTTTTATAGATATTTTCCTTTTAAAGAGAGTTCTCGTAGCTAATCAGATGCCGAGTGGTGTTGCCTTTAATTTTATCTGGCCGAGCTTCCCTCCATCTGTTTTCCCATAATGCTCTCATTCTCTCCTCCAGATGTTTGGCACAGCATCTCAACTTGATGTCTATTTCTTTTCGTTCTCCTTCACCTCACATGAACCTTCCAAATCATAATTCTTTAGAAATAGACACAAGGAGTTTTATTTCAAATCACCATTTTTACTTAAGGAGTTCCATCTCCAAGGTCAGTGGAAGTCAAAACAATTTCTCATTGTAGAATTTCTTGGCTGTGTATATTTTTTAAAAAGGAAAAAAAAGAGAAAGAAAGGGAAGGAAACAGAAACACAAGATTATTAAGCAATATCCTCATGTTCACATAAGCCAGGGACTCAGGAATAAGAATTAAACATCAAGAATTCTGCTTTTGATTCTTTTTTAACATTTGATTTACTGAAAACTGAAGCTATTCTATCAGTCACTCTGCAGCTTCAACTTTGATCAATGCCTCTATTCAATAGGGGGTCAAATACCTGAAGGGAAATAAAAGAATTCTCTGGAACATATGGCAGGAAAAGGATCATCTGTGTGTGCTTGCTGAAAAGACAAATGATTCTCGTTCCCTGCTCTCTCACTGTGGCCATGTTCTCTGCCGTTCAGCTGATCATAGACAATCTTGGGCTCCAGCTAATCTGCTGCTTTTCAAAGCAAACTAAATGGAAATAAAGGTTTAAATATCTGGAAACGAAATCATGATTTAAGAAAGAAAATGTCTAGCAGTATGAAAAAATTTTCCTGACAAAGTGTACAGCATGTTAGGAAAATCCTTTTCTGAGACCACCTGCTGATATTCTATTTTGTAACTGGAGAGAATACAGCCTTATGGCCAAAACTTAGATAGAACTATAGCTTTTTGAAGAGAAAGAAAAAAAAATACCCTAACCCTCATTAAGAAAGTAAGTGGTTTTCGTGGAGCAAACATGTCGACAAAATAGAAAAGCTCTCCTTCCTGCCGTTTGAAAAACAGTTTCTCCTTAATGTCTCACATTTACCCTTTGTTCTCCCACCTTTACTGCCAAGATCTGGGTTGGCATTATCAGCTTATGCTGCACCTGGGCCATGGCCTCAGCTCATAACTCCCTGCTTCTAGGCTCACCCCAATCCCATCCATCCATCCTACTAGAGCTCCTTCCAAGGAGAACCCTGCATTTGTTTAGGAGAGATATCTCACAAGGTATTGGGGAAGAAGACAAACACCAGGGACCCGCCCAAGGGCATGGGTGGAACTTCCATGAGAAAGACAAATAAGAGCAGCTTCTTGCCTGTGTCAGAAAGAAAGGGACTAGAAAACAAAAACCTGGGAATGGGAAACAGAAGGAACGGGCCCAGGTGATGGCAGAAGGAAGAAATCTCTCTCCTTGACATAATCTTTCCCCTTGACCCCCCATTCATCTTTAGAAAGAAGTTACCAAGCTCATACAATACTTGAAGGTGGTGGATTTTTGTGGAAACCTAGGATGGAGCTGTGTATCCCATCTACATGGATATGTATGGCACAGGGGCATGGAGATGTTAGGAAGTAAACATAAGAAAGCCTGGACAATGTGGGGAGGGCTTTTTAACAGTCTCAGGTTGTGGCACTGGGCTCCTCAAAGCTCTCAGGTCGTGGGTAAGCTGGCTGAGTTTTAGGTTAGACCGTGAATGGTTCACATGACCTGTGGAGTTGACTTTGCACTTGGCAGCCTGACATTCCAGTCCTGGGTGATCTTACCTCGACTGACTGCATTCCAGCCTCCTTTTCCCAGATCTACTTTCAATTTAGCCCAACTGTGCTGGTCATCTTTCCATGAACGTGAATATTAAATTCCAGTAGTACCATTAGTTACTGCCTGAGTGATGGCGGGGATATTATTTAGCATTTCAGAGTTTCACTCTATTTATCTGGAAGTTATCTGGGAATAATCTCATAAGGTTTTCCAGGAATTAAATGGGATAATGCGTTAAAAAAAAATCTGTAACCTGCTTCTCACACTGTAGACACTCAATGAGTTTCATCTCCAACCCCTTTTATCTCTTGTGAATTTTTGCTTCTACTGGTCCTTTCACCTGATTTGCTCTCCCCTGCCAAGTTCAAAGTCTACCTACTTTGAAATACTACCATACTTTATCACATCTGGCCTAACATTCTAGTTATTAATGACTCTCTCATCTCCTCTTGTAGATTGTAAACATCCCAAGAACATGTATCTTTATATCCCTTGTAGCATCTAAAGAGTTTGCAAATAGTGTATGCTCCGTATTTATTGAATAAATTCTCTATTATTTTTTACCAAAACGCTCTACATGCTTTTCAATCATAAACATTTACATTTAAATTTATTCCATTAAAGTCTCAAAAATCAGGTGGAATTTCTCTACTAAGTATTTCTCAGTTTCCAAGGATCACATCTTAAATAGCAAGACATATTCCCTTGAAGATGTCTATCACTGCCTAGGTCATCACCAGTACAATGTTTGGACACAAATCAAGTCAATAACATGAGATTGAATAGAACTTATTTCAAGCTTCACACTGATGAAGGAAGGAAGGAAAATAAAAATCATTTGGAAAAGAGCTGCCAAACACTGGACAGTCTGCTAATGTAAAAAAATGAGATGTTTCTTTTCACCATCCCTAAATTATTGAGATGGCAGGTGTGCCTGTTTGATGTTGTTGCTTATGTTTTCAGTGGAGGAGTAAACTTTGCCTGTAGCCAGTTAATCATCTGAGCCTTTTGGAAAACTTAATTGAGAGGCCATTACTTGCTTTGCTTCCTTCTTCCTCCGCATCTCCACAGCATATCAGCAATCACAGTGACGCATCACTCTGCTGGTAATTCATATGGTATATTCTGAACCACAGATCATGGCTGTTTTAGACCTGCCAGATGTTCCTGGTCTCTTGCTGCAATTAAGTTCCAACATAGCCCAATTTGAAAGAGATGGAGAAACCACAGTTCTAATTAAGAGTATTCATGAGTTTGTATCTTGGAAAACCAGAAATCACATAATGTCCCAGAGTGGACAAGATCCTTTCCTTTGAGAAGAGAGGAAAAAAATGCAATTTAAAATAAGTCACCAGATATGCACTATGGGAAACTCTGAAGTGAAACATGAGGTGTGGGATTGAATGAACTGTTAGAACCCTCAGCCAAACCTGCTTTAATAAGAATTTAAAGGGCTAGGTCAGGGCTCGAAATGCTGGCCATACATTATCATCTAAAAGGCTTAAAAAAGAAATTCACCCTTGCCTGGGTCCATCACAGCACTAGTCCAGATCAAGAAAAAGAAACAGTGTTGTGGTTGGCATCCTCACGTCCACACAGGAGTCACCTCTAGACAGTTGCTATGGTAACCGCAAACGTGTTCTTCTTAGATATTTAAAATGAGAACTCAAAGCGTGCTCAGCTGGATTTGGAACAGGGGTCACGTGTAGCATGTTCAAAGTAGGCTCAGCCAACCAAATTAGGCGATGCTGAAGCTTTCCACTGTACCTACGATAAGCTATCAGATGTTCCTGATAGCATCTTCATAAGAAATGTAGAAAATGTTCTTCATTATAATACTCACCTGAAGTGGTAGGGTTCACACTTTGTGAGCCATTTACTGTTGAGCCCATTGTGATCCCTGGAGCTAGAACCCTTGAAAAGCTGTGGAACACAGTATAGCGTGTTAAAGGATCAGGATTCAGTTTCTCTCATTAACTAGCTGTGAGACTTGGGCAAATCACTGAAACTTTCTGGGTAACAATTTCCTTATCTAATGAAGAAAAAGTTTCAAAAGGCCATTTTAGGGGTTAAAAGGGGACTTAGAGGCAATGTGTTCCCTCCTACCGTGGACATCTGTTGTTTTGGGCTTCTAAACTCCATTTCCCCTTTATCGTGTAGCTGACTCTTGGCTTTCCTTTGGAAATCAATCTTCCTTCACTCTTGGGCTGTATATGTACTGACTCCACCTCTGGCTCCAGGGCAGGGCATTTTAACTAGGTCTGGCCAATTGGAATACTGCATTCCCTATTCACACAGTGAGTGGTTTAGGGATGCAACTCAAGTCAATCAAATTCAATGAAATTCAATTCTGGGAATTTTTTTGGAACTGCAGTGAAGGAAAAACTTTTTTCTCTTGGGCTTTAAGTTTTAGGAAGTAAACCTGGAGCTGCGAGGAGAAATCTTGTCATCACAGAGGGAGAACATGCCTGAAGATGAAGCGAACACAATACAAATCAGAGCTAATAGATGGAGAGCTATAGTGCCCCGGTGACATAATTTAAAGCTCCCAGATCCAGCTATGCCTGAAGCTGGTATACCCTTTTCAATTATCTAAATCATAAAGCCTCCCCTCTTGTAAATTAAGCCAGTTTGAATTAGGTTTCTTTTACTGGCATCCAAGAGTTCTGATTAATACCAACCGCTCATTTTATAGGCTTTGGAAACTGATACCAAGGGTGGTGACTTGTCCAAACCTAGATAAAGTCAGAGGCAGAACTAGAACCAGCTTCTGAGCTTACCAGTTCAAAGACTTTCAAAATACATCTAAACCTTGAATTAAAAAAAAAAAATAAGTTTCTGACTTCTTTGAAATTTCCATTTAACTATTTCCTCTGTACCAATAACATCACTTTTCTTGTAATTCTTGAGAGATTTATTTTCTTGCAGCCTTTTGCTTTTGCTCTAAATTCACTTATTTTGTAACTAATGTGACCTACTTGCCAAGTTAATGAGAAACAAACATAGCAACATTATATCACTTAAATTAATATTTTGGTGCAGTGTAGAAAAAAAACAATAAGTTGTCTGAGTTTCTTATTTTTCGACAGATTTATTTTTCAAATCTATTTTTCAATAGATTTTTCAATACACTGTAGCATCAAGACCTCAACTTCCAAGAGTTTCTTGGCGGTCCTGTGGTTAGGACTCAGCACTTTCACTGCCATGGGCCCAAATTCAATCTCTGGTCAGAGAACTAAGATCCCATAAGCCAGAAAAAAAAAAAAAAGAACTCAATTTCTGATCAGAGGCAGAAGAGATGGATATCTTAAAAAGGAAGAGTGGGGAATTACAGCTTAATATTTAGCTAAAAATCGAGCTCCATCGACTGTCTTTTTTCAGTCTGTAGCTAGTGAATTAAAGGCCAAATAATTAAATGTTATGCTAAATCTGTCAATCCAGTTTAAGATCACCATTCTCCATAAACTGTGTATTCCCATTACCCACTATCCATCTCTCTGTTGTAGCACTAGAATGCCTACGTATTTGTCTCCATCATTGCACCTTGGGCCTCTGTATGTCAGGGATCTTGTTTTAAACATTTCCAAGTCTCATGAACACTCAATCACTATGTACTCTCTATGTTCATGGAGTGGAAGTTAGGATACATGGCTGTTTCCAATTTATTACTTAGAGCATTGAATCAACACATTTCCTGTGACTATCTTCATGGTCTGGTATCAAGTTCATTTGTCTGTTATTAGTATGTGTGAGAAGAGTTTTTAATACATTCAAACTAATTTCAGGCTTTGAAAGTTTCTGCCTGGACCATTTTTAATCAAGCAGAATCTCGTGGGATTTTAGACCCTGAAATGTCAGATCTAATTGTTATATTTTCTTTTTCATGTCTTCAGTCATCATTCAGAAGTGATATTATGTACTGGCACTCAGGGGCTGTGTGAACTGTGAGAATCTACATTTTCAAATCTTCTCAAATCTTACTTGCTATCCTTCCCATTCATCTCACATCATCGGGGGGCATAGAAAGTGTGAACCTTTTTCGTTTTACTCACCTTGAGGTACTGAAACCAACCAGAGAGACTAGACCAAGGAGCATTATGGAGTTACATGTTGTCACAGATGCATGAAATTTATCAAGTTCTACCCCATTCAGAATAGAGAGGTTGGGAATACCTTTTAATCTTGGGGGGGGGGTGATATTAAATTTATCAGTACGTAACTGTTTATCTTTTAAACTACGGAAAGAAATCAGAGCAATGTTTATTTAAAAAAATAAGAGAACACATCCAAACAGCTTTTACCAGAGATTTCACTTTTCTTTTTCCATTTAAAAGTGAAACATTATTTTAAAATTTGTATATTAATGTCAAAGGAACGAGAAGCCAGCTCTCCATATAAGATCTCATTCACTCCTCACAACACCCTTAATAGAGTAAATATTATTAATCCACATTTTATCAATGAAAGACCATCTTTAGGGAGGTTAAGTCAATGGTCTGTGGTCATGAAGGCAGTGAGCAGCTGAACCGGATTGGAGGTAAGGTGTGCTTGCCTCACAGTTTCTGTCCTGACCACTCTACTGCACGGCTTCTCAAAACATGGTCTCGGCAACTTGATAGGACCATTATGTATTACACGCCGGCGGTTAGGCTACATGTTTACATTGTTATCTCTATTAATGTTCCAACTATTCTGTGACTGGGATATTATTATCTGCACTTTGGAGATCAGGGAACTGGCCTGGGTAACTTTCCCAAGGTCACAGAGCTCACGTGGCCGAGTCATGCTATTAGACACCATTCATTCCTTCAGCTCACGTTTATTAAACACGGCCTCTGTGCTGGGCCAGGGTGAGAAGGAAACACACATTTTCTGTTCTCAGCTACTTTAAATATTAGTAAAATATTTTTTGAATGAAGATGTTGACTCATGCAAAAACTAAAGAACAGACATCATCAAAGCATTAGTGTTTCTGACATTTGACTTTAGGCTTTCCGAAGGGTCCTCCAGTGCCTCCCTGGAACACTCTTTGAGAATTACTGCCCTGAGTTTAATCCATCTGCTCTGGAGTCTAGGAAGAGCCTGTGCTTTCACCCTGGGGCTGAAAGAAAACACTGGCTTCCTTTCCAGTCTCCTTTGTCCCACCCTCACCAGTTCTCTCCTGCAGGGGAGAGGCTTGACCCCCTGATGCCCACCATCCACATGTCCCCAGACCCCCATTCTGATTGTCTCCTTTCTTCTGCTGCCAGGCACCTCCAGGGAGACGCTTACCCCAGCTGCTTCCATTTCCACACCACCCAATTCTTCCTTAATTCCCTCAACGCACCATTATCCTCACCCCAAACCCTGTAAGTTCAAAGTCACCAATGACCCCCAGTCGCTAGTCTAATTATCCTTTCTTAGTCACCTCCACCAAATCCTGATTACAGGATCGAGTCCAGATCCGATTTCCCTTGTTCTCCACCATCTTTGGGCTTGGACCAAAGTTCTCCTTTTCTCTCTGGTGACTCTGACGTAAGCAGCTTTGTTTCAGCAAAACTGGTTGACTCCATGTTTCCTGAAGGCATTTTACACATTTTTGTGTTAGGCAGACATAGCAGTTTTCTTATTAGGCAGATGAAGCATGGCTTAGAGTACCAGTATAATAAAGGCCCAAAGGACAGAGAAAAGTGAAGCTTCAATTAAACTATCCACAATTTTTCTATTAGAAAGTCTAGAAAGAAGCTGTCTTGATTTCAGCACCCATGAATGATCTGTGCTTTAGAGGTCAGGGTGTGTGAGTATGTTTTCACTATGTAAGGGATGAGTTAGAGGTTGTACTTTTCAGTATATAGCACTTGAATCCCTTGAATGCCCCTAATGAGATCTAAGACTTTGGGAAGGTTTTCTAACACACTGAGACTCAACTACCCCATATATAAAATGGAGGTGATTATGGTCCCTGCTTGATAGTATTGTTTGGAGAACTAAGGAAATAATGCACATAAAATGCTTAGCATAGAGGTGTTTGGTAAATGCTAGTTACTATAGTTGCCGCCGTGGCAGCTGCTCATATGCGTGCCTACTGTCCTACCAAATGTATGTCTCCTGTGGCTTTCTGTGGTTTTAAGCCACCACCTTGCTGGCTTAAAACAACAGAAATGTATTCTCCCACAGTTCTGGAGACCAGAAGTCTGAAGCCAAGCTGAGTCTCCAGAAGAGAAGCTGCTCCACGCCTCTTCCAGCCTCTGATGACTGTTGGAATTTCTTGGTGTTCATTGGCTTGTGACCACATCACTTAAATCTCCGCCTCTGTCTTCACATTGCCTTGTTTTCTGTCGAGGTGAGTCAGAGCTCTATCGTTCTGTTAGAAGGACACCTGTCATGACATTTAGGGTCCACCCAGTGAATTCAGCCATCTACTCATTTCTAGATCCTTTACCGTAATCACATCTGCAAAGACCCTTTTTCTAAATAAAGTGACAGTCAACAGGTTCCAAGGCGTAGGATTTGGACATGTCTTTGGGAGGCGCTATCAGCCTATCGCACAAAATTAGAGGCTTCTTGAAAGGAGTAATCTGTTTCCTGCATCTCTGTACTGCCCACAACATCTAGAACTGTGAATAGAGGGTGATGGGCTCATGGGGGTTCATAAGTTATTAATAAGTAAGTAAATAAGTAAATTACCAAAAAGGTTCATGCTTGGACCAATGATGAGAGTGTGTGTGCCTTAGGTCCAATTAGAAAAAAATCAAAACAGAGCAGGTATTCAGGTAACATCCATTGAATGAAAAGCCTAATATTACAGATTTTATAACTAGTCAGTAGTTTGAAAAAAACTATTAAATTATTAGAAAAATTTAATTTTCAATTTAAAAAATTCTAATGTGTACAAAGCTACGTCTGTGCAGTCCAATCCCATCCTGAGTGGTTTCACACTCAAAGAACCAGAGCCCATGAAGGGATTCCAGTGTTTACCCACACTTCTCACAGACATTCTAAAAAAAAATTGTATTGGAGTGTAGTTGATTTACAATCTTGTGTTACTTTCAGGTGTACAGCAAAGTGAATCTGTTATACATATACATAAATCCACACTTTTTTAGACTCTTTTCCCATACAGGCCATTACAGAGTATTGTTCTCTCAAACATTTAAAGGTCCAAGCACAAGAGGACAGCAACTCATTAAATCCCCTATTCTAATCTCTCATCTATGCTGCAAGCTTCTGAAACAATGGAGCCTCTCATTTCACTGACCCCAAAGAACACTTCCATGCATGATGTCCCACTGCGTTGGCCCTTTCCACAGTAAAATATGCCACCATCCTCTGCTAATCTTATCTCCCTCTCAGCCAGGAGGCTGGGGTAGGGAGGTGCGGGATATGACCACTCTTTTAGGACACAGATGGAGGGGGCACCTCAGAGGACTTGGAATTGATAGCCACTGTTTGGCTGAACCAGCTGGTTTTTACTTCTTGCCTCTTTAGAGTGTTCACCAATCGCAGAAATATATTAGCTCTCCCTTGGTGATATATACAGTATCTAGAAATCAGATGTTTGGCAAATAGCCCACCTGGGTCCAGTCAAAATAAGATGAATAATTCTTCAACTAGTGTGAGATTAAAAAGACAGAGTCTGTTGGTGTATACAAAGCCATTTTCTTTCTTAAACTCTTAGAAATCACAAAACGTGCCCCGCAGTAGACACTGCGCTTTTCATTGCCAAGGAGAAAATTCAAAATAAAGGCCCACTACTGAATGGATGGCTCCATCAGAGGAGAGCCATGGCACATTAAATTCAATGAACCACTCAAGCTCCTGATTGCATATATTATGGGAACTCTATAGGCTATAGGTTAAAAGATTAGTCCAGGAAGAAACAATATACTACTGTATTGGCTTTCTTGCTGGCAGTCTCAGCTTCAGGCACAAGACGATGCTACCTGATAGTTGCCATGGTAACCATGCAAGTGTTCGGCTGGAGCATTTTCAAACGGAAAAATAGAGCATCATACACGAGTTCGCTGTTTAAAGAGAAAGAGGATGGGCAGCAGCTTGGAAAATGGGAGTCTGCCAGTATAAATTCTGCAATGTCAGGCTCATGAGTCTTCTGATTTTTGTGACGCTGGTTGAAGTTGCCATGGCACGCCTGTTTATGGGTGTCCAAAATTTGTGGTATCCTGGGTGACTTTCAGGTGAAACAATAGGGTAAGAGGTGCATCTGTGATGCCGTGGAGGTTGGAGAGGTCTTTCTGTCCCGTGGAGACTTGGGCTTGCAATCTTCCCCCAATCGTAGCTCTCTAGTGTCTTACTGAATCTGCCAGGTCCTATATTCACAATGGTTATATACCCACTTGGCTTAATGCAACTCTGCTAACTCTGCCTCCGTGCCCTGCACACTAATTCTTTGCTGGTTATAGCTTTTGAAAGATTGAGGGATTCGTTCAGTGGTCCTTTCGACCTCTCCGAACATCGCCCTACAAAATGAGGCTCCTGCCTTACTTCTGTCTGCAGCTGCCTGCCCCACAAACACTGTTCCCTCCCTGGCATTCCCTTCTCTTTACCACCTGCGCCCCTCATTTGCAGCCTGGCTGCTTTATTTTCGAGTTGTCAGCTTCCTGGACAGAGGTTGCAAATGAGCAACAGATCTAACCTTTTTTGGGAACTACATAATGGTTGCAAAACTAAACCAACATTCAATCAGGGTATTTCACATAACATTCCAGATTCTGGCAACTCTTCACCCACACTCTTGTTACAGCAGCAATTGGCTAGAGCTGTGGAGTAACTGTCCTCTTTAGATCAAGTTCATGTTCCGTCAGTTGCGGCTGCATTACCACAATTACTCACCTGCCTGGCTCCTGCAACATCTGGAAGGACTCCTGTCCTTGAGGATGGGGGCAGCATCACATCCTGTCCCTCCCTCCATGTTCCCCCTGTATTTGTTTCTCCCCGGGCCCTCATTTCTTCACTTGATAGGTTCATGATATAGATTTATTAATGAAAATCAAGGGTAACATCATCTATCTGATGAATATTTACTGCTTACTCAGGCTCTCCTCCTCAGATCAAGTGAATCTGAGTTGCTTGCATGCCTGGTGATATACGTGGCCTCATAACAAGAAAACTCTCCCGATGGGATGGAAAGGAGTTTCTGGTAGTGAGAGCTTCACCAGAGGTGTGGTCCCAGCTTGGGTATCCTTCGTTAAATGGATTGAAGGGAAGGCTTGGCAAACCTGGGGGCCTATGCCATGGCAGCTGCTGCAGGCTCCTCGAGGGAACAATCCTTCTGGTCTTCCACACATCATCCATGCATCCATCCATTCATTCATTCAGCCAGTCAGCCATTCCATCAGGGTTTACTGGGAACATTTCACAACTAGGCATTATGGAGAGTGATAACAGGGAGGGAAACCGTCCACGTCTCTGTTCTCATGGTGTTTTTAATAGTCTAGTGGACACTTTTTAAACTCAATGGGTAAAAGCAGCTGCTAAGCAAACTTCATGACCAGTTTCAGAGAGATCAAACGGTGCCAGAGACAAGTTAAAAAATGGAGAAGAAGGAAAAGGAAGGGGAAAGAGAGTGCAAGGAGGAGAGATGTAAATGCCCAAAATATAGATGGAACCTGTTTAATTTCTCAACCCACAAAGAAATAAAATTAAAACAGTAATGATCTATCTTTATAACTACTCAACTTGGCAAAGATTATTTAAAAAGAATCATAATGCCCGTTATGGAGAAGGTGTGAGGAAATGAGCACTCTTGTTTTTTTGTTTGTTTTTTGTTTTTTTAATGGAAAAGTAAGTGGGCGCAGTTTTTTAAGAGGGCAATTGGCAATAAATGTGAAAATTCATTAACATTTTTTGATTTAGTCATTAAATTTCTGAGGCTTATTCTCAGGAAATAACTGAGAGTGTACACAAAAATTTAGCTAAAAAGATTTTTGTAAACCTCCTACATTGTTGGTGGGAATGTAAATTGGTGTAGTCACTATGGAAAACAGTATGGAGGTTCTTCAAAAAACTAAAAATAGAGTTGCCATGTGATCCAGCAATCCCACTCTTGGGCATATATCCAGACAAAACTATAATTCAAATAAATACATGCACCCTATGTTCATAGCAGCACTATTCACGATAGTGAAGACATGGAAACAACCTAAATGTCCATTGACAGATGAATGGACAAAGAAGATGTGGTACAAATATACAATGGAATATTACTCAGCCATAAAAAAGAATGAAATAATGTAGCAACATGGATGGACCTAGAGATTATCATACTAAGTGAAGTAAGTCAGAAAGAGAAAGACAAATACCATAAGATATCACTTATATATGGGAGCTAAAACACAACATGAATATATCTATGAAACAAAAACAGACCTACAGACATAGAGAACAGACTTGTGGTTGACAAGGGGGAGGTGAGGTGGAGGTGGGAAGGATTGGGAGTTTGGGATTAGCATATGCAAACTATTATATAGAGAGAATGGATAAACAACAGATCCTACTGTAGAGCACAGGGAACTATATTCAATATCTGTGATAAACCATAATGGAAAAGAATATGAAGAAGAATATATATCTATATATGTATAACTGAATCACTTTGCTGTACAGCAGAAATTGACACAATACTGTAAATCAACTATACTTCAATAAAAAAAAGATGTTTGTGGAAGAGTTGTTAATAGTAATAACATGCCATACAACTAAATAATAACAACTAAAGCAACTAACATGTGTTAGTTAGCAACTAAGATACCACACAACCCCTGCAAGAGAGGCATGATGGCTGGCTGAGGAAGTGGCTTAGAGGTGAGTAACTTGTCCATGCTGACACAGCTCTAAGGGAACATCACTGGCAGAGGGCTGAGCCCATTTAGTTATTGCATCGTGTTTTTGTTGCTTTTGGTAGTGAAAAAAATGTCAGAGTCTCACTTTAGGGAACTGGTTTAAAAAATAATGTAGCAGCCATGCCACGGAATGTTAGTCAGCCATAAAAAATAACATCAATGAAGATACAGCCGCTTGGAAAGATGTCTGAAATATGCTACTAAGCTGGTTATCAAAGAATGTTTATAGCGTGGTCCCATGTGTGTAAGAGAGTCACTTTATAAGCACACGTAAGCGTAGAAATGTCCAGGCGCGTAGATACCAAGGGTTACTGATTAGCGACTATCTCTTCGTGATAAGATGATCATTTTGGTTTTTCTCCATCCATTCATTTTTTTTCCTTATCTATATTTTTAAATTAAAAAATCAACCTGTACTGTTTAAGTAAAAATCTTTATATTTACTTTTAAAAAATATCGTAGCATATTGACTTGGCATTAGCATTCCAAGTCAGCATATGACACACTGACTCTTGCTTCCCTGAATTGACATCGCTTCCCTCAGGGTGTTATAAAAATCATCCTGGACTGAGAGCAGGCAGAGCTGGGTTTCCAGCCAAGCTCATCTACTGATGCGTCCAGGACATGTCCCGAGGCAAGTCACCAGCTCTCCTGGCCATAGCATGACGATGGCTGGGCTAGCTGAACTCTGAGGCACCTGCCAGCTCTAACACACCATGTGCTTTCACGCATTCATTTTCTTCTTTGGAGACAGCCTGTAACCATATCCAGTCTACAGCAGAAAGATTCGAGGATGCAAAATCATTTTGGTCTCTAAAAAAGCGTGGATAAACACCTGCCTAACCCATTTTAAGAAATAATAATATGACGTTTATAAACCACTTTGCACAGTGCTTATGAATTCCCTCCCGGGAGACTTTGAGTTTGACTCTAGTTATTCTGGTGATGTACATGCCTGCATTTGGGTAGAGCATTTGCAACGGCGAAAGGGGAAAACACTTCCTCCTGAGACTGCCATGGATTCAGTGTTGCCTACTGTGTTGCTGGTGCAAAGTGTAAGCCCCCTTTCTCTGACACAGAATAGGACCCTCCCAAGTAAAGTGAGACTTCATTTCAGCCCCATCTTCCCAGCTGTATGTGTGGGCAAATGCTGTTTCTGAAGGTAGCTGAGTTGGGCTAACTGTGTACCGAAGTTGCAGCTTTACCCCGTAAGGGCGGGTTAACGCAGCAGGACCCACTAGGAGGAGGATCTCTTTTCTCTGGGAATGAAGAATTTGAGTCGGTGCTTGATATCCTTTATTTCCTACCAAATAATTCTAAGGCCACTGAGCTTTGGTGGGTGTTTAAGGGTCCTGGCCCTGAAGTCAGAAAACCCGAAATTTGCATCTTCTCTCTGCTTCCCGTTACTATGGAGTTTGGGGGGAAATTACTTAACCTGGTCTCAGAAATCTCATCTGTAAAACGTGGAAACCTGATGCCCACTTCTTTAGGGTTGTTGTGAAGACTAAACAAGAAAAATCTCCCAGGGGCCTGTTGGGTGCCTGACCAACAGCAGGTACTCGATAAATAGAGGCCATTAATATTGCTATGAATAAAATACGGTGTTTAATTCCTTTCAGGTGGCATTCCCATATGCAGCATCAGAGGATGTGAAACAGGATAACAGAAGATGAGCTGGGGGAAAGAGATTAGAATACAAATTTGTTACGGTGAACATTGCATACCTTGCCTGTAGCCTGTGATTGTGGAACATTGGGCAGAATAAACTGTGGTATCTACAGGATGCTTTTAGAAGACAACCTGAAAAGGGCAAAAGATAATATTATATTGCATGTTTTATGGATTCTTCTCTGTGACATTTCAACTTTTTTGGGTTTGTTTTAGCATTATTATTTTTTTCAGCGGCACACTCCTATTTGGAAACATCTTACCTGTTGAGCTGATCCTTAGTTTAATCTGCCCTGTTTCTTACTTAGTTGTTTATTTCTTTAGACTACTAGATTGGATTACTTAATTAACTTAAGTCATTCAGTTTGGTTCATTCTGGTTCAGGCTGAACCCTGACCATGCTCCAGACCCTGTACTAGACTCTCGGTACAGATGTGTTTCCTGTCCTGATGAAGCTGGCACTCAAATATAGGGAGAAAATGTGTTAACTTCATTTGCAAAATTTTCCTTTCCTCCAGCCTAAGGAGGATCAACTGCTGAATTCTCCTTTGTTAAATAAGGTCAAAGTCTAATGAAACATTATAGGTGTTATGGGAGAAGATGTCCCTGGTACAGTGAGCACCTCAAGTGAGAGAAGTCAATTCTAGGAAGGGGGGTGGGCAGAGAAGACTTCAAAGGAAGAAAAATTGTGACAAAGGGCTAGAGCCATGTCATATTTGTACTTCTGTTCCTAATTCTCTGCTTCCTGCTCCCAGCACCTATTATAGTGTCTTAGACATGTTGCCCATTGGACTTAATTGAATTCTTTTTGGTTCACAGAGGTGTCTCTTCTTTCCTTTTGCAAAAATTTTTATTGGATTAGAGTTGATTTACAATGTTGTGTTAGCTTATGCTGCGCAAAGTGAATCAGTTACACATAGATATGTATCCACTCCATTCTAGATTCTTTTCCCATATAGGTCACTACAGAGTATTGAGTAGAGTTCCCTGTGCTACACAGTAGGTCCTCATTCATTATCTATTTTATATATAGTAGTGTGTATATGTCAATCCCAATCTCCCAATTTATCCCTCCCTACCCTTTCCCCCCTCGTAACCATAAGGTTGTTTTTTACATCTGTGAGAGGTGTCTCTTCTTTCAGTGGGTGGTGACTTCTTTCTGAGAGGTCCAATAAGATGAGACCAGGAGCTGTGGCTTAAAGAGGACAACTTTTAAGAACTAACTTCTGAAAAATGAAATGGAAGTGAATTTAGAGTTAAAAAGCTTGCTGTGTAAACTTAAATGAGTGACATAAGCTCTTTGATTTTAAGTTTATGAATCTATAAAGTAAAAGTGGTGACACCAATGCCACAATGCGATAAAGAGTACAAAATCGGTTGGCAAAGTGTATGGTATTTGGAAAACTCACATTAAATTGTAGTTTCTTTCCATTGCTTCCAGAAGACAGTCCAGAATATTTTGACCAGTCTGCCTCTCCATCCCTCCACGTGGCTGAGCAGCAGAGGACAATCTATTTCAGATGTTGTCATTTAGAAATTCAGATATTTAAGTCTTGATTAAATGATCCCTTAGTCACGGTTCAATGTTAATACCTTTTAATGATTGTTGCTTTTATCAGCTGGGATTTGATTTTGGTTTTAATTTCAGGTCCCAATGACAGTTTTAAGGGTTGCTTTCAGCAAAGTATACCACTTGATTATCTAAGGATTGGCACAGCTTTTATCCAAGTGTGATAAGTAGTCGGCATAAGTCTAGAACAGAGAGTTATCTAAAGGCACAGAAGCTTTTAAATTTATATCAACAATTAATTCTCTGTAGCCGTGTCAGATCTATTGGTGGATACGCCAGATACGGGAGAAGAACAGTGAAGTGGTGACACAGCATTCTCCAGCAATGAGCTATGAGATGAGGAAAAGCACACCCTGGAGGTGAGAAGGGCAAAGACAGAAAAGCGTGTGACGAAGTGGCTAATCCAGCCTTTCTCAGAATCGTAGGAGAAAACTCTTGCGTGTCTAAACTCACTTGGCTTCTTGGCAATGAGTCAGCTTAATAGGCTATATACACCTTGAAATTATTTGGTCTGTGTTTAAAGTGGGAAACTGAAGTTTGACAAAGTCGTTTGGAGTAGCCCGGATCTCATGCAAAGCAATTGGTTCGGAGCTCTTAGCACAGCAGGTTTCTCCGTCCATTGAGAGTTTGATGTAGTAGGGGAATCTCTTTGTGATTCTTTCCATTTCAAGCTCCAGATAAACTGCCCTTTCTGGGTCTTTAACTTGTTTCTCTGATTCCTTTTTAAGTGTCTGTCAGGAAATTTTTTCCTCAATTTGGTGCTCACTGTTCCAAACCTTTTTGCTTCTACCCGTCTCTCCTTGCTCCCTGTTGTTTTTTTTTTTTTTTTTTTTAATGCACTGTGTTGGAGAAACCGCATCATATGGAGATCTCCTAAATTTACTGTTCTCCACTCTTCACTCTTTCTTGGCTGTCTACTCAAATTTCTCCCTTATATTCTCGCAGTAATACTTCACATGTTCACTCTTTTCCTCTAGATGGTTGCCAAAACAAGCAGCTGCTCCCTTCTGAATATCGCGAAGACCCACTCTCTTATCTATCAAAAAGGGGGAAAAAAGCCTTTCTTTCCAAACCCCAAATCCCAGTTAACCATAGAGGAAATGACTAGAGTCCCTAGACATCTGCTATTCGGCCAGCTGGTTTTTTCCCTCTTGGTTTTACTGCCCCGGCTTCTCTTGGCTGGGTCAGCCTAGGCTCAGGCAGCCACTAGCATCATTTCCATTGCCTCAGCTCTACTCTGCACTCGGGTGCCTTGTCGGAGCAGCTGCAGTGAGCACAGCTAAAAGTAGCACACTCTACACCCACGGCCAGAGCCTCCTTGTTGCCGGGGTCCCTGGGAGGACTGTTTTGGAGGGGGGCACCTATGGAGGAAGCCTTCCCTCCCTCCCTCCTTATTCTCCCTGGCTAATAAAATAGACATTTCCAGCCTGTCTGAGGTAAGAGGAAGAAGGTTTTTTTGTGTGTATTTTTCCCCCTCTTCTGGCCCTTTCCCACAAAAGGAGGGGTGGTATGTATCTGTGCAGTGTGGTGGTGAGGGTCGGCTGCTCCATGGTCTGCTGTTGGGCGGAGTTAACGTGTGAAGGGTTGCATGCACTGGTGGCCTCATTTGCTTTGTCTCTGTTAGTAGGACATCTGCATTCAAAGGGGGTGAGGCAGGCCAGGATCTTCTACACAGCTGGAGGTGGGGAGGTGAATGTCTGCTCTGTAGGCCTGAGGTCTTGGGTGTGTGAGTAGGGGAGGGAGGACTATTTGGAAGCCTACATTGGCCTCAAGTCCAAGCTTTATTCTTTTTTCTTGCGGTACGCGGGCCTCTCACAGCTGTGACCTCTCCCGTTGCGGAGCACAGGCTCCGGACGTGCAGGCTCAGCGGCCATGGCTCACGGGCCCAGCTGCTCCACGGCATGTGGGATCTTCCCAGACCGGGGCACGAACCCGTGTCGCCTGCATGGGCAGGCGGACTCTCAACCACTGCGCCACCAGGGAAGCCCCAAGCTCTATTCTTTAATACAGTTTTACTAATCAGATTTTTTTAACCTTTGTATCAACAGATTGGTTTTAGGCTCAGAGGAGAGAGGGGGGCATGATTCTCATCTCAAAGTGTTATAAGACCGGGTTGTCTATTTCTTGTTATCTTCTCTGTGCCTTAGGCGGCATCTCTGGCAGTTAGCCATGTATCTTCTCTGGCTCCAGTTAGCAGCAGGAGGCCTGTCAAGGTCTCAGTTTCCGCTGAGTGATCCCCACCTCTCCCCTTTTCCCCTGCAGCCTAGGGGTAGAAGCAGTTTCTTCTTGTTATCAATCTCTGGCTTGTCTCAACGTCCTCTAGTTGACCTCTTGGCCTTTTCTATCAACCGTATAGCAGTTCTCTTTATTAAATAATCAGAGTGTTTTCTGCTTCCTGATTAGATCTAGTGATACATCAGTGAAGCCTGGGAAACCTAAAGTTTTAGTCAGCTATTGCCACAACAATGCTGCATAACAAGCTCCAAAACTCAAGAGCTTAATGTAACAGATTTTCTTCTGACATTGATGGATGTGCAGGCTGAATGTTACTTGGCTGGGTTAGCCTGAACTCCTGGCTTCCGGCTGAGTTCAGGTCTGTCCCATGTGTCTCTTCTCTTCCTAGGACCTGTGGCTACTCAGAGCATAGGATAAGAACCATGCATCTTATTCTGGGGTCAAGGTTGAAAGGGCAGCAGCTACACTGGGGGCATGTTACTCTCATGGTAGATCACCAAAGTGCAGAAGCTCAACTATGCAAGTTCACTTCCAGCCTGGTCACATTCCCTAACATCTCACTGATTCAAGCAAGTCACATGTCAGAGCACAAAATCAGGAGCTAGAAGAGTACATTGTGCCCACCATAAAGCCAGGCGGGGATGTGGCTGTATGATTGTATTACATGGGAGGAAACACTAATTAAATAAATCTACCACGTTTGGCTTAAATATTCACCATCTCTAAGAAAATTGAGCTATATCATCATTTATTGGGCCTGTACAAGTGGTGGCTAACTCACAGAACCTGTTGTACTTACAGTTGATGTTTCATTTTTTTCTGTGCTTTTGGACACTGATGTTGATTTGGAATTCAGAGTTACACTCCATTTTTTGCTAAAGACTTCCTTTTTTGTTTGTTTGTTTTCTAAAGGACTAGAGGAGTCATCTGTTCTCAACTTTAAACTCACTCTTCTACATGCTTCTTTCTCATGCTGAGACTCGGACTCTGCAGATCACATTTGTGCTTTGCCCGCTGAGTCCCTGCTTGGCTTTGCCAGTAGGGGGGCGCTAGAGTGGACTGTAAGGCTAGAGCAGGAAGTATGGACTTTCTTTTTGCTGCTTGCTTCTTGTGGGTTTCCTTTCAGCTCCCCCTCCCGTGAGAGTTACCCAGCAAAGCTTTTCTACCTCAGCGCTAGCAGTTCATTCCAGTCGCTGCAGCTCAATCTAGACTCCCAGCACTAGCTGAGTAGCACCCCGACCTCAGAAGAGCCCCTGCTCCAAGCACCTACGCTTTAATAATTCCAACCTCTTTCAATTTTAAAATAAAAAAACGTATACTTATGTGTATTTATTTATTTATTTTTGGCCGCGCCGTGTGGCATGTGGGATCTTAGTTTCCCCACCAGGGGACAAACCTGTGACCCCTGCCTTGGAAGTGGGGAATCTTAACCACTGGACCACCAGGGAAGTCCCTATTTGTGTTTATTTTTAAACAAGGAGTGATAGCTGCTTCCTGCAGTTGTTACTTTATCTCACCTTTCTGATCTTTCTCTCAGTTAACAATTCTTTATATCTAATGTACAATTGTTAATAGTAAACTCCTTCTTTTAAAATAACTGTTGAGATTGCTGTCTTCTAACTGGACCCTACTGATGAGAGGAGATACTTTTTCTTAGACTTTACTTTTACCTAATATTATTCACCTTCATTTTTAGGGAAAACACACATTGCCAGAAAGAAGAAACATAGGAGGAAGAACAGTCCATGGTTGGGGCCAGGTTGGCAGAACTCAGCTGGGTTTTTATTGCAGTTTTCTAGAAATGCAGATTAGTTTCCATTAGAAATTCTAAAGGCTTGTTAGATGGCCGAGGAGATGGGAAAGTCATGTGGGCTAGAGAGCAAAGAGGTAACAGCCTCCCCTCCAAAATAATAAAATAGCTTTTAATTTCTTCTCTGAGACCTCAAAATTATAAGGTAAGTAGGTTTTTTACAAAGTGGGTTTATTATGATGATCAAGTTCTAAACATCTCTCTGTGCATACAATAGGTATATTCTAGATGGGTTGGAACATGGCCCATCTTGTACTTTAGGGATTCTTATGCAGGCTTCATCATGTAGGCATGATCCATTATTAACTCAGTCTTTAGCCCTTCTTCCCTCCCCAGAGGTTGGAAGGTGGGGTTCCAAGCTTCTAGTCATGATTGGTCTTCCTGGTGACGAGCTGCCATCCAGGAGCTTATTAAGAATTGCTCTATTAGAACAAAAGATGCTCCTAGCAGCCAGGAAATTTTTAGGGATTTAGGAGTCCTGTGTAAGATGCTCCTATCACCCCCAGTACTTGGGAAATTACTAAGACTTTAGGATCTCTGTGTTAGGAACCAGGGTCAAAGACCAAACATTAGCAAGAACCCAGGGCAGAGACAAATATATTCTTATTATTTCACACCCATTCTCACTCTAGACCTTTACGGTGTTGTTCCCTCGGCCTCAAATGATATTTTCACTCTTGACCTTAAATCCCTGCCTCCAGGCTAATTCCTACTTGTCTTCCCTCACAGCCCTCCCTAGACTAGTTTAGGTGCCCCAATTCTGTCCTATTATACAGGCATATTCTTATTTTTTAAAAACACTCATCACAAAATGGTGAAGTGACTACTTTTTTTTTTTTTTTTTTACAAAAGTGACTACTTTTCACATCTACCTTCACCACTAAAATATAAACTCTAAGTGAGGGACATGTGTGTTTCTCAGTCAGAGTTTATATTTTAGTGGTGAAGGTAGATGTGAAAATATAAACTCTGAGTGAGGGACATGTGTGTTTTATTCTACTGTGTGTCTAGTACCTGTCACTTAGCAGACGTAGTAGGCATCCTGCAAATGTTTAGTGGCGGAACTAACAAAGAGCTACGTTTATGGAGGTTGTGATGGTAGTTAATCACACATAGATTTCCCACCTGTCTGTTATTCTTTGCATTCTGTGTATCTAAACCAGTGCTCCCAGGTGATTTTGATAGCATTTGCTAAAGGACCACACTTTGAGAAGAAAGGCTAGACATTTGAACAATGTACAAAAAATGGAGCACTGCAGCTAAAGCCCTGAGTAGGGTAGAAGTGAAACGAGGCTTACATGGCCCCATTCTTCCAGACCTGCCTGCTTTTCTTCCCACCCTTTAGATTCCGGGCTCTTCATCTTCCCCTAGCCAAAACCTTTCTCGGAAAGCATTCACACTCCTGGGCTAAATGATAGAAATGTATAAATGACCATGTTACTTGTTAAATATTGCTAGCATTTTTTTTTTTAACAAGGAACATATCCTCTGTTTATTTTGAATCAGAAGAACAGAACTCTAATTGTGTGATGCCAGGTTTAAGAAACTAGTAGGGAAACAGGGGACCATAGTTGGAGGTGACCACAGACTTGACTCACTTAGGAAGTTCAGCATCAAGAATGGTGCCCAGCACAAGGTAGGTACACAGACGTGTTTGTTGAATGAATGAAGTCAGAACAGTATATCCCTCAATGACAAGAAAGAATATAAATTGCATGTGCACAGAAAATCTGTGCCATTGTGAACCTTCTGGAATTGTCTGGAAGACTCATTTGAGAAACTTTAAAAAAGCACATCCTACTGACAGAGTGCTTGCTCGCTCTCCGTGAAAAAAAACTGAAAATAAAATGTTGTTAAAATAGATGTCACTCTGGCTGAAAATGTGCACATTGGGGCGAGCCATCAACTATTGATCGAATGCTTAGAATTGAAAGTAGGGAGGATTATGAATTTCTGTGCCCAATTCCTTGCATTCTCCCACCATTATGAAAGATTCTGTCATTTCAAAATGTAGAGATTTATAGTCTCTGATTTGGGGGAACTTCTCTTGAATCTGTCGGTGCTTTCAAAAACGATTGGTCCGTAACACTAGGTGGAGGAAACTTGTATTGTGGAAGATAAGAGCTGTCACAGGTTTTGTAGAGAATAGAGAGGACAACATGCCATGTTCTTGAGCATTCATTACCTCAGTGAGGACACTGCCATTCCTTATGCTTACTCTGATGAGACACCGAGCAATGCTGATGGCTTGAGAGGCCCATACCCTGACTCCAGCACTCCATCAAGGTTAGGGATGCTCTGCTTTGCTGCCTTTTTGGTGGTTTCATGCTTGCTCCACTCTTTTCCTGTCTTTTGTACATGCCTCTGTGTGACACTTAGTGATATCGCTGTTGCTGAGTTTGGGCATGCTTCCAAAGAGGCTCGGTTTTGCTCTTACTTTTCCATCCAATAAATTCATCTGTTAAGTATTGGGAGAGGAATTCTGGAAACTCCATCACTAGTTGGCAACTATCACATTTCTTAAGAAAAGAAAAATCTTCAGTCTAGTTGGAACCATATTTCTTGTGCTGAAAATGGATTTGAGACAAAAATACATTGCACAGTTGGGCATGGACCTTGATTTTTCAACATACATCTTTCATGTGGTAGGAACTGATGATGTACATTTTTCCCCCTTGGGATCTTCCTTTTCTTAAGGCACTGAATTGCCTGCTGAGATGTATAAAGCATCCATTGCCTGGAATGGATTTGCTAATTATCAAGGGCAACATTTATGTGCATACATTGAAAAGAAAGGGGAAATTAAAATTCTATTTTATTTAGGTATTTTATGTTTACAAAAAAGAAAAATAAATTATGGTAAAGTGACTTCCTTTGTCTAACTGACAATTTAGAAATGAAAGACATTCATATATCCTGTGGAAGGAGGAAAGTCAAAGCTATCGTGGTTTTTTTGTTTGTTTGTTTTGACTGCATCAGGTCTTAGTTGCCCCGCGGCATGTGGGATCTTACTTCCCTGACCAGGGATGGAACCCGTGTCCCCTGCATTGGAAGGCGGATTCTTTACCACTGGACCACCAGGGAAGTCCCAAAGCTATCATTTTGATGTCTTTCTTGCAGATATTCCACACCAATAGTTCTTAAGCTCTGCCACCCATGAGCCCCTGAGAAAGCACCACAGTTAGCCTTTGTACTGTCCGTGCCTCTATCCATTGCCTTGACATTCCTCTATCCAACCACAGCCCCGTTCATCTTGTAGGTTACCACCACCAAAGAGTTCTTTCAACCCGGCTAACTCTAGTTACTGTTTACCCTTGGAACATTTCCATTCTCTAACTTGGTGGTTCTCAAAGTGTGGTCTCTGCCTCAGGAGCAGAAGCATCACCTGGGAACTTGTTAGGAATGCACATTGTTGGGTGCAACTCCAAACTTAGTGAATAATAAATTCTGGGGTGGTGCCCAGCAATCTGTGTTTTAACAGGCACTCCAGGTGATGCTGGTTCATGCCCTAACTGGAAAAATCTTGCCTCTTAATTTGAAAATGAGGACTGAAAGACTGTTCTTTGGTCCTAGTCCAAAGTAATAAACAAGTAACCACAGAACAAGTATTAAACCCATACTAATCAATTAGTGATAGTCCCATGCTTTTGAAGTTCAGCCAGCCAGCCACAGCATCACTCCAGGAACTGCTTCTGAAAGTCAGCTAATCCCTAAACTCCACAGCTGAAAGTCAGCCAATCTCTAAACACTGCTGCTTCAGAAAGTCTGCCAATCCTCGAACTCCGTGGTTCCTAAAACCCTTTATGATATCAAGTCTTGCTTTGTACAGAGAGACTGAGACATAAGAAGAGCTCTCTATTGCTTAATAAGCAATAAATTTAGCTTCTTTGTTTCACATATATGTGATTGAGAATTTCATCCTTCAACAAAAGGATCATTGTAGATTCTGAGAATGTCAAAATTGGTATTCAGAGAGGATTTACCAACATTGTTTAAATTTTAGCGTTGAGGAGTTTTGAGCAACACGACATAACGTGTCCAAGACAAGAAAAAAATTGCCCAGCTAGCTCAGTTGGTAGAGCAAAATTATCTATATATCTATCATCTATCTATCTACAAGAAAAAAATAAGGAATGAGATATACCCAGTCATTACTATATGTACATATATCGCTATTATATAGTAAACAATGAATATTCACTTTGTAAAAAGTTGTAACATAATAATATCAGGAGAATGGGGAGAGAAGAAATGAAGGCTTGAAGGGTAGTATTGGGGCTAAATCATAATTTTCTACAACAGGAAGCCAAGAAAAAAAGAGATACATGTCAGAGTTGGAAGTAGATAAGAATAAATGATGTCACAATTGACATCAATTAAATTTTAATGTGATTCAAGAAATATTTGTTGAGCGTATACCTTGTATTGTTAGATGCTGCAGCTATAAAGATCAAACTCTATCAAAAGAGACAGGATGTAAGTAATTTCAATACAATGTAAAGAAGAAATTAATTAATTCTTACAGTGGTGATGGTGGTGAGAAAAAGTTGCAAAGAGGGGGTCATGTGGGTTAAGCCTTTTAAAGATGAGTAGGTACTTCCTAAGCAGACTAAAAAGAGAAAAGCATTCCAGGCTGAGAGAATAACATGGGCAAAAGCAGAGGTGTGGAAGTGAGAAAGGAATTTGGGAAATATTGAGAAATTTGGGGAAATGGCCAGAAATGAGGCTGGAAAAAGAGTCTGGGGCCAGGATAGAAAGGGCCTTGACCCCCATGATCAGGAGTTAAGATTTATCTTGAAGGTGTCAATTTCATTTTAACCTAAGGGAATAATGTTAGTTTTAATGTCTGTCCTCAATAGGGGTGTGCTATAGACTGAATTGTATTCCCCCCAAATTATATGTTGAAGCCCTAACCACCAATGTGATTGTATTTGTAGTAAGGAAGTAATTAAAGTTAAATGAGGTCATAAGGGTGGGATCCCAATCTGAGAGCGTTGGTGTTCTTATAAGAAGAGAACAGAGATCTTCTTCCCTCTCTCTGTCTCTCTCTGTCTCTCTCTGTTTCTCTCTCTGCCTCTCTCTCGCTCCATCACGTTAAGGACACTGTGAGAAGGTAGCCATCTGCAAACCAGGAAGAAGGCTGCCAGAACCCAACCATGCTGGCACTCTGTTCTCAGACTTATAGATTCCAGAACTATGAGAAAATAAATTCCTGTTATTTAAACCATCCAGTTTATGGTATTTTGTTATGTCAGCCTGAATAGACTAAGACAGGGCACTACTGACATTGGTTGGAATAATCCTTCACTACACAGGACTATTTTGTTCATTGCAAGATATTTAGTATCTCTGGTCCCCAACTATGAGATACTAGTAGTGTTACTCTGTCACTATGACAACCAGACAATGTGCCTACACATCTCTAAGTGCCCCGTAGTGGAGAACAGCACTGTTCCCCGTAGAAAACCACAAAAGGAAGCTATTAAGAAGACTACTATAATTAAAATAAGGTTCATCATATTTCTTGATCTCTTAGCAACTGTGGCAGAGGGCTTTTACTTATCAAGAGTAAGACAATGTGGTATAATAAAGAAAGAACAACCTTGATATTCTTCCCAGGAATCTACAGGGTTGGGAGGGGGTCTTCGGTTTTGAGAAAGCAAAGGTGATCCCTTGTCTTGCTACCAAATGACTAATGCATTATATACCACAGTGAAAAAACAAACAAAAAATAACAACAAGCACTTTGCCTCCTGAGATAAATCAAATCAAAACAAAACAAAACAAAATAAGCGAACACTCTGTTTAGCACTAGTTTTCAAAATAAATGAAGTCTCGAGTCTTTTCTATTAAGCTGCTCACTCTTTAGGAAAAAGTTATTCTATTTTTTTTAACATCTTTATTGGAGTATAATTCCTTTACAATGGTGTGTTAGTTTCTGCTTTATAACAAAGTGAATCACTTATACATATACATATATCCCCATATCTCTTCCCTCTTGCGTCTCCCTCCCTCCCTCCCACACTCCCTATCCCGCCCCTCTAGGTGGTCACAAAGCACAGAGCTGATCTCTCTGTGCTATGCAGCTGCTTCCCATTAGCTATCTAGTTTACATTTGGTAGTGTATATGTGGCCATGCCACTGTCTCACTTTGTCCCAGCTTACCCTTCCCCCCTCCCTGTATCCTCAAGGCCATTCTCTAGTAAGTCTGCGTTTTTATTCCCGTCTTGTCCCTAGGTTCTTTGTGACCATAAGGAAAAAGTTATTCTTGATTTTGGCAATACTGAACTTGTCAGATATGTGATACCTTGAAGATACAATCATTGTGTAAGGAAATTGCTGTTTTTCTCACTCTGAAAAGACTAAAGGTAGCCTTTTAAATTATTAAATTAAAGTATTATTAAAGTAATATTCTTTTTCAGATTCTTTTCCATTACAGGTTATTAAAAGATAACAAATATAGTTCCCTGTGCTATACAGTTGGTCCTTGTTGTTTATTTTATGTATAGTAGTGTGTATATATTAATCCCAAACTCCTAATGTATATCTCCCACCCATCCCCTTTTGTAGTCATAAGTTTGTTTTCTATGTTTGTGAGTCTATTTCTGTTTTGTAAATAAGTTCATTTGTGTCACTTTTTTTTAGATTCCACATATAAGTGACATCATATATTTGTCTTTCTCTGTCTGACTTACTTCACTTAATATGATAATCTCTAGGTCCATCCATGTTGCTGCAAATGGTATTATTTCATTCTTTTTCATGGCTGAATAGTAGTCCATTGGTGAGGTTTGTTTGTTTGTTTTAATACCTGCTGTGTCTTTTATTTGGAGAACACAGGTTTTTTTTTTTTTGGAAATCTTTTTAAAACTCTGCAAGTAAATATACTTTAGAACATTTCAGCCACAACTGATATTCCATCATGCTCCTTTAGTTAATTAGAGGAGATTATTTTCTGTTTTTCATTACCATAGATTTTTCTCTTTGTAGACTTGATATAAATGAAATCAAATGCCATGATTCTTTTGAGTCTGGCTTTTTCTCATTCAACATGCTTTTGAGACCCATCCATATCGGTGTGTGTATCAGTAGTTTCACTTCTTTTTATTGCTGAGTAGTATTCCAATGTGTAGATATAACCATTTGTTTTTCTGTCCTGTTGATGGATATGTGGTTGTTCCCAATTTTTAACTGTTAGGAATTAGGCTACTAGGAACATTTTTGTTCTTGTCTTTTTGTGAATATAAGCTTTCATTCTTACCTAGAAGTGGAATTGTTGAGTCATAGAGTAGGTGTACATTTAAGTTTATAGAACACTGAAAAACTTTTCAAAGTTTTTATAGAATTTTATAGTCCATCAACAATATAAGAGAGTTCCAGGTGCTTCACTTCTTGCCTTATGTTGTCAGTCTTTTAAAATGTTAGCGATTCTAAGTGATTGTGAAACGGTATCTCTTTTTGACTTTAATTTGCATTTCCATGATGACCAATGTTGTTCAACACCTTTACTTGTGCCTTTCATACGTCTCTTTTTGTCTACTCATTTTTATTGGGCTATTTGTCTTTATATCATTGATTTGTAAAGAGTTATTTATATTTCTGGATACAAGTTTTTTTTCAGATATTTTAAGTATTTTTTCCCCCGGATGGTGACTTGCCTTTCATTTTCTTGATGGTATCTTTTGATAAACAGGCATTTTTAACTTTGATGGAATCCAATTTATCAATGTTTGCCTCTTATGTAAAATGCCTTTTGTGTCCTAAGAAATCTTTGACTAGCCCAAAATTATGAAGATATTCTCTCATGAGTTCTTCTAGAAGTTTCACAGTTTTTACTTTTACACTTAGATCTATAATCCACCTCAAATTATTTCTTTTCGTATGGAGTAAAGTAAGGGTTGAGTTTGCTGTAGATTGAGTTCTCCATGAAACATTTTCACATGCAGGAGGTTTATTAGTGCCTTATCCCAGGAAAAATACCTGTAAAAGGTGAAGGAAGCAGGATTGGGCAAAGGGAGAAATTGAACTGTGATGCAAAAGGGGCCTCAGCTAATCCTATGAGGAGCTTGGGATTTAGGATGGTTCTTTAGCACTGTCCCCGATGATGTAAGAGGGTTGGCCATAGTACCTCTGCATTAACCAGTTATTGGATGCCAGCTCTCACCAGGAAGAAGCTGTAACATTGGTTAGCTACAATTCCTGAAGAATAAGGGACTCAGCTGTGAGCCATCGACAGCCAACACTCCAGTGGCAGAGAAAATGTGTCTGAAGGAGGAATCTGCATGGTACACCATAGCAGCCATTACAAGGTTCTTTTTGTTTTATTTTCTATACAGATACTCAATTTTCCTCTCACTATTTGTTAAAAAGACTTTTCTTTCTCCCATTGAATTTTATTAATGCCTTGGTCAAAAATTAATCATGTGGTTCAATGCCTCTACTCTATATTGTTTCACTGATTTATTTGTCTGTCTTTGTCATGATATTATACTGTCTTGGTAACTATAGTTTTACAATAATTTCTGACATTGGGTAGTGCAAGTCTTCCAAACTGTCAAATTTGTTCATTTTCAAAATTGTTTTGGCTCTTCTTGACCATTAGTGTTTTCAGAAAAAAATATATAGGATCAGCTTGAATTTCTTCAAAAAACTTTGCTAAATTTGTTTGAGATTGTATTGAATCTGTAGATAAATTTGGGGAGAATGGATATCTTAACAATATTGAATCCTTCAATAATAAACACCATATATTTCTCCCTCTGTGTTTTCTTTAATTTTTCTCAGGAATCTTTTGTAATTTATAATATGTAAGTCTTACATATCTTTCATTGGTTTAATTTTCAGATATTTTATTTTTAGATGCTATTATAAATTGCACTTTAAAATTAATTTAATTTTCCAATTGTTTATTGCTAGTATACAGAAATAAAATGGATTTGCAAATTGGTCATGTACTATAATACCTTAAGTTTAATTGCTAGTTCCAGCAGTTTTTCATAAATTTCAAAATGTTTTAAGTGCACAAATATGCCTATAATTATGTAATCTGTAAATGTGACAGTTTTACTTTTTCCTTTCCAATCTTTACGCTTTTTATTTCTTTTTCTTTTCTTATTGCACTAGACTAGACTTCAGCACAATGTTTAATAGAAGTGGTAAGAGTATACATCCTTGCCTTGCTCTGGATCATAGAGAAAGTTTGTTTTTTGTTTTATGCTATGTGATATTACCTATAGGTTTCTGTATATAACTTTTATCACATTGAAAAAGTTCCCTTCTATTCCTCTTTGGTTGAGAATTTCTGTTATGAGTAGACAATGAATTTTATCAAATGCTTTTCTGCATTTTTTAAGATAATTATTTTTACCCTTTAGTCTATTAGTGTCAAGCATTGATGTTTCAAATAATAAACTAACTTTACATTTCTGGAATAAAACCTGCTTTGGCATGCTTTTTATGCATTGCTGGATTGAATTTGCTAATTTTTTTAGTTTATTCTTATCTATGCTTTTGTGGGATATTGGTCTGTAACTTTAAGAAATATTTTTGTCAAGTATTGTTGTTGGGGTTATGCTAGCATCTTATAAGTGGTAACCGTCCACTCCTAGTTTCTGAGTTTCCTTCTTAAAATTTTTGATAGAATAAACTGATAGAACCTGGAATTTCTTTGTGGGAATATTTTGATTGCAAATTCAATTTATTTACCAGATAAAGAGTGATTTGATCTTCTGTGGTTTTTGTGACGGTTTTTAGATGTATTTTTTAAGGAATTTGCCCATTTCATCTAATTTGTGTTGGAAGATAATTATCCATGGATCTGTCAAATTTCTACATGTTTTGTGAGCAGAAGCATAGACAGCTTTTGTTCCAGGCTATCTTTTCAAGATATTTGTATAGCAAATAGCCTTGAACAGTAAGAGGTTGTTTCTCTGTCTGGAATAGAGGGCAGGTTTGTTTGCCACAGAGTATAATAAAGATAATGTCTTCTTCTGGGCAAAAGTCAGGCAGGTTTGCTCCTTATCAATGATTGGTGTTTCCTAACTTTGGGATTCCTCCATTGTGACACAAACCAACCACGTATGCAGCATCTACCCGAATTGCTCATGTCACCCAGTGGAACTTGGGGATCAAGGGAGAACCTACTCAAACCTGAAGCTCACATGTCTTGCTGTGTTATGAAGAATAATGTCCTTTGTCTCTGACCTAAGAGTTTCGTGTCTTCTGCCAGCTACATGAAACTGGCAGGCCAACTCATTAGCTTGCAAATATAGTAAAATCTTCACAGTTATTGACAATTCAAGATATTGCACCTTTCATTCATGTTACCATTGTTCTCTCTCTCTCTCCTTCTGTGTGTTTGTGTGTGTGTGTGTGTGTGTGTGTGTGTGTGTGTCTTTTGATCAATCTCGCTGGAGTTTATCAATTTTATTAATTTTTTAAATGACAATTTTGACTTCATTGATTTTCTCTATTTTTTGGTCTTTTTTATTTAATTAATTTCTACTCATATATATTATGTCCTTTCTTGTACTTATTTTGACTTTAATGTTTTCTTCTTGTTCTAGTTCCTTAAGAGGAAACTTAGATGATCAATTTTTTTACATCATTTTAATTTTCTAATAAAAGTTTTTAAAGTAACAAATTGCATTCTAGATTGATTTATATAACTCACACATTTTAATATGTGGTATTTTCATTACCATTCAGTTAAAAATATTTTCTAATTTCCTTTGTGATTTCTTCTTTGACCCATGGGTTATTTAGATGTGTATATCTAACTTTCCAAATATTTGAAAATTTCCTACATGTCTTATTATGATCAATTTCTTTTTTTTTTTTTTTTTTTTTTTTTTGCAGTACGCGCGGCCTCTCACTGTTATGGCCTCTCTCATTGCGGAGCACAGGCTCCAGACGCGCAGGCTCAGCGGCCATGGCCCACGGGCCCAGCCGCTCCGCGGCACGCGGGACCCTCCCGGACAGGGGCATGAACCCGCGTCCCCTGCATCAGCAGGCGGACTCCCAACCACTGCGCCACCAGGGAAGCCCCAATTTCTAATTTAATATTATTGTGGTCAGAGGACATACTCTGTACATCTACTTTGGTGAATGCTCCATGCGCATTTGAAAAGAATGTATCTTTGGGGTATTACAGTTATTATGTATCTTGTTCTAAAATATCAATTAGTTATGGGACTGACAGCAGTTTTCACATTTTCTATATTACCACGGATTTTTCTTTATCAGTTTTATCAGTTACTGAGATAAAGGTGTTAAATTTTCCCATTTCCGCCTTCCTTTTTAAATATAGGTAGATTTTTCTATTTTTCGCTTCGATTCTCTTGGTTTTTGGTCCATGTATTTTGAAACTATTTTATTAGGTGCATGCACATTTAGAGGATTATTAAGTCTTCTTGATGACTTGACACTTTTATCATTAAGTAACGTCTCTCTTGAATTCTGATATTATCCTTAATCTTGAAATCTATTTTGTCTGATATGATTATTAGCCACACAACCCTTCTTATGCTTAATGTTTGCATTTTTATCTGATAGCAGACTTTTACTTTTCACCTATCTTTGTCTTTATATTTAAAGTAGATTTCTTGCAAACAGCATAGAGTTGTATCTTGTACTTTTAATCCAGTCTGACAATTTTGTCTTTTAATGGGATTGTTTAATTTAAAATTAATGTAATTATTGATATGGTTGGATCTGAATCTACCATATTGCTATTTGTTTCTGATTGTCCCATCTACTCTTTGTTTCTCTGTTCATTCTTTGATGACTCCCATTGGCTGAATTGAATATGATTTTTTACTTAAATTTATCCCCTCTATTGACTTTTTAGCTGTGCCTTTTTGACTGTTTGCTCTAGATATTACAGTATGCATCTTTAACTTAACATAGTCTATCTTCAAACAATATTTAAATTATATCATACACAGGGTAAAGAACCCTATGATGGTATAAAGACGCTTATCCCCCCCCCAATCCTTTGTGTTCTTATGGCTATAAATTTTACTTTTACAAATGCTCTAAGTCCCAAAATACATTGTTATTATTTTTGCTTTAGACAGTCAATAGTAATGTATGGATATATATGTGTGTGTGTGTGTGTGTGTGTGTGTATATATATATATATATATATTAATTGATAGAACAATCTCAACATGTTTACCATTTCAGCTGCTCCTCATTCTTCCCTATGGCTCCTCAGAGGTGATTTCTTTCAATTCTCCTGCCCTATTCCCAGCCTTCTGAATACTAACCCCAGGAACTTAGTGAAGGACTGAGGGAAAGAGTTGCTAAATTAGTGCAGACTTGTTCTGTGGGACCCTTGGGTTTCAAATCCACTATGTCAGTCTACACATGGCCATTAAAAGCTTGTTTAGATTTTACCTGGTTTTTCCTTACCCCTGCCTATATCAGATTTTCCCTCTTTCACCACTCTGCCAGGGATAAACATAGCCATGGCTCTCTTTTCTCCTAGGAAGGGCTGTCACTTTCTGGAACTTAATTCATTTAGATTTCTGTGTGTCCTTAGCTCTGACAGATTAAGAAGAAAACACCCACAAATATGATTTAGTAACTTCTCTGGAGTGTTCTTGTTGCTAGGATGAAAGCAACAGTTTCTCCTGACTTCTTACAGATTTCTTATAAGAAATGGAAGTCATCCACTGTATTTTAAAATTTATTTGTGGAACTCAGTCCCTCCATGAAAGTTAGTATGAGCCCTGTGACTTTTATGATCACTTTTGGTTAATAAAAAGGTCTTATAGTGAGCAATTCAAATGTTCATTCCAATAGAATAAGAAATACTTAAAATTTTAAGTTTCTCCCATTTCTCAGTTCTGGATCACTGCAGGCTAGAGAGGTGGGTGATGGGGCATAACGGCATCACTGGCATTCTCTGACCTTCCTCCTTTCTTACTAATCTTCTTTCAGACCCCTTCAAAGTGGGAAGAGTGGGGAGAGAGAAGAGTGAGGTAGCAGAAATGCCTCACTGGACCAATATTACTTCTGACTGTGGTAGACTTTTTAAACTCACTCTTCTCTGATATCTTTTGTGGATTCTTGGAGACCTGTGTCCATCTCTCTCATGACCAGGGAATCTCTCACCTGACCAACCCTTCCATGAAGGTAATCCATCTCTATTCCAACTGGTCTTTTATGCTCTCCTCAGCCCTTATGAACTTTGGCTTCAGTTCTGCTGGGATTTTCACGCATTCCTCTTGAGCAAAACCTAAGACGTTTCACATTGTCCTTGCTTGGGATCCTCATCCAGTCTGGAGGAACCACACATCCTTTTCCCAACTCAAGGAGTACAGGCTCCCCTGTAGCCATCTCTTTGTTTACCGTCTAAGCAGCTAGATGTACATTTCTTATTCTTTAGGTTTTCTAGGTGGACTACATGACCACATATGAAACTCTCTGGGCAATCATCTTTTTTTTTTTTTTTTCGGTACGCGGGCCTCTCAGTGTTGTGGCCTCTCCCGTTGCGGAGCACAGGCTCCGGACGCGCAGGCTCAGCAGCCATGGCTCACGGGCCCAGCCGCTCTGCAGCATGTGGGATCTTTCCAGACGGGGGCACGAACCCGTGTCCCCTGTATCGGCAGGCGGACTCTCAACCACTGCGCCACCAGGGAAGCCGTGGGCAATCATCTTGAATCATCTCTTCCTTTGACATGAAATGAAGAGTAAGGGTTCCCAGGAGACCCCCATAGGACTCATAACCCACGACTACAGTCTCCAAAATGATTCCTAATCTCAAAATCCCAAACCCTTTATATCCTCTCTATTGGTGAGAAGCTTAAGGTCACAAAACTGTCTTTTCATCTGCTTTAGAAAGTATATGCTCTTTTATTATATGCTCAGTTATATGCACTTTAGAATGTAACATCTTGATGCCTCAGTGGAAACTTGCATTAAAGAAAATCTGGTTCCACTTACAATCATAAAAAATTGAAAATTACCCCAAATCCAGCAATGTGGGATTAGTTAAATAATTTGGGGTACAGTGATGCAATGGAATATTCTACAGCCCCCTCACAAAAAAAGAATGAACATGCTCTTTATTTGTTGATTTGAAATGATCCCTAAAATACAGTATTAATGGAAAAAAGCAACAGTGTGTAGATACTGCATGCAATTACTATTTTTATTTATTTATTATCTTTTTATTTTTTTGACAACTTTATTGGAGTATAATTTCTCTACAATGTTATGTTAATTTCTGCTTTATAACAAAGTGAATCAGCCATACATCAGGATACATATATCCCCATATCTCCTCCCTCTTGCGTCTCCCTCCCACCCTCCCTATCCCATCCCTCTAGGGGGTCACAAAGCACCAAGCTGATCTCCCTGTGCTATGTGGCTACTTCCCACTAGCTATCGATTTTATATTTGGTAGTGTATATATGTCCATGCCACTCTCTCACTTCCTCCCAGTTTGCCCTTCCCCCACCTTGTGTCCTCAAGTCCATTCTTTACGTCTGCATCTTTATTCCTCTCCTGCCCCTAGGTTCTTTAGACCAATTTTTGTTGCTGTTTCCATATATATGTGTTAGCATACGGTATTTGTTTTTCTCTTTCTGACTTACTTCACTCTGTATGACAGACACGAGGTCCATCCTCCTCACTACAAATAACTCAATTTCATTGCTTTTTATGGCTGAGTAATATTCCATTGTATATATGTGCCACATCTTCTTTATCCATTCATCTGTCGATGGACACCTAGGTTGCTTCCATGTCCTGGCTATTGTAAATAGTGGTACAATGAATATTGTGGTACATGACACTTTTTGAACTATGGGTTTAACAGGGTATATGCCCAGTAGTGAGATTGCTGGATCGTATAGTAGTTCTATTTTTAGTTTTTTAAGGACCCTCCATACTGTTCTCCACAGTGGCTGTATCAATTTACATTCCCACAAACAGTGCAAGAGGGTTCCCTTTTCTCCACATCCTCTCCAGCATTTATTGTTTGCAGATTTTTTGATGATGGCCATTCTGATGGGTGTGAGGTGATATCTCACTGCAGTTTTGATTTGCATTTCTCTAAAGATTAGTGATGTTCAGCATCCTTTCATATGTTTGTTGGCGATCTGTATATCTTCTTTGGACAAATGTCTGTTTAGGTTTTCTGCCCATTTTTGGATTGGATTCTTTTTTTTTGTTGTTCATATTGAGCTGCATGAGCTGCTTGTAAATTTTGGAGATTAATCCTTTGTCAGTTGCTAGGTTTGCAAATATTTTCTCCCATTCTGAGGGTTGTCTTTCATCTTGTTTAAGGTTTCCCTTGCTGTGCAAAAGTTTTTAAGTTTCATTAGGTCTCATTTGTTTATTTTTGGTTTTATTTCCATTTCTCTAGGAGGTGGGTCAAAAAGGATCTTGCTGTGATTTATGTCATAGAGCATTCTGCCTATGTTTTCCTCTAAGAGTTTTATAGTGTCTGGCCTTACATTTAGATCCTTAATCCATTTTGAGTTTATTTTTGTGTATGGTGTTAGGAGTGTTCTAATTTCATTCTTTTACATGTAGCTGTCCAGTTTACCCAGCACCACTTATTGAAGAGGCTGTCTTTTCTCCATTGTATATTCTTGCCTCCTTTGTCAAAGATAAGGTGACCATATGTGTGTGGGTTTATCTCTGGGCTTTCTATCCTGTTCCATTGATCTAATTTCTGTTTACGTGCCAGTACCATACTGTCTTGATTACTGTAGCTTTGTAATATAGTCTGAAGTCAGGGAGCCTGATTTCTCCATCTCCGTTTTTCTTTCTCAAGATTTCTGTGGCTATTTGGGCTCTTTGGTGGTTCCCTACAAATTGTGAAATTTTTTGTTCTGGGTCTGTGAAAAATGCTATTGGTAGTTTGATAGGGATTGCATTGAATCTGTAGATTGCTTTGGGTAGTAGAGTCATTTTCACAATGTTGATTCTTGCAATCCAAGAACATGGTATAGTTTTCTTCATACAGGTCTTTTGTCTCCTTAAGTAGGTTTATTCCTAGGTATTTTATTCTTTTTGTTGCAATGGTAAATGGGAGTGTTTCCTTAATTTCTCTTTCAGATTTTTCATCATTAGTTTATAGGAATGCAAGAGATTTCTGTGAATTAACTTTGTATCCTGCTACTTTACCAAATTTATTGATTAGCTCTAATAGTTTTCTGGTAACATCTTTAGGATTCTCTATGTATGGTATCATGTCATCTGCAAACACTGACAGCTTTATTTCTTCTTTTCTGATTTGGATTCCTTTTATTTCTTTTTCTTCTCTGATGGCTGTGGCTAAAACTTCCAAATCTATGTTGAATAATAGTGGTGGGAGTGAACAACCTTGTCTTGTTTCTGATCTTAGTGGAAATGCTTTCAGTTTTTTACCATTGAGAATGATGTTGGCTCTGGGTTTGTCATATATGGCCTTTATTATGTTGAGGAAAGTTCCCTCTATGCCTACTTTCTCGAGGGTTTTTATAATAAATGGGTGTTGAATTTTGTCAAAAGCTTTTTCTGCATCTATTGAGATGGTCATATGGCTTTTCTCCTTCAATTTGTTAATGTGGTTTATCACATTGATTGATTTATGTATATTGAAGAATCCTTGCATTCCTGGGAAAAACCCCACATGACCATGGTGTATGATGCTTTTAATGTGCTGTTGGATTCTGTTTGCTAGTATTTGGTTGAGGATTTTTCATCTGTGTTCATCAGTGATATTGGCCTATAGTTTTCTTTCTTTGTTACATCTTTGTCTGGTTTTGGTATCAGGGTGATGGTGTCCTCGTAGAATGCATTTGGGAGTGTTCCTCCCTCTGCTATATTTTGGAAGAGTTTGAGAAGGATAAGTATTAGCTCGTCTCTAAATGTTTGATAGAATTTGACTGTGAAGCCATCTGGTCCTGGGCTTTTGTTTGTTGGAAGATTTTTAATCAGAGTCTCAATTTCAGTGCTTCTAATTGTTCTGTTTATATTTTCTATTTCTTCCTGGTTCAGTCTTGGAAAGTTGTGCTTTTCTAAGAATTTGTCCATTTCTTCCAGCTTGTCCATTTTACTGGCATATATTTGCTTGTAGTAATCTCTCATGATCCTTTGTATTTCTGCACTGTCAGTTATTACTTCTTTTTCATTTCTAATTCTATTGACTTGAGTCTTCTCCCTTTTTTTCTTGATGAGTCTGCCTAATGGTTTATCAATTTTGTTTATCTTCTCAAAGAACCAGCTTTTAGTTTTATTGATCTTTGCTATTGTTTCCTTCATTTCTTTTTCATTTATTTCTGATCTGATCTTTATGATTTCTTTCCTTCTGCTAACTTTGGGGTTTTTTTGTTCTTCTTTCTCTAATTGCTTTAGGTGTAAGGTTAGGTTGTTTATTTGAGATGTTTCTTGTTTCTTGAGGTAGGATTGTATTGCTATAAACTTCCCTCTTAGAACTGCTTTTGCTGCATCCCATAGGTTTTGGGTCGTCGTGTTTTCATTGTCATTTGTTTCTAGGTATTTTTTGATTTCCTCTTTGACTTCTTCAGTGATCTCTTCGTTATTTAGTAGTGTATGGTTTAGCCTCCATGTGTTTGTACTTTTTACAGAATTTTTCCTGTAATTGATATCTTGTCTTCGAGTGTTGTAGTCGGAAAAGATGCTTGATACAATTACAATTTTCTTAAATTTACCAAGGCTTGATTTATAACCCAGGATATGATCGATCCTGGAGAATATTCCATGAGCACTTGAGAAGAAAGTGTATTCTGTTGTTTTTGGATGGAATGTCCTATAAATATCAATTAAGTCCAGGTTGTTTAATGTATCATTTAAAGCTTGTGTTTCCTTATTTATTTTCATTTTGGATGATCTGTCCATTGGTGAAAGTGGGGTGTTAAAATCCCTAATCTGATTGTGTTACTGTCGATTTCCCCTTTTATGGCTGTTTGTGTTTGCCTTATGTATTGTGCTCCTCTGTTGGGTGCATAAATATTTACAATTGTTATATCTTCTTCTTGGATTGATCCCTTGATCATTATGTAGTGTCCTTCTTATTCTCTTGTAATAGTTTTAAAGTGTATTTTGTGTGATATGAAAATTGCTACTTCAGCTTTCTTTTGATTTCCATTTACATGGAATATCATTTTCCATCCCCTCACTTTCAGTCTGTATGTGTCCCTAGGTCTGAAGTGGGTCTCTTGTAGACAGCATATATATGGGTCTTGATTTGTATCTATTCAACCAGTCTGTGTTTTTGGTTGGAGCATTTAACCCATTTACATTTAAGGTAGTTATTGATACATATGTTCCTATTACCATTTTCTTAATTGTTTTGGTTTTGTTATTGTAGGTCCTTTCCTTCTCTTGTGTTTCCTGCCTAGAGAAGTTCCTTTAGCATTTGTTGTAAAGCTGGTTTGGAGGTGCTGAATTCTCTTAATATTTGCTTCTCTGTAAAGGTTTTAATTTCTCCATTGAATCTGAATGTGATCCTTGCTGGGTAGAGTAATCTTGGTTGTAGGTTTTTCCCTTTCATCACTTTAAATATGTCCTGCCACTCCTGTCTGGTTTGCAGAGTTTCTGCTGAAAGATCAGCTGTTAACCTTATGGGGATTCCCTTGTACGTTAATTGTTGCTTTTCCCTTGCTGCTTTTAATATTTTTTCTTTGTATTTAATTTTTGATAGTTTGATTAATATGTGTCTTGGCATGTTTCCCCTTGGATTTATCGTGTATGGGACTCTCTGTGCTTCCTGGACTTGATTAACTATTTCCTTTCCCATAGTAGGGAAGTTTTCAACTATAATCTCTTTAAATATTTTCTCAGTCCCTTTCTTTTTCTCTTCTTCTTCTGTGACCCCTGTACTTTGAATGTTGGTGCATTGAATGTTGTCCCAGAGGTCTCTGAGACTGTCCTCAATTCTTTTCATTCTTTTTTCTTCTCTGCGGTACTTATTTCCACTATTTTATCTTCCAGGTCACTTATCCGTTCTTCTGCCTGAGTTATTCTGCTACTGATTCCTTCTAGAGAAGTTTTAATTTCATTTATTGTGTTGTTCATCATTGTTTGTTTGCTCTTTAGTTCTTCTAGGTCCTTGTTAAACGTTTCTTGTACTTTCTCCATTCTATTTCCAAGATTTTGGATCATCTTTACCATCATTACTCTGAATTCTTTTTCAGATACACTGCCTATTACCTCTTCATTTGTTTGGTCTGATGGGTTTTTGCCTTGCTCCTTCATCTGCTGTGTGTTTCTCTGTCTTCTCATTTTGCTTAACTTACTGTGTTAGGGGTCTCCTTTTCACAGGTTACAGGTTCATAGTTTCCGTTGTTTTTGATGTCTGCCCCCAGTGGCTAAGATTGGTTCAGTGGGTTGTGTATGCTTCCTGGTGGAGGGGACTGGTGCCTGTGTTCTGGTGGATAAGGCTGTATCTTGTCTTTCTGGTGGGCAGAACTGCATCCAGTGGTGTGTTTTGGGGTGTCTTTGACCTTATTATGATTTTAAGCAGCCTGTGTGCTGATGGGTGGGTCTGTGTTCCTGTCTTGCTAGTTGTTTGGCATAGGGGTGTAGCACTGTAGCTTGCTGTTCATTGAGTGGAGCTGGGTCTTAGCGTTGAGATGGACGTCTCTGGGAGAGCTTTCGCTGTTTGATATTATGTGGAGTTGGGAGGTCTCTGGTGAACTAATGTCCTGATCTTGTCTCTCCCATCTCAGAGGCACAGCCTGACACCCAGCCAGAGTACCAAAACCCTGTCAGGCACATGGCTCAGAAGAAAAGGGAGAAAAAAAGAAAGAATGAAAAAATAAAATAAAACGGTATTAAAATTAAAAATAAAAAAATTATTAAAAATTAAAAAGTGGGCTTCCCTGGTGGCGCAGTGGTTGACAGTCCACCTGCCCATGCAGGGGACACGAGTTCGTGCCCTGGTCTGGGAGATCCTGCATGCAACGGAGCGGCTGCACCCGTGAGCCATGGCCACTGAGCCTGCGTGTCCGGAGCCTGTTTCCACACGGAAGAGGCCGCGACAGTGACAGGCCTGCATACCGCAAAAAAAAAAATAAATAAAATAAAAAGTAATTTTAAAAAAAGAAAGCAAAAAGAAGAGAACAACGAAACCAGAAAACAAATCCACCAATCATAACAAGCACTAAAAACTATACCAAAAAAAAAAAAAAAAAAGACAGACAGAACCCTAGGACAAAAGGTAAAAAAAGCAAAGCTATACCTAGTCACACAAAGAAGCATATACATACACACTCACAAAAAGAGAAAAAGGAAAAAATATATATAAAAAAAGGAAGAGAGCAACCAAATAAATAAACAAATCTACCAATGATAATAACCTCTAAATAGTAAACTAAGATAAACCTAAAAGCAGAAACAAATTATTTGCAGAAAGCAAACCCCATGTGTACAGTTGCTCCCAAAGTCCGCCCCGTCAATTTGGGGTGATTCGTTGTCTATTCAGGTATTCCACAGATACAGGGTACATCAAGTTGATTGTGGAGATTTAATTCACTGCTCCTGAGGCTGCTGGGAGAGATTTTCCTTTCTCTTCTTTGTTCGCACAGCTCCTGGGGTTCAGCTTTGGATCTGGCCCTGCCTCTACGTGTAGGTTGCCTGATGCCATCTGTTCTTCGCTCAGCCAGGACAGGGTTAAAGGAGCAGCTGTTTCGGGGGCTCTGGCTCACTCAGGCCAGGGGGAGGGAGGGGTACGGATGCGAGGCGAGCCTTTGGTGGCAGAGGCCGGCGTGAAGTTGCACCAGCCTGAGGCGCGCCATGCGTTCTCCCGGGAAAGTTGTCCCTGGATCACGGGATCCTGGCAGTGGCGGACTGCACAGGCTCCCGGGAGGGGAGGTGTGGATAGTGACCTGCGCTTGCACACAAGATTCTTGGTGGCTGCAGCAGCAGGGTTAGTGTTTCACGCCCATCTCTGGGGTCTGCGCTGATAGCCGCGGCTTGCGCCTGTTTCTGGAGCTCGTTTAGGCAGTGCCCTGAATCTCCTCTCCTTGCGCACCACGAAACAATGGTCTCTTGCCTCTTAGGCAGTTCCAGACTTTTTTCCGGACTCCCTCCCAGCTAGCTGTGGCGCACTAGCCCCTTCAGGCTGTTTTCACGCCGCCAACCCCAGTCCTCTCGCTGGGACCCGACCTCCAAAGCCCGAGCCTCAGCTCCCAGCCCCTGCCCACCCAGGTGGGTGAGCAGACAAGCCTCTCGGGCTGGTGAGTGCTGGTCGGCACCGATCCTCTGTGCGGGAATCTCTCCGCTTTGCCCTCTGCACCCCTGTTGCTGTGCTGTCCTCCGTGGCTCCGAAAGCCTCCCCCCACCACCCCCTGCCGTCTCCGCCAGTGAAGGGGCTTCCTAGTGTGTGGAAACTTTCCCTCCTTCACAGCTCCCTCCCCGAGGTGCAGGTCCCATTACTATTCTTTTGTCTCTGTTTTTTCTTTTTTCTTTTGCCCTACCCAGGTACATGGGGAGTTTCTTGCCTTTTGGGAAGTCTGAGGCCTTCTGCCAGCGTTCAGTAGGTGTTCTGTAGGAGTTGTTTCACATGTAGATGTATTTCTCATGTATTTGTTGGGAGGAAGATGATCTCCACATCTTACTCCTCCACCATCTTGAAGGTCTCCCCCCCACAATTACCATTTTTAAAAAGGTGGAAATAGATATGTTTTTGTTTAATAAAGACTCTCTAATAGGGTACCTAGGAAACTGGTTGCTTCTAAGGAGGGATATTTGGGAGCCAGGGATAGATTTTCATACTTTTTGAATTTTAAACCAAGTGAATATATAACTGTATTTAAAAAGAAGACACTATTAAATTGAAAAAAAAATGCTCGTGCAACAAGGAAGTAAAAATTATAGCTGATTCTTTCAAAGAGCTTGGCTGTGAAGGGAAGAAGAGAAAAAGGCAGGAGCCAGAACTGGATGCAAGACTGAGGACTGATGTTTTAGTTTTCTGTAGCAGAGTCATGACTAGTCCATGATTTATATAAGACTATGGTGTGGATCAGGACATGCTACTTCAAAATATGACACCTGGGCATATTCAATATTTTAAGCTAAAGGAGTTTGAGAAAATAGCAGAAGCTGTTTGACCTTCTCGCCTAAACACGTCATAAAACCCTCATGCACCCCTAGAGAGGTACCCTCTCTAGACCCAGAGGAAAGGAGCATCTTTATCTGTGAACACAAATGGGTGCTGAGAAGAATCCTAACAAACAGGATTTGCTAAATTTCCCCCAGTTTATTTCCCATGTACCTATCATACTCTCTGACCTATCACCTTTTTATATGACTGCCTACACTTCATCAAACCTAGCATAAAAATACTCAGATCTAACTATTCCTTCAGGTCTTCATTTACTTATGAAGGTTCAAGTGTCACCAAAAACTTACATTAAATAAATTTGTATACTTTTCTCCTGTTAATCTGTCTTTGCTGGTATACTTTTCAGACCCAGCCAAGGACCCTAAGAGGGTGGAGGGAAACTTTTCCTCCCCTACAACTATCATACTGAGTTGTGACATTCTCCCATCCAGGCATCTGTTGACATCCACTGATTTACAGGAGGCTGAGGATCCTCCTGGGAAACTGAGTTGTAACCACAATGGGGATTCAGACATATATTGACATACCTACCAGATGGGCTTTGATTGGAGGTGGGCAAGCAGAGCCTGGAATATTAGACAACACTGCCCTGAGGGAGAACTCTAAGGAGCTTTGCTCTGAGTATGTTCTTCACATAGGAAATAATGTGCATGGAGTCCCCTGGAGTTGTACAGGGCATCAGGTGTGTTGAGGGCATGCTTGCTTTTGGGCTTCTTAACAGGAACTAGGGCAGAGGGGCGGGAGCCATTACCTTCCCCTCTGCACACTGCAGTTGTCCAGGCACCATGAAATGTGATGGGGCTAGCATCCATATTGAGAACCTTGGTGGGCAGAGTGCTCAGCAGGACCCAACACCCCAACAATGAGCCATAGCTCAGATGAGGGGAGGTCAACATTTGGGCATACTGCAGATTCAGCAGGAATCTTCATAGGCTGCTGAGCTCAAGGCAGCCGTGCCCAGAGCTCTCCAGTGGTGGGTGATGGAACCTGAACGTAGCGGCTGGCAGTGGTTTGAGAGAAGCAGGTCTCTAGCAAGGTGGCAGCAAGGAACAAACACAACTTTTTTCATGAACACGTATAAGACCCTCTCCCTCCCCTTTGGGAAGCTGATATACCTAGAGGCAGGGGTGGGTGGAGGCTGGGGTAGGATACTCGTTAAGGTGCAGGAAGACATTTGTAACTAGTGGCTTTTTTACCTGGTACAATTTAGATTTAATCTGGACTCTGATGAAGCCTAAGGGTATTTAGGTTGCTTATTTTAAAGTGTATTTATAATGTGTGTGTGTGTGTGTGTGTGTGTGTGTGTAAGAGAGATATATATGTTTATTATTGAGTAACTAAGAGGAAGAGCTTGAACATAAGTAGATATAAGTGGGGAGGAAATAAACCAATTTGTTCAGGTTCTGGTCCCCAATAAACTGGAGGTTAATGGTGGAGAAATAGGATATGAGAAGGGCACTGTTTCTGTTTCTCCTGAGTCAGGAGGGGAGGCTTTGAGATGGAAATGGATTTGTCCGTGTGGACTGGGCTTCTTCTGTGCAGTCAGAGGCTGTCTCATCTGCTGAGAGATGAGAAGGGCAAGAGTGGACTGGGCTTCTTGAGGAGAGCCATGAAGGCTTCACCATTCATTTAGGGGATCTGTGCTTGACTAGATAACTATAAATTGCTGAGTGGTGCTGGGGGCCCCACCGGAGTTGAAGACCACGAATTTGAAGTGGCATAACTTTCCCTGACCCCCTCTGTCCCTGAGTTATGTACCCTCCTGTGGGCTCCATGGCACACCATAATTCCATCCTGATAATGCTTATCACATGATGGTGTGATTGTTGAGCTTCCCCACCCCATCAGCCATTATGCTCTGAGAAGGAGTAGACCTGCCTTCATTTACTGTTGTATTCTTCTGAGTCTAGTGTAGATTCTTCTACTGTTTTTAGTGTATAGTGGGTGCTCAATAAATACTGGCTGAATAGGCATCAGCAAGATGGCAGTTGTGAGATTTTTCCTATAGCTCTCAGAAACCAAGGTAGAGAAGCAAAGGAGGTAGATGAAATAAATGATCCAGAGTGATTAAGAGGTTTGCAGGGTGGGTGTAGCCTGGGGTAAAGATGTTAAGGGTGCCGACAAGAGCCTTGTTGACACAATGCTCCATGAGGGCTGGGTTAGATAGGATTTGAGAAGTGGTACATGCCAAGACTGGGAAATGTCTGGGGTGAGGCCATGGGAGTGGAGGGTTTATGGGAAACATTAGGGTTGAGGCAGGGCTGGGATGTGACCTTGGCAGTCCCAAAAGTGCTCCTGGCCTTTAAGTTCTACTTCTCAAAGCATTCCTCAAAATCCAGTGGGGACCTCCCATCACCAAGGATAAGGAGGGGAGAAAAGTTTAAACAACAAATAGATTCTACTTGGAAAATAGATTTGTGAGTGGGAGAAGAGAACAGACATTAGAACTTGGTTTTTAAATGACAATATTAACATTAAGTTCTTACAGATACTTTTTTCTTTAAAGCAGTTAAAATGAGGTGTGCACAATCATGTGGTTGGAACTGTCACAGCGTTTGGTCTCTATTCTGGTTTCGAAAGCAGAGGCCATACCCAAGTCATCTTTGTAGGCCCTGGGAGCCCTAAGGAAATACACCCCAAATGCGAGTACATTGATCAAAAATGAGCAGTGACTAACATTAGACTGATAACATTTTAGAATGAATAAAGTTGACTAAATAGGTTTTAGATAGCTGAGTCAGTGTTAAAATCTATATATTTTTTCTTTTTTAAAATTTTATTGAAGTGTAGTTGATTTACAATGTTGTATTTAATTTCTGCTGCACAGCAAAGTGACTCAGTTATACATATATATATTCTTTTCATATTCTTTTCCATTATGGTTTATCACAGGATATTGAATATAGTTCCCGTGCTCTGCAGTAGGACCTTGTTGTTTATCCATCCGATATTTAATATTGATAGTTTGCATCTGCGAATCCCAAACTCCCAGTCCTTCCCTCCCCCACCCTACTTCCCCCTTGGCAACCACAAGTCTGTCCTCTATGTCTGTCTGTAAGTCTGTTTTTGTTTCATAGATGTGTTCATTTGTGTCATATTTTAGATTCTACATATAAGTGACATCACGTGGTGTTTGTCTTTCTCTTTCTGACTGACAGTTTAGTATGGTAAACTCTAGGTCCAACCCACAAATACTCCATGTACCACAGCCAGGTTGCCACTGACCTGATGTTACATTGTAGGGAGACTGACTAAGTGGGCTGTGCCATTTCAACATGAAGAGACCCTGCACAGATACTAAGCACAGAAAGAAATTGTGAGTGATGTGAAGATGTAAAGTATAAGACAACCTGAATCCAAATTATTGACAGCACACTTATTACTACAGAAACCTCATGAACAAAGTTCAGAAGAGAAATTGAAATTGTTCTTCTGGCCTGGGTACTTGGCTTGAAAGATTTGAGAGTAACACCTGAGTTTAACAGTAGTGTTGGGAATGGAGTCTACTTATTCATCAGGGAAGGGGTTCAATCACATATGCTCTCCAAAGTAGGCTGAGAGACTATACTCCTGTACTATATCATTGTACTTGATCTGCTAGTCACAGATTCTCAGAAATAAGGCTATAATACATAAATCTTCAGTCCAAATGCCCAACTTTAGCATCATCATGGTAATAACTGCAAGTTCCAAGTTTTTGGTACTTGATAGTACCTTTTTCCTACAATTGCAAAATGCCTGTGGAAAGTGATTGTACTTCAAATATATCAGCTTAAAAAGAAATGGAAGAAGTCAGAGGTAGATCTGGAAAAAAATTCAGATATTTGGAAAGCCATTTGTAAAATATTAGTGAAATTTGGTGACCGAAACAGGAGAAAAGTATAACGCTGTATGTTGTAGAAAATGAATAATAATCCAAATGATTCTTGCCCATAAAAAAGAAATGAACAGCATTCGGTGGAAAGCAAGTGACTAATTTTGCATCTATCTGTAACTTCATTTCAACATTCCTTATTGCCCACGTATCTGTGGTTCTTTAAATTCTTCTTTAGACTGGGTGTAGCATCTTATTGGGCCCCTCATAAATAAAATAAATTTTATTAAGTAAAATCTTTGACCCATGTTCACTGTATGTTAAAGTCTTGATTTTTACATTTGGAAAAAAAAATTTTTCCTTTTTCAGTGTCTAGTTTAGGGTGTCCCCAGCACTGGGCTGGAGGCATGGGAGATATGCCAACTGGATACACATAAGACAGTTGCAAACTACACATGAAAGAATGGGGCAAGTAGTAGATTTTATAATAAGGACTTCAGATTGCCATTGGGTTTGAGAGAAAAAAAGAGATCAGGGTTGGTGTAACCAGAAAAGTTTTCAGATAAAAGGTGTATGGTTTCTGAGCTAGGACCTCAGAAAGCCCAGAGGAGATGGAGATAGAACCAGCTTTGAGAGGGGAAGACATGATTGAGATAATATATGGTAGAAATCAGCATGACCTGTTCAGAGAGATTTGCTCTTTGACAAGGTCTGGATTGGAAAAATAATAACCAAAGATAAATTTTATTTGGCATTCATAACATTGAAGATAATGGGTGCCAGAGGTTCTCAAACCTGACCACCCCTTAGAATCACCCGTGGACATGTGAAAATGCTGATACCTGGGCCCCATTATCAGAAATTCAAATAAAATTGATCTGGAGAGGAAGGTGCCAAGAAAAACTCCCCAGTTGATTCTGAAACGAAACCAAGTTAGGGAAGTCCTGTGCTACTCAATTTACTTGCGCTCTCTGGTTTAATATAGCCCTCAGAGAGATCCCATAAGAGAGGTATTTTCATCCTTGTTTTAGAGATGAGGAAACAAAAGGCCCAGAGAGACTAAGTGATTTGCTTCGAGACTAGCTGCTAATAGAATGAGGGAGAGCTTGATTAGGGGTGGGTGGTGTGTGGATAACTTTTATTTTATTTTTTAAAAATAAATTATTTATTTTTGGCTGCTTTGGGTCTTCGTTGCTGTGCGCAGGCTTTCTCTAGTTGCGGCGAGCGGGGGCTACTCTTTGTTGCGGTGCGCAGGCTTCTCATTGCAGTGTCCTCTCTTGTTGTGGAGCGCAGGCTCTAGGCGCACAGGCTCAGAAGTTGTGGCACACGGGCTTAGTTGCTCCCCGGCATGTGGGATCTTCCTGGACCAGGGCTCGAACCCGTGTCTTAACCACTGCACCACCAGGGAAGTCCCCCACTGTGTAATTATGAAAATAGAATTCACTCATTCACCATATATTTACCAAATACTTACTATGTGCCAGGCTCTGTTTTAGGGACTGGGAACTAATGTGATGGTCGAAGTCCCTGATGAATGGAGAGAGAGCTGGCTATCTGGCCCTCTTAAAGAAGAGTGCTCCAGGGCAGGAGGAATATGGCATTCCTCTAGGGTATTAAGGAGATGCTCATAGACGCCAATAGGACCCACAGTAAACAGAGACAACAAAATGTCACTCACCTGGGGGTCTTGTTAAAATGGAGAGTCTGGGGCAGGGGCCTGAGATTCTGCCTTTCTGACGGTGCCTGGGTCAGACAGTGCTGATGTCGTTGGTCCTCAGCCCACATTTTGATTTTTGATTTTAGGTTTCAGATAGCATGGTCAACGAAGACCTCTGGGACTCAGTTTCCTTTTCTGTAATTGGGGTCAATAACTGATCCTAATACGTAAAGTTTGTGCATTAAAGCACAGTGTCTTAGGACTTAGTAATTACTCTATAAACTTTCCTTGTAACTCTCTTAATTATAAAAAAATTTTTTAAGGTTTCTCATCAGAGCAACATGACATCTGTCTCAGGAGCTAAGGAAATGCTAATAGAAGCAAGCAGGACATAGGAAATTTATAATAAGGGACATCCACCCTCACTGACAATATTATCTCCATGTATGGAAGTAACTAGTCGGAATCTTGTGGAATTCGGTAGTCTTAGTGTACAAGTGTGAAATTGAACTTTCTGAATGTATTTGAGTTTATTAAACCTCATCAGAATTTTACTAACAGCTCTTTTTCTGTGTATAAAGTTAACCACAATTTATGAAATAAAGTATGTCTCACTTCTATCTTTTTATAGAAATTATTTTAGAGAAATAGAGAAATTCACAGGAATAGGAACATAGAAATGACATTAGAGATATTTTTATATAAGCAGTTAATTATGCTGAAAAAAATTTCTTATTTTATAAACAGAAAGCTAGGATTATATCGATTATATAGAGTTGATTTTAGCAGCTAAGATATAGTTCATTTTCAGCAGACACTGCACTTCAGAAATGCATTTCAAAAATCTGTTCTTCTAATATATATAAAGCCGAGAAGCCCCTCTATCCCCCAACCCATGAAAATCCTCTAGTGAACTTTACATTTAGAAATTTCATGGTAAAAGAGAAAATAGTTCCACATTTTTCTTTTGGGGAAATTTGGTTTTTCTCCTCTATCTAGTGTGGTTATCATATTGGAATAATCCTGTGTAGAACTATAATCTAGTTACAGATCCTTGTTATTAGCGGCAGTAATAATTAAACCATACATTTTTGATGGTTTTTACAATCTTCAGAAAGCTTTCACATACATTATTTCATTTAATATATTCCACAACTCTGAGTGAGAGGGCAGACAGGTATAATTGTTTATGAAAGAAAACAGGTGAGGTTTGCCCCAAATCACACAGCTGATAAATACTGGAATCAAAATTAGAATCCAAGGCTTCTGTTTTCTAACCCAGTGCTCTGCATTTGGCCCACTTAATATTGCACCGACATTCTGACAATGAACGTAATAATCTGTAATGATCTTGCTAAATATAGTAATCAGAAACGAAAAGATGTAGGGCAATGACCCTGAGGCAAAATCCAGAGAAGGGGAGGAAGACTGTTCTAATTGGGTTCCCTTTATATATATATATATATATATATACACATATGTGTGTGTATATATATATACATATGTGTGTATATATATAAACACATATGTGTGTGTGTATATATATATATATATATATACATATATATACACAATTTTTTCCAGCTTTATTGAGATATAGTTGACATATAACATTGAGTAAGTTTAAGGCAAACAACATTAGCTACCACTTCCATCCTGTCACGTATTTACCGTTTGTTTTGTTTGGTGAGAACATTTAAGATCCACTCTCTTAGCAACTTTCAAGTATATAACATGGTATTATTAGCTATAATCACCATGCTGCACATAGATCCCCAGAAATTATTCACTTCTAACTGAAATTTTTTATCCTTGGACCAAAATCTCCCCATTTTCCCCAACCCCCATCCCCTGGTGACCACCATTCTACTCTCTGTTTCTATGAGTTTGGCTTTTTTAGGTTCCACCTGTAAGTGAGATCATACATTATTTGTCATTCTCTCTCTGACTTATTTCCCTTAGTCTAGTGCCCTCAAGTTCTATCCATGTTGTAGTCAGTGGCAGGATTTCTTTCTTTTTCATGGCTGAATAATATTCCATTATATGTTTATATACATATACATTTGTTTATATATATATAAAATCTTCTTTATCGATTCATCTGTTGACACTTAGGCTGTTTCCATATCTTTTTGCTTCTCTTTAAATACCTGAGAGATGGGTGGAAGCAAAGCTCCAATGGTGATAAATCAGAAGTGTTCTTTTTTCTTTTTAAGTCAATTTGGTTAAACTCAAAAAAAAAAAGCAAAAACAGTTTTTGAAAACCAGTTGGTGGCTGATGCAGAATGAGATGTTATCGAACTGTGAAAGAGATGGAAAAGTAGCCAGAGGGCTAATTCCTAAGCTCATTGCCCTTAGCACACCTTGGTTCTACGCCCATCCCACCCCCAGGCAGGTTGCTGGGGCTTCTGGGGTAAACCCAAGCTCCTCGCTGGTTCCTCTTCAGTATCCTTACCCTCCCACCTACACTCCTGGCACTTGAGAGCATGTATTTCTTTCCTGTTCCTCTTTCCTCCCCCTATGATCTAAACAGGAGACACTTTAGCACAAAAAAGAAAGAGCAAAGTTTATCATCTCCACAAAAAGACTGAGGACCTGCCATACAGTACTGTGAACATAGTAGACAGGGCAAACAAGCAATGACATAGAAAACACTTCTTTTTTTTTTAAAGCCAACTTGTATGGTGTGCTAGTTAGCTAGTGTATGGTTTTCTGTAGTTTGCTGGCTGTGTTTTGGAAGCCTGATAAGACCTGGCCATGTAGGATTGCTCTTGTTCTTCCATACCTCAGTTTTGTTTCTGCATCTAATTATTCACAAAGTCCAGAAAGATCCTTATGACTCAAGGCCAATTGTATTTACTTACTTTCATTTGTCCTGGAGTCCAGTTGGTGTGTTGGCTGGATCATCTGAGAAGCAGATGCCAAGATCAAATTGGAACTGGAAGAGATTTATAGGAGGTAGTCCTTGTGAAAGATAAAAGGCACAGGAAGAAGGAGAAGGCAAGAAGAACCTTCAGACCTCAGTTCAGGTCAGATACCTGTTAAAGAGAAGGGGAAGAAAGGAGAAGTGGATAGAATGAGCTTCAGACTGTGGTGCAGCTCCAAGAAGAGTGCTCACAGAAGAATCCTGCGTAGGTACAAGGGAGAGCTCTTGTGCCACTCCTGTGTTCAGTCATTGGTTGGGGGATGTCCAGGTAGCACTTAGTTTCAGCTTGAATACTCAGTCTGATTCTGGAGACACCCACAGCCACAGATAGGCAGCAGTTTAATGCCTGAAAGTAGATCTCAATGTGGGCACTCCCACCACTGCTATAGCTGGGCAAAGGGAAGCAGCTTATCAAAGAAAGCTAAGTGCCTAGCAGTAGACATGAGAGGGTAGATCTAGCCAATGGATTTATGCCATCCGACAACGATGTGGATACAGATTCATGCATCCATAGACCCACCCATCCATCCACCCATCCACCCACCCACCCACCTATTGCCTTAGATGACAGGAGCAATCTCTGAAACTCCTGTCCGAACAAGAACCTATGCTTGGTGCTGCCTCAGAAACCAAATCTAGAGTTTGCCACTTCTGCTACCACAGCCATGACCTCTGAGTGACAACTAGCCTGTATCTCCACCTAGTCTGCTTCCATTCCTGCTTGTGACCGTAAGTTAACTTACCATACATCTGAGACCAAATTCTTTACTAAACCCTAATTTCTGCCAGTCTGGCACACCTCTTTCTTGAGTCCTAATGGTACTTCGCTCCACTGTATAGACTGTAATTTAAGTTACAGCCCTTTGGCTCAGTGCTGCAGGCATAAAAGGTGCATGGCAAGTGATGAGGTTCACTGCCATGTCCTTGGGTTCAGGGTCAACGAGAACAACTAAGGAGCAGCAGAGGTGGTAAGATGGCTTGGCTGTATGCCTTCCAGTTCTCAAGTCCCTGAAGCTGTTTACCTTCAAAATGACCCTGGCCTTTGATTATAATATTGCATAGCAGCCTCTCTCCAACTAATATGGCAACCAGCCATGAGAAATCATGGGCATCATTTTGAGAGCACATTATTTTGGAGGATAAAGATGGTAGGATTTTCTAGGGCTTGGCCGGTAATAAAAACAGGTTGATTTTTTAAACAAATATTCCTGCCAGTTAGAATTTAATCTTCCTCTAAATCAGCAGTCTCTAAGGTCCTTTCCATTTCTTTCACTCTATTACTTATTCTATCAAAGAACATGGATCTCATGATAATAGGAACCAATTCGCCCCTTTTTCTTCCTAGAACAATGTTTACATTTTGGCAGGCCTTCTCTCACGTGGTTTAAAGAACCACATGTGTTTGCAGGCTTTCTATCAAGCAGTTTAGAGAACATAAAACTTACAGTAATATTTTTGGGAAGTAAATTTTATTGTTATGGCTTTAAAACACAATCAAATAAAAACTAGAATTCCATTAGTAGTTGAATATTATAATAATAGAGTTGAGAATAAATTTTACTGCTATAAGAACTATAAAACAGCAATAATAAAAAAACACTATTATTGTGAATAAATTGTGTTGAGATGACTAACTAGAAAGCTATAAAACACAACAATAAGAGATAATCTAATCGCCAGAAAAGATGTGATACTAATTCACCCTTGTTAGTGAGGAGACCATGGCTCCAGTTCATTGGCCCTGAGTGCTCTAGGTTACTGCCTGCATTCCATAAGTTTGCAGAAAGATAATCTTTGGCAGGAGACCACATATTACAGTGAAACTGGACATGGGGAATTGAGGAAAATCCAATTATCAGTGACTGTTAGGAAAATCCTGTGTAGTACTGCCAAATGTCCTCACAACATATTCTTAAAAATTATTTGCAGGTTTCCACTAACAATTTGTATGTATTATTTGACTGTGCATTTCATGCACTTCTTATTTTTATTTATTTATTTTTTCTTCAGAATAACTGCATGGGATTACATATCTGTTGAGGAGAAAAGCCTATTTAATCTTACTCTTTATTTAAACTACCCATGCATCCCCGAGTCCGCCTGGGTCCCATTCTAATTAGCAGAAGCATGGAAAGAAAACACTCTTGTTTACTATGTTTCTCTCTCCCTCTGTGGAACTCACAGCTCCATGAAAACCCTTGCTTCAGAGTTAGGACTACCCAGGTGGCTGCCCTGTCCCTGCATTTGGGTGAGGGAAAAAATATCATGGGTGTTGCATTTTACCCCTCATTCTGAACACCATCAAAATTATCCAAGATTTCCAAATTGATGATATCCCCAGGGGATGAAGGAAGATCATTAACAATGAAGTTTCCATTAGGCAATGGAGGCATGCTGTTGGAATTTTCTATACTCCCTACCTTCACTCTCTTCCCTTTCCTTCTTTAACCAACTCCAGTTGACTTTTGTCCCTATCACATGCCACGTGCTGACTGAAATTGCTCTTTTGAAGGTCTCCATAAGCCTCTATCCTGCTGGATAAGATTGCTAGTTCTCGGTCCTCATCTGACTCGACCCCTTAGCAGCATCTGGCCCAGTGGGTAACTCTCATTTTCTCAAAATGCTTTTCTCACTTGGCTTCTGGGACACAACAGTGTCTCAGTTTTCGACCTACCTCACTGGCTGTTCTTTCCTAACTTCCGTTGCTGGATTCTTCTCTTCTACCAAGATCTCTAAATGTTAGACTGACTGGCGCCTCAGTCTTTGTTCTTCTCTTCTCAGTCTATAGTTGGACTGTAGAAGGGCTCCTCCGCGTGGCTTCAAACACCACCTCCTACAACCTGAAGAGTCACAAATGTATGCACTTCGCTCCGTCTTCCCCTTGAAGTCCAGCCTGCAGTAGCTGCTGTTCACTTAGCAATCCTTTGGATGTCTAAGAAGCATCTCAAAATTATCAGCTCTGAATCGAAGTCTTGACTTTCCATTCCCTCCTCCTTCCACCACTCCTCCTTTGATTTCCCCCATCTCATAAAAAGTCATCACTATTCAGTCCATTTCTTGGCTCCCCAATCTAGGAGTTGTTCTTGAGTTCCCTAATTCCCTCACATTTTATATTCATTCCATAAGCATATTTGTCAGGTCTGCTTCTAAAATAAATTCCCAGTGTGACCATGGCTTTCCATGTAACCCGTGACATCTAGCCCGAGGCCCCATCATCTCTCCCCCGGAATGCTGTGGTACCCTCCCTGTTGGTCTTTCTGTCTTCATTCTTGTCCCTCTCTTGCCTACACTCTAAGCAGCAGCCAGAGGAATCTTTTAAAATATCAAAACAAAACCTGTTCAATGATTTCTTAGAATAAAATGCAAAGTCCATACTCTGGCCCATGGTTTCTACAAGATCTGGCCCTTGCCTATCTCTCTGACCTCATCTTCCATCACTCTCCCTTGCTCCCACTTCACTTAAACTCTGGTTTTCTTCCAGTTCCTCAGTCACAGCAAGCTCATTTCTTCCCTACACACGTGGCCCTCTTTACCTAAAACACATTTTCTACAGACCTTTGCATGAACCACATCATTTAGAACTTAACTCAAAAACTGTCTTACGTTGGGACTTCCCTGGTGGCGCAGTGGTTAAGAATCCGCCTGCCAACGCAGGGAACACGGGTTCAAGCCCTGGTCCAGGAAGATCCCACATGCCGGGGAACAACAAAGCCCGTGTGCCACAACTACCGAGTCTGTGTTCTAGAGCCTGTGAGCCACAACTACCGAGCCCGTGCGCCACCACTACTGAAGCTGGCACGCCTAGAGCCCCCGTGCTCCTCAACAAAGAGAAGCCACCGCAATGAGAAGCCTGTGCACCGCAACGAAGAATAGTCCCCACTTGCCACAACTAGAGAAAGCCCAGGCCCAGCAATGAAAACCCAATGCAGCTAAATAAATAAACAAATAAATTTATGAAAAAACAATTTTCTTACATCAGTCAGGAATGGCCTCTCTATCTCAATATATTCTTGGCCCATATCTCTCCTTAATTTGATTCCCTTTACTTAAAATTGTATTGTTTGTGAACTTGTTTATTCTTCTCTCAACTCTCCTGTGAATTCCATAAAGGAACTCATTCATCTTGTATTGATCTTTTGTCACAGTGCCTGCCTGGTATATAGTGAGTACTCATTACATTTTTGTAGAATGAATGAATAGATGAATGATCATAGAGGGCAAAGGATTTAGATAGATCCCCAAATGCTACGAACTCTGTTTAAATCCTCTACTTCTCTGCACTAAAGTTTGCCTTGCTCAATTAGACTTTTAACAGTGATCTTCGCTTGAGCCTTTATTTTACTGGTCACTGTTTGAGATTCAAGGCATATCCTGGGTTTGTCTAAAAACAGGGGTTTGTGGAGCAGTGTCTGACAGTGTGAGAGGAATGTGTGAGGAAATCCACTTGGGAAAGGATTTAAAATATTTTCACTGCTCAGATATGGAGAGACCTGGGTTTGTTTAAGAATCTGGTGATGTTGTCCATCAGAACAAGAGAAAGCATTTGACCCTAAATAAAGCCTTAGATTGCAGAAGGGAGTAAAGATCCTGAATAATAACCGTGCCCACCATGACCAGAGCAGAAGACACACCCCCTATTATACCCAGCGACCTGTGTGGAGGAAAGAGCAGGAGTGGTCCGCTCTTGAATATAGGTGATGGGGATTCCTAGAACTGAAGATTTTACAGGGAAGAAACATTTTTCTGGATTTGGGGGAGCCAAGAGCTTCAGTTAATTTGGTTTTAGAGGAGAAAAAAAAATCGAATAGTTTTCCACTATTAACAAAAGTTGTTTGAAGACATGGTGGAGTTAATGAAGCAACTGCTCACATTATTTCTGCTGAGACATCCACTAACTGATTTATCTCATCTTGATTGTGGAAGCCTATGCCCTTATGCATTCTCAGAGACACATGACCTGCAGGAGAAGCACAGGATTTTCTAGCTCTCTTTGCAGAAGAATGAAGCCTCTGCTTGGAAACTTGTACCTCCTGAGGTTGCTGGTTCCTGGGGAGCTGGAATATGATAGGTGAGTGTGAAGCTGGAGGAGGGGCTGACTGGTATGATTTAGATTGTCTAGGTGGAAAGCTTCTTTTCAAGATCAATGCAGCTCGATTCTCCCCTCTTCCTACCCATACACACCACGACGAGATAAGAATAATAATCACTGAAGTTTTATCATTGAACATTACTCTAATAATCTTTAAATAAATGAGTAGATATCTAAAAAAGATTTCCTAGCACAATGTATGATAAATACCAATAAATATGTCATGTTTTGTAATTGAAAAAAGAAAATTGTAATGAAAATTCCATATCCCTCATTTACATAGTTTCTCAATTGGTAAATCACACTATTCTAATTATTGAGAAAATGTTTAAAATGTTTAAAACTACCAAACAATTTCACTAAGACATAATTACTGTTAATGTTTTTGAGTAGATAGCTACTTAGCTAATTATGTATATAGTACTATTACAAGAATTTTTCAGTTAAGTTGTATTATAAAAATTTTCCTATGACATTCATAATTTATTGAAAACATAATGCAATCACTAATAATATTCCATCATTGCTACCCTATAAGGCAGAGTTGATTTCTACTGTCATTTTTACACATGATACCATGATGAGGATCCAGCTACATGACAATTTTTTTGCTGTTATTGAAAATCTTTGATTATTTCCCTAATATAAGTTATAAGAAGTGGAAGCACTGGGTTAGAAGCTTAGAAAAATTCAAGAATTTTGCTACACGTTGCCAAGTTGCCCTCTAAAAAAAGTTGCATATGTCTACGCTTCCAACAATAGTGTATGAAAGCACTTTTTAAGCATTTGCCCATTTGACAGGTGAAAAATACCTACAGTTGACTTATTTTTCATTTTGTTGATTTCTTATAAGGCTAAGTGTCTTGTCTTATTTGTTACTCATTTTGCTGGTTTATAAGTTGCTCCTGTCATTTGCTTTTTTGTGTGTTCTTTCCCTATTCATAATGAATAACTTCTTTGAATATATAATATATATTAAACATTGTGTGTGTGTGTGTGTGTGTGTGTGTGTGTGTGTGTGGTTTCCATATAAAGTGTATTTTCCTTTATTCATACATAGTTTATTATTCTTCACATTTGGTATATCTCATCAGGCATGTGTGTTTATAAACAGTATTTCCTCTTTTGTTTCATGGTTAAACGAATCTTGCAACAAGCTTGGTCTCACGGAACAGAGAAATCCACTCCAATTTTTGGCCCAGACTAACTGTGCGACCTCAGCCTGTCCCTTAGCTTCATAGACAGTCTGATTTCAGATCTATAAAGGGAGTCCAGGATCTATGTGATGCCTAAAGCTGTTTGGACATCGCCATCTCGCGTTTTCCATTAGTTTACTTGGTTTCATATAGATACTGCATTTATTTTCTCTTCTGAGATTCTTCATAGATCAATGGCAAAGACTTATGTAGGTCACAGGGCTTTGATTGAAAAAAAATTAACTTATTTAAAAATATCACAAGCCTTAAAACTTACACATCCTTTGGCCTAGTATCCCTGCTTCTGGAAATTTACACTGAGAAAACAAACTATGGAAAGAATTGTATGCACTGGAATATAGCTTTATGTACAAGATAAACAAGATATTAAATATTGTAATATTTGGAAACAACCTAAGTGCCCCATATTAAGTTATGCAAATGTCAATATGTGACATATATGACAATGAGATATTATTTATCCATTAGAATAATAATTATGAAAATTTTAATAGCATGGGGAAAGACATGTTTTATGCTGAAAGAAAGATGCAGAACACAAAATGTATCAAAATACTTTAAAAAATAAAAGAAAAAATATGTGCTAAAATGGACATTGCTCTCTTTGATAATTTTTTTTCCTTTCCCTCAACTATTCTTCATTTTACAAATATTCTACAAAGAAGATGCATAAAACTTTTGTTTAAAAAAATGATTGCCAAGCCCAGGTTAAATTATGGAAGTGATTTGGCTTAGTGGGACTCAGACAAGATGGCTTCCAGTGGACAGCTGCTCATGACTGCACTTGAGGGAAACATTTCAAATCTGCTAATTCTGCTCCTTATTGACTATTTTCATTTTCATTATTATTTACTGATATAAAATAATGTCCACTTTTATATGGCTCTTACCAACTCAAAACATAGATTAGCTGCAAGTTTTGATACTCTTTATTTACTATGTGTGACGTAATACTAGTCTAGAAAATCTAACAAGCATGACAAGCTTTGTAATCTCTCCCTTGATCATTTAGGGAGGTGGCCTGTTATATATATTGCATACTCCCAATAAAAGTGTAAATCTGTAGAATCATTTAGGATCTAGCACTATGAATCAAATGATTTGAAATTGTTCATCCTCTCTGACCTACTAGTCCCATTCCTGGAATGTAACTCAAGGAAATAATCAGAAATGAGCAAAAAATCATTAACTCCAGAATTATTTACTATAAGATAAAACCAAAAAGGGAAATGGCTTTAATATCCAGCATAGATGACAATATTTATGTGCATGATGCTATGAAATATATACTTACTGTCAAACATTATGCAGTCATTAAAAATAATGTTTATAAAGAGTTTTTATTGGTTTGAGAAAATGTCTCTGGTAGAATATATAATAAAAAAGGAGGGAATACAAAATTATATATAGGTATAATTTGCACTGTGTTTATGAAAAAAATATGTACAGATAACAGACTGAAAGGAAATATGCCAAAATATCAACAGTGGTTAACTCAGGGAGGTGGGATTGTAGAGGATTATTCCTTCCTTCTCTTTTTTATTTTTCTCCTCTCCATACTTCCTAAAATTTCCACTTATAAGCATATGTTAATTTTGTAAGAAGGAAAAAAAAAACTTTGAAAATACATTACTATCATGAAATATTCATGTAACTGTTTCCTAAGTATTTAAAATACAAAATTTTCCTCAATATTCATTAGGTCTTTTTGCCTCTTTTTACATTCCAGTCAAAATTTCATCAGGCAATCTTTGATGTACAGTATTTATTAATAATGTACCACCAAAGCATCATTTTCTCTGTTAAACATTTTATGAATTCCTATTAAAAAAGAATACACAAAGTACAATAATCTTTTCACTTGGTCGGTGAGATGAGACTGGTGGTAATTTGGGGGATTAGCCAGTTTTTTCCTTCTTTCTCTACATGTATTATGCATCACCCAAGTAATTGCCTAGAAACAGGGAACAGCCTTTTCTAGGTTTACGGTTTAAACATTGTTTGAACTAAGTATTTGGGGTTTTGAGGTTTAAGTATTGTGTTTAATTTCATGTTAAAATGATATCAGGGTTTTCACTCAAATCCCACACGGATCACTTTTTTTTTGCATATTATATGGACCCAGTCATTCAGTGCTGGACTTAGGAGGCATCATACTCACACATTTTGCAGACATTAGCTGGGGGAAAGCCAAATGTTGGTGCTTGATGGTGCCCAGTTACCTTTAATTTATTCCCCTCCATATTGTGAAATTGCCTGGGAATACCAGCCCAATTGAAACAAGAATCCACCAGCTGCCAGGACTGCTTTTTACTGTAGTCACTTTCCTACGGCACTGAGTAGATGACGGTGATAAAGACAGACTTGAACGTTTGCTGAACTATGTGAAGAAAGGAACCGCGTCGCTCTGAGCAGCCACCATCCCTGGTCCCAATGTCGCGTGAAAGCATCTCCAGTGATCTCATTTCCTGGCAGGACAGCCAGTGTGAGGAATGAGAAAGAAGGAAGGGCTGAGAAGACTCTTCTCATTTGCTTCATTTCCTCTCCTCTCTCCATTCTGAAAAAGCACTGAAACTATTTCCCGATGAATTTATAATGCTGATACTTATTTTGCTTTCTATGCAGTCCAAATCAGAGATAGGCAATTTATAAAAATAGGCTAATAAATATTTTATGCTTATTTTCTAGAGTATAGTAAAAGTATAATTTAGCTTCTGTAACAAAATCTTCAGAAAAAAAAAATCCCCAACACCCTGGGATAATAGTTTTTACCTTAAGGATTTTTGTTAGAATTATATGTAGGAATATATATATATATATATATATATATATCATATGATATATATAACTTAGAACAGTTCTGGCATGCATAATTGCTTATAAAATGTTGGTTGTTATTATTACTGGCTATACTTCAGTTTGGAATTCTCCCTCTCCTGTCCTCAGTACATTTAGCGCACCTTTAATTGGTAATCAGGCTCTAGCTTATCATACCTCACGTTTTATTATTTGATGGTGAAGTTATTTTGCTTTTCATGTGTTTATGTCTCACTTCCTTAAGTGGATTTTAAGCTCTGTATGAAAGAAATCTATGTTCTATTACTACTACTATTATCTATTATCACTTTTGCAAAGAGTACCAAGTGCCGATTGGGTTGTTGAATGAATTAAGATAACAATGCAAATGCTTTGACTGGTGCTTAGAATATAGTGCCCAATAATGGTTAACTAGTGTTATTATAATAGGTATATGTTTGCTGATTATTTGATAAGCACACGAAATGTACTCCTGAAAATTTATGTGTAAATTGAATTTTTTTGAATTTTAAACACACCAAGGGATGTATGTATTTTCCTTATAAAATGATAATATGTTTTGTAAATAATCAGCCTCAACATATTACACCTGTATATATTTTTATATTGAAATTTCTCATTCTGAAGCACTCTAGCTTACTTTTAAAAAATCAAATAAATGATAAATGTTAGAAACGAATCCCTGAAAAACATGGAAAAGCATATTGCTCCTCAACTATTACAATTTTAATGACATTTGTTTCTTGTAGTCTCCTTCTAAAATTCATTTCATTGTTTTAACTAACTATCTAGACAATCCTACATCATGAGCTTTTCGTGGACAAGCTAAACAAAGTAAAATTCATTTAACAATAAAACATTTACAGTTTTGAAGATAAAAAGCTTCTGCTAAAGTCAGATTATTATTATTAATATTAGTAACAATTAAAGTCATGGAATTTTGTAGAGAAATTGATTTCCATTAGAGTGGGTGATTATGATACATGGTGTTAATTGAACAGATTAAAAAATTAAAATGTAGTCAATCCAGTTACTGGAGTTATGTAGATGTGAATAGAACTTGAGTTTCTATTAATTCTATCAAAATATTTTGTAGCTTGGTATTGTTTGAAGATAACACTAGTTAGATGGCTAAATTATTCTCAATGTAATTTTTATTTTCAATGTTATTGCAGCAAAATAGGGCTTTTACTTAGCTTTGTTTTGAACTACTACTGTGTTTTAACATTTATTAAGGGTTAACTAGGTTCCAGAAATTTGCTTATTTTTAAACGTAGATTAACTTATTTAAACTTCATAAGAATCCTTTGGTAAGGTGTTATTATTCTCATTTTACAGGTTAAAAAATGAAGGTTTAGGGAAAGGGTAAATATAATACCAGAATGTTCAGAGAGAAAAATGTGGGAAAATAGATGAAAGTCATTGAAACATTAGCTTAGATCTCTAACATGTTTCCTTGTCACTATCCAAAAGTTTACACCTCAGCTTCTCCAAAATCTCACACCCTAGTGCTATTAACACGGAAATCACTTCAAATATATTTATTGGGTAAATGAATGATCAGTTGGTATGCTCTCATAATGAAAATATAACCCTACTTTTTGCTTAGGTAAAGTCTTTTATCAAGGGAATTAGAACATTTATCAAACATTTGTGTGACTTAGAGAGAGGACTAGTTGTATGACTTACTAGCTCTGTGATTGTTTGCAAGTTACTTAATTTCCCTTGGCTTCAGTTTCCTTATTTGTAAAACATGGACGATAACATTTCACAGGGCTGTAATGCAAATAAATCATATAATGTGCATGATTGTGCTGGCACAATATCTGGCATAAAGGCGAGGCATTGAATAGCTTTATTAAATGGTTTGTCAAAATATAGACCATAAATAGTAATCTAAATAGGTCTATATGTATTATAGAAATTGAATCAATAATTAATAACCCTACAAAACAGAAAGCACCAAGCCCAGAGGGTTTCTGGTGAATTCTATGAAACATTTAAGGAAAAAGTTATACTGATTCTCTACAATTTCTTCCAAAAGATAGAAGCAGAAGGAATACTTTTTAATTCATTCATTGAGGCCAACATTACCCAAATACCAAAACCAGGCAAAGACAATACGAGGAATAAAAGATTATAGACGAATATCTCTCATGAACATATATGTAAAAATCCACAACAAAATATTAGCAAATTGAATCAAAAAAAGTATAAAAAAATTATACACCATGTCCACTGACGGAGGTTTATCCCAGATATATATGCAAGACTAGTTTAACATTTGATAATCAATTAACATAATCCATTACATCAATAGGCTAAAAATAAAAAATCACATGATCATATCAATAAATGCAGACAAAAACATTTGACAAAACCCAATAAATGATCCTGGAACAACTGGACATACACACACACACAAAGTGAATCTAGACACAGACCTACATTCTTCACAAAAAATTAAGTCAAAATGGATTTTAGAACTAAATGTAAAATGAGGATAACTTAGGAGAAAACCTAGATAACCTTGGGAATAGTGATGACTTTTTAAATACATCACCAAAGGCATGATCGATGAAGTAAATAACAGATAACCTATACTTTATTAAAATTAAAAACTTTCTTCCTTCAAAAGCCAATGTCGGGAGAAGGAGAAGTTGAGCTACAAAGTGAAAGAAAATATTTGCTAAAGATACATCTGATAAAGGACAGTTATCCAAAACATACAAAGAACTCTTAAAACTCAGCAATAAGAAAAGAGGCAACCTGATTTAAAAAATGGACAAAGGACATGAACAGACACCTCACCAGAGAAGATATGCAAATGGAAAGTAAGCATAGGGAACATTGCTGGAGGAAATGCAAAATGGCACAGTCACTTGGGAAGACAGTTTAGTAGTTTCTTACAAAATTAAACATACTCTTGCCATATGATCTAGCAGTCATGCTCCTTGGTATGACCCAAATGAATTGAAAACTTATGTCCACAAAACGCTGCACACAGGTGTTTATAGCAGCTTTATTCATAATTGCCAAAACTTGGAAGCAGCCAAAATGTCCTTCAGTAGATGAATGGATAAATAAACTGTGGTAATCCAGGCAATGGAATATTATACAGCACTAAAAGAAATGAACTATCAAGTCATTAAAAAGACATGGAGGAAAGTTAAATGCATATTACTAAGTGAAGGAAGCCAATCTGAAAAGGCTGCATACTGTATGATTCCAACTATATAACATTCTGTAAAAGGCAAAACGAATTAAAAGATCAGTGATTGCCAGACCACAGAAGATTTTTAGGGCAGTGAAACTCTTCTGTATGATACTATAATGGTGGATACATGTTACTATATATTTGTTCAAATCCATAGAAAGTATAACACCAACAGTGAACCCTCATGTAAACTATGGACTTTGGGAAATAATGATGTGTCAATGTAGGTTCGTTTATTATAAAAAATGTACCACTCTGGTGTGGGATGTTGATATTGGGGGAGGTTGTGTGCATGGGGGTGGGTGGGGGGTGGACAGCAGGTATATGGGAACTGTCAGTATTTTTCATCCAATTTTGCTGTGAACCTAAAACTTCTCTAAAAAAATAAAGTTTATTTATAAAAAATAAACTGTTGCATAAAGATTCTTACAGTTATTTACAGTATTGTGGTTAATATTTCAGGCTTTTCAGTCAGGCTGTCAGGGTTTAAATTCTAATAATACTTTCCCTGTGACTCAATTTCCTCATCTCTGAAATGGGGATAATAAGAATATCTTCTCTTAAAGTTTTTGAGAGAAGTAAATGAGATTTAAATTGCTTAACCCAGTGAGTATCTCGCAGTAAGTTTCAGTTCAATAAATCTTAGCTATTCTTTCTTATACAAATTTAAAAATGTGTTTATCTACAACATCTTGCTGAATTATCCAAGGCTCCCTGCAAAGTGGGAATGGCTGTCCTCAAACTGCAGATGACGAAACTGCAGTTCAGAGGGACTCCATGGTACCCAAGGTCTCACAATTAGTAAGTTGCAGAGGCAAGACTCCAACAATGACTTTTGTCCTCAAAATGCTGTGCACATTGCTTCCTACTACCTTTTTCATCAACCTTCCAACCCTCATGTTATCCTGGTTTCTTCATTGCTTTTTGTCTGTATTTCTTCCCTTTGCAGATCTGTAGCACAACAAAGAAGCTGTGGATAAGGCAGTGAGCCCATGGAGGATTCTGGAGACATATTCCTATAACAGATACCACCCCATGGGGGAGGTGAGTATGGACACGTTGGTGGGAGCGTTGGTGGTGGTCACAACCTACTTTAGGTTGGGCGAGGGATAGTTCACTGTTAATATCCATAGACTAGAGAGCCTCAGAATGGGAGGTTGAGGTTTGCCTGTGCACTGAGGTCAAGGGATTCCCAAACATCATCCCCTGACCATCACCATTAAAGATACAGATCCTAGTGATATGAAATAAAAAGGCAAAACAACAAAAAGAAAAAAGAAGAAAAGAACACCCCAACCAGTTTTGTTAGTGTAAACATGGATCAAAATTAAACGTTACTCTTGTTAATCAAGTCTTTAGCTAGTTTAAGCTGGGCAGGGCCAATGCGTATATGAATGTGGGACATGGGTGGTGAAGCCTTCTGATTGAATCCTATCTAGCCAAAAGTGTGGTATTTTCAGTAGGATGCAGGGAGCACAGGCAACAGCTCTCAAATGGGGAAAACTTTTTTTTCAAGGAAATATTTGTATTGCTACTAAGATAAGTTTAGTGGTTTCTAAAACTGGATACAGTAAAAAGTATATAAGTATATATGTAGTGGGTGTGTATGTTGTGATGTTATGTAAAACTTCTTTTGAAGTATAAATTTCTAAAAATAGAATTACTGGGTTAAATGATATGCACATTAAAATTTTTGACATAAATGCACAAGTTGCCCTCCAACCAGGCTTTGCCATTTATTTCCTCAGTATTGGGGAATATATTAATATTTTCCAGAATTTTTTTCAAAAAGTACAAGAAAGAATTTACATTTTCAGGACTTCCCTGGCGGTCTAGCGGTTAAGACTTCTCCTTCCAATGCAGGGTGTCTGGGTCTGATCCCTGGGCAGGGAGCTAAGATCCCACATGCCTCTGGGCCAAAAAATGAAAAAAACATAAAACAGAAGCAATATTGTAACAAAATTCAATACTTAAGAAAAAAAAAGAATTTACATTTTCTTCTGTAACAATCACCCCAATGTACTGAAGTTTCTTAGATTTTTTTTTTTTTAAACAAGATCCAGTAAGACCCATGAGAAGTGTATGTGCTGGTATCAGAGATGAGTCACACCTGGCTTGGCCACTTGCTCTGTGACCTTGACCAAGACAGTGAACCTCTTTGTTCCTCAGTTTCCTTATACATGAAAAAGGAATAGCAGTACCTATCCTGCAGTTTTGTTTGAGAGCAAATGAAATAAACTACACTTCTACTGATTAAGCAATAAATAAATGATAGCTGCTGCTGTGATACGCTGCTCTTTGTATGTCGCCCAAGACTCAAGTCACCTGCATCTGATCCAGTCCCATCACAGAAGAATACACAATACCCATGTGATGAGTTGTTAGTCTCTTCCCCCACTTAAGTATTATTACTGTTATAATAATGTATTTTATCTGTAGATATTCCATGCTAAGATGAATGTCAATTGAGACACAGAAATTTTCAAATAGAATAGTTGTCATGCCAAATTAATTATTATTATTTACCATAACTCTTGTCATTCAGGTATTTCCAGTATACAGAAATTGAGAGTGGGAGGTATCATGTCACATGCCAATGACATCTTAATATGTCTTATGTTTGTGAATTCCTTATTTCATTCTCCCTTAAAGAACCCCAAGTTATTAACTTGGTCTTGATTGAGAAATTTCGCTGTCATGTTCTGTGAAGGGCATACACAGGTTCTTCTCTAATTTTGGATCCATGGACATTAGCAAAAGATATTTTGGGGATTCATAAAGACTAAACAAGATCCCACAAAATAAGCTGGACCTGAAATTTCTGGCATGATTGAGTGCCACTGCAAAGTCAGGAAGTCTCATGGCCATTTGAAGGCTGTGTGATTGTACAATGTTTCAGAAGTGTTATACTGGATTGTTGAAATTGCTAATTCTCAATCATTTATTTGTAAAGTTCAACAGGGTGTCCTAAGCTTGGGTGGCAGAGTAGATCTTTAAAGAATATGGGAGGAGGGGAGGTCATAATTCATTAGTTTAGTCTTCTAGTTTGTGTGCTAATAAAGAGCGAAGAGTTCAGAGTTCAGTATCTTGATGAAAGAAGCAATTATCTTAATTTAGAGGCAAGCAAAGGATCTTCTTATTGATAACCTCAGTCCTCCATGGCTGTTTCAGATCTATCAGTGGATGAGTGAGATAAGGGAGAAGTACACGGAAGTGGTGACATAGCATTTCCTAGGAATGACCTATGAGAGCCGGCCCATGTATTATTTGAAGGTGAGTGAGAAGGCTGAGAATTAGAGTCCCACTCAAGGATATTTATTTACTATCCAGGGGCTCTAGTCAGAAGTATAGACAAGGTTAAAAGAGGCAAGACAGAGAGACTTGGCTTTTCCAAAGTCTTGATTTTAAAATTCAAAACTTGGTGGGGAGGGATAAATTGGGAGATTGGGATTGACATATACACACTACTATATATAAAATAGATAGCTAATAAGGACCTACTGTATAGCACAGGGAACTCTACTCAGTGCTCTGTAATGACCTATATGGGAAAAGAATCTAAAAAAGAGTCCAAATACATATATCCATATGTATTTATATAACAGATTCACTTTGCTGTGCACCTGAAACTAACACAACATTGTAAATCAATTGTACTCCAATAAACATTTTTTAAAAATTAAATACTTGTAAATGCTTACATCTTAATCATGAGGGTGGAATCATGTTCTGGAGTAAAGAGAATTTGGAATGGTTGGGTGAGACCACAGGGGTAGGACTTAAAAATAAAGTCCCAGAAGTAAGAACTTATCCCTTAGTTTTCTTCACGCTTGGCCTCCCTCGTCCCCGCTAAGACTGAGGAACTTAGAATCGTGGAGAGTGGCTGGAAAGGACCTTAGACGTTCTGGCTGAGAGGTTTCCAGCTTGTGCTCTGTGAAGACCTGTGTGCCTCCGGTGCTCCCACAGCGGAAGGGGGACGGGGTGGGGGGCTGCATAAGGGAGAAATCCCCAGTTCACTTCTCATATGTATTTTGAGTTTTTACAAAATTTTCTTTTTTAACACATTTTTTTTTCCCCATAAAAATGTTTGAACATCATGGACAACCTTTATTTTTGGTTCCTTCATTTTATAAGGAAACAAAGACCCAGAGAAGTGAAGTGACTTGTACGAGGTCACACAGCCAGACCGTAGCATAGCCAAAGGGATAACCCAATCTCCAGGCTTTCTGCCCTTTTAACATGTGATACGATGAAAAGTGTTTGAGACTGAATAACCACTTTTCCACAGGGCCAGGCCTTCTTGGCTCTCAGTTTTAGAACAGTGATTTTTCAATCCTGGCTGCTTAATACTGACGCCTGGGCCCCATCCACAGAGATTCTGAGCTAATTGCTCCAGGATGGGGCCCAGACACCTTTTGAAAGCTCCCTAGGTGATCCTACTGTGTAGGCAGAGTTGACAACAACTGCACCTAACCAGTGGTTTTCAAAGGGTGGTCCCTCGACCAGCAGCATCAACATCTCCTGGGAACTTGTTAGAAATGCACATTCTTGGGGGGTCTAACTACAGATCTACTGAATCAGCAACTCTGCGGGTGGGCCCAGCAATCTGTGTTTTAACAAGCCCTCCTCCAGGTCATTCTGATGCACACTCATGTTACAGAGAAACAGTGCATTTCTAACAAGTTCCCAGGTGGTGCTGATATCGCTGGTCCAGGACTACTCTTTAAGAACCACTGCCAAAGTAGTTTGGCATTAAGAACTAGCATTACTTTATTCACTGTAGACACGTTAATTTACAAAGCACATCCCCAAATTCAAGAATTACTAACAACTACAAAAAAATCTTGTGGCTCTGAAGTAGAATTTACCCAGGAGCCGAGTGAGCAATTGGTTGATATATTAAGTGTGGGCCACCTACCAGCCTGATTTTTCCATAGGCCGTCAAACTCTGAGCTGAGTCAGCCAAAAAGACCTCTAAACATCCTTTGCCTAGGACGTATTTTAAAGAATAGAATTGACACATAACGAGGAGGCAATAAAGATAAACATATGGTCATCTACATAGACTCATAAATAAAAGGGGTGATTACAAGAGAGAATTAAGGTAAAGGGTAGATTAGGAATTATGCCAGGAGCTTTGAAAATGGGTGAGGCTAAAAGGGAAAACTTCCTTGAATATGATGAATCCAGCCCATATTTATTTCAATTCGTAAGTTTCTCACAGATATAGAGGGAGAGCCTTCATCAGCCCAGCTCCCAAGAGCTTCCAGTGAATAGCATGGGTCCAGGCCATTTACAAACCAAAACAAGATGTGACTGTGACAAACATGGGCGTGTTCACAGCTTCTTCTCCACCAAAGAGAATCCGTAATTGCCAGGTTAATTCCTACCTATCCCACCTCTGAAAGAGGAGGGAATTTTTCTTTCTTGAGTGAGTACAAGAACAACAAATGGGGAGAGGAGAAAGAAGATTGGGTCAGCTGGGACTGCAGGAGTCTCTAAGGAAAGAGGAATGTAATGAATGTAATAAGTATCGCAGGAGATTATGCATTTGGATCCTTTCACAGTTTCAGGAAGCTTAAATGTAGACTGGGGTTCAGTTTTACTACCTTTGAGTCATGCACATTACCACTTGTGCACTTTACCACTCTGAGTCAGTCCTATGTGGTAAGGTTTTATAAGGTTTATGGAGATTTAGCCTCTCAGTTTGTGGTTTATGCGTTTATTTAAAGTTAGGGAATAATTTAGGATATGGGGAAGACCAGGCTTTGCATGGGGTACACGGAGGTGTCAGCTTGTGGTCCTAAGAACAATAGCCAAGGTAACCGCAGGAGGCGGTTGGCGGCAGGGCCAACAGAAGGGTCATATTGGTGGGTGTCTCTGCCAGCATCCTTGCCTCATCCTTGAAACCACAGAGTGGAAGGAGACAGGTACCTCTAGGGGAATAAAACAACCTGATAACTTTGCTCGGTGGCCCCAATCACAAGCCATTGTTTGATAATGAAATATGAATGTCTCCTCCAGATCCGCCAACCATCCAATAACCCCAAGAAGATTATCTGGATGGACTGTGGAATTCATTCCAGGGAATGGAGTGCCCCTGCTTTTTGCCAGTGGTCTGTGAAAGAATGTGTCTTTCACTTTCTCATAATGGTTAACCACCCCACAAAATACCTGTCATGTCTCGGCTTTGGAAAGCAGGTTTCTTTCACATCTTGGCAAGGCAGCTCTCCACTGAGCTGCTCCTTCACCCCAAGGGAAATGGAATTCATAAGTAGCTTCACTGAAAACTGAGTTAATTGTTCTGTTCTCTTTCTAACGCACCCAAAATTATCTTTATTGGAAGGTAAACAAATCTAAATGGAGAAGAAAATACATCTTGGAAGCCAGAGATGAGTTTGAATCCTGGAGCTCTTTCTAATAGTCTTGTGCAAAATTTCTATCACTAGGACCCCTAGTTTTTTACCTGCAAAAGGTGTATGAAATGACTACTTCAACGTAATCATGAAGAACACACTATTGTGTGGATTAAGAGATTAACACATGGAAACTACCTGGCACCGTGAATTCTTGCGTATTACCTATATCCCTCCTTTGAGGGAATAAGAAAACTTTAAAATTAATATAAGATACTTTTTGTGTCAGTCTTTTCAGAAACCCAAAATTCAACCCACAAATTATAGCTCTCAAAGTGTGGTTCCTAGACCCATAGCATCAGCATAACTGGGAACTTGGAAGAAATGCAAATTCTGGGTTTCCACATCACCACCTCATACCTACTGCATTGGGGCTGGGGGTGGAGATGGAGGGTGGGCAGGCTGTAATTTTAAAATTCCTCCAGCAAGAAAAGCCAATGCAATGAGAAGCCCACGCCCACAAGGAAGAGTAGCCCCCGCTTGCCGCAACTAGAGAAAACCTCAGCGCAGCAACGAAGACCCAACACAGCCAAAAATTAAAAAAAAAAAAAGTCCTCCAGGTGATTCTGATGCATGGTGAAGTTTCAGAAAGACCACCATAACGAACGGGACAGTTGAGGCAGGATTGGATGGCAAAGGTTGGATGTTCAGTCACCACTTATGATTAAGTTGAAATTGTTAGAAAATTAAGAGAGAAAAGACCTCTTCCCAGGATCATTCCAAATGTTTCTCTATTAAATATCCAGATTCTACAGAACTATAAAGACAACTCAAGGATAAGAAGTCTCCTTAAAAACCTGGACTTCTATGTGCTTCCGGTTCTTAACATAGATGGTTACATCTATACTTGGACAACGGTGAGTACATCGAGTTTGGTCCTGGGATGGGTTCATGAACTAGATCTTGTCTCGGGTTCATTTTTCTGACCTCAGTCACTGCAGTGACTGCAGCTATAAAAATGTTTTGTAGGGCTTCCCTAGTGGCGCAGTGGTTGAGAGTCCGCCTGCCGATGCAGAGGACACGTGTTTGTGCCCGGGTCCGGGAGCCGCGGAGCGCCTGGGCCTGTGAGCCATGGCCGCTGAGCCTGCGCGTCCGGAGCCTGTGCTCCGCAACGGGAGAGGCCACAGCAGTGAGAGGCCCGCGTACCGCAAAAAAAAAAAAAAAAGTGTTGTAGTCGTGTAAAGGAATAAACCTCATTTGGGATAAAAATCAACATTTTTAAGTCAATAACCTAAGACAAGTTTAGGACTGAGGAGGCTGAAGGCCTTTTTTGCAGTCCAGAGCACGTTGTTTGTCTGGTTGTTTTTGACATATTCCCAGTTTTTCAGTCAGACTCAATGTTTCTCCAACACCACCTCCTTAAAATTTGTGGATTGCCTGCCACATGGTTAGGATTATGCTGGTATAAAATTCCTATACTACCCTGTATCCTTATATCAGTTCTAGAAGCATGAAGGGCACAAATGATCTATAAATACTAACCCAACCTTCATTTTTCATGGTGGTCATGCATACGGAGGAGTTGAGGAGGGGAAACATCTCATAAAGATTTTTATTTAGTGACAACTTCCTCTTTAAAAATGTTTCTAGGGGCTTCCCTGGTGGCGCAGTGGTTGAGGGTCCGCCTGCCGATGCAGGGGACACGGGTTCGTGCCCCGGTCCGGGAAGATCCCACATGCCGCGGAGCGGCTGGGCCCGTGAGCCATGGCCGCTGAGCCTGCGCGTCCGGATCCTGTGCTCCGCAACGGGAGAGGCCACAACGGTGAGAGGCCCGCGTACTGCAAAAAAAAAGGTTCTAAATCATACCGCTCCATAATTAAGAGCCTTGAATTCCTCCCCCTCCCCCACCCTGGCTCCCCCAGCCCTTCGTGGGACCCCTTTCTCTGTAACAGACTTTCTGGCCCGGTATGTGAATCAAGCCCTTCCCTCCCACCTTGTCTGGCGAAACAGGTCTTTATCCCTGTCTCTACTCATCAGTCTTCTGCTTCCAGAAATGTGCAGGGACCATCTCTGATGCACCTGGAACAGCCTTTTCCCATCTGCCAAGCTATTTCCCTTTCGTCCTTTATCACTTGGACATAAAATAATGACTCTCTGAAGCTTTTCCTGATTAAGCAGATCACGCCCACCAGGCACTGTTAATCTCGTGAAGGAAAGGCCAAACTACCCCTCCAATTTGATGGTTTACACGTATATACACTTTGGGTTGTACAGATGTTCCTGTATTGGGGGTGGCTAGCCCATCTGGGGGACTAAAACTTATATGCACAAGCTTCAGAATGTTGAGGCAATTTTTCCAGACAATCCTAAGGAACCATTTTTCACGTCCGAGGACCACCCATCATCACTAACACTGTGATTCATGAGACCTTAGAATGGCAACTTCCCTATGTTCCTCTGTTACAGGATCGGCTTTGGAGGAAATCCCGTTCATCCCATAATAATGGCATGTGTTTTGGGACAGATCTCAATAGAAATTTCAATGCATCCTGGTGTAGTTAAGTACATGCTTCGTAGATGAATCGATGAATAATGACACACACAAAAAATGGAGAAGAGAAGCCAGAAAAGAGGTGAATTACTAGAATTAGTACTATTTTTATATATATCTTTTGAAATAAACATCTAATTCTGTACAGCTTTCTGGACTTCCTGGTCAGTGTTACTCCCTCTAAAGAGGTGATATTATCTATACAGTAAGAACAGCAACACTGAAATGCAGGACTCTTTTCAAGTGAGACTGGCTACACAAGGGCAAAGAAGACCTAGACCAGTGTGAATATTTTTGAAATCCATCACTTGGTTTTAAAATATACGAATTGTTATAAAGAAAAATCAGAGAAGTATCCTTGCAAATTATTTTACAGCAGGAGGGCAGAAGTAAACAAGGCAAACATTTTCTTCTCCTTAAGGCAGTTTCATGTTTCTGAATCTCAACAAGTCCAATGGATTGGAAGCAAATAGAGGTAGGGATGGTTAAGAGCAGCCTGGTTAAAAACCAGATGGGAAAGGTTAACATTCAGACTTGGCAGCTCTGTGGTCTTGAAAAAATTGCTTCATCTCTAGGCTTTAGTTTTCTCTTATTTTTAAAACGTGGCTCAGAGTAATACCATCTTATCAGTAAGTTGTTGTGGAGATTCAATGAGATGCCACACAGGAGGGGCTTAGCACAGTGCCCTGCATGTAAAAGGTGCTCTGTTGATGGTCCTTATTATTACTGGTGAGAAGGACAGACTACAAAATAGCTTTTTGTGTTTTTTTTGTCCTTGCGAAATAGCTCTAATGAGACTCAAGCCAGTAAGACAGCAAGAGATATACTTAGGGCAACAAGACTATAACAGAGTGTGACCTGGAACCCAAGAACAGGTTCCCAAGCATTTGTTTCAGGGACCACCAGAGGTTTAAGTGAAAGATTACTGAAAATGCCATTCCATTTTGCATCTTCCTTCCCGGGCCACATAAGCAGGGGTCTGTTTCTAAATCTGCACGTCAGTCCTCCTGCCTTCCTGAGTTCCTCCTTGAATGACTTATTTTAGCAGGACAAAATTAGACAAGCAAAGGCAAGCCTTAATTCCACCCACAGATGTCCTGAGCAAGGCTGACTCCTTGACCTTGGTCAGTGCTAAACGGAGATCGTGATGCCTTCCTTGGGGTTTCCTGTATATTTCAGGTATCGGTGCATCTCACAACTGCCAAGATTTAACATTCTGTGGGACAGGACCCATGTCTGAACCAGAGACTAAAGTTGTTTCCAGCTTTATCGAGAGCAGGAAGGAGAACATTGCCTGCTTCCTGACCATGCGCTCTTACGGGCAGCTCATCCTCATGCCTTATGGCTACACCAAAAATAAATCAAGTAACCATGAAGAACTGGTAAGACCATTGAGCCAGAGCCTTGAGAAGCCTCAGCACGACCCTGCCTTCCTTTCCTGATTCCCATTTCTAGGGTTTTGGCTCCAGCCTCGCTTTTGTTCCCTTTGCTTTTCCTTATTTCCTTTCTCCTGCTTTTCACACCTTGCCAGACGCCTGCTGGGAAGGCTTCAGGTTAAATGCTGCTTTACCTGCGTTAATTAACTACCTATTTCAAAAAGTGTCAAGTTGGGAGACATCTTAGGTATTCGTGTATAATATAAGTGAGATGATTATGTTAATAATCTGCAGGAATGCGCTTTCATTTCTGTAAATTCTCTTGAAGCTCCGTTCAGCAATTATAGCTTTTGAACCGTGCTTTAAAGAACTTCCCAGCTGTTAGTGGAATATGGCATATCTAAAATAACACGGCTAAATAACATCTGCTCTCTTCTCTGCTAAACACAATGCTTTATTTTCTTCTAAACTATGCCTCTAGTATTTGCCTAGGAATATTTGTAAGGGGAAGTGCCAGTGAAATTCAAGCTGGGGCAGGGAAAGTCTGCTTTGTCTTATCCAGGGTCCTTCTCTGATGCTATGTTTACCCAAGTCCTGGTGGGCAGAATTATTGAAAAGGACTGGGCTCTTTGCCTTTTTGTGAACCTGAGAACAATAGAACTAAGTCAAAGAAAGGGTCAATTTAGAATTGTTGTAGTTATTTGTTATCTTTTCTTAAAAGTTATTTTTTCAGTTTTTAATTGTGGTAAAATATACATAATATAAAATGTACCGTCTTAACCATTTTTAAGTGGACAGTACAGTAGTGTTAAGTATATTCATGTTATTGTGCAACCAATCTCCAAAACTTTCATCTTGCATCATTGAAATGTCTCTACCCATTAAACAAAAAATCCACATCCCCCTTGTCCCTGGCAACCACCATTCTACTTTCTGTCTCTATGAGTCTGACTATTCTAGTTACCTCATGTAAGTGGAATCATACAGTATCTATCTTTTTGTGACGGGCTTATTTCACTTAGCATAAAGTCTTCAAGCTTCACACCTGTTGTACCATGTGTCAGAATTTCCTTTTTGTTTTTTAAGGCTGACTAATATTCCATTGTTATGTATATACCACATTTTCTTTATCCATTCATCCATCAACGGTCATTTGAATTGTTTCCACCTTTTGCCTACTGCAAATAATACAGCTATGAACATAGGTGTACAAATATCACCTTGAGATCCCACTTTCAACTCTTTGGGGTATATACTCAGCAGTAGAATTGCTGAATCATATGGTAATTCTATTTTCAACTTTTTGAGGAACCATCGTACTATATTCTACAGCAAGTACACCATTTTCTGTTCTTTCCAATAGTGAATTAGAGTTCCAGTTTCTCCACATTCTCACGAACACTTGTTATTTTCTGCATATCTTTAAAAAATTGTTTTTTAAAACAAGCTCCTCATTATCAATAAATGCTGGGCTGGATAGGGGCTAATCTTGCTCTGTTCTTAAGATCACAGAAGGCTGGTGGCCCATTGGCTCTGTCATTCCTCTTGTCCCTCTCCCACTGGAACATCACCCACAAAACACAGGTCTGGGCACTAAAAGAAAAACCACTATAGATCTTTGCTGAAGGCAGCTCTTCCCCCCAGCAGTCAAAAATATCTGTCTGTACCCCAATATCTTTCCTGCAATTGTTTTTGGACATTTGTACTATGTGATCATTTTGCAAGAGGTGGAGATAACATTTACCTATAACTTTAAAAATTACAAAGAGATTTTATGGCCATTACTTCATCTGATCCTCATGACAATATAATAAGCTCATTTTGGAGATGTAGAAATTAAGACCTTGAGTTAATTATATTTCTAAAGTCCCTGTAGACAGTAAATGTTGGAGTCTGGGCTTGGAACTCGTGTCTTTGGACTCCAGAGGCCACGTTCATCTGACCACAGAACACTGCCTCTCTCCGCTCAGGAAGGGTTTGCAACTTCTGGAAGCTGTCATCGACTTAGATGCCCAGTCCACTGTGTCCTATATCCTCCTCATTTCTGTGCCAGAAGTTCTATTTCTTCAGTAAAGAAATGTACAGAAACAGAAATTTTAGTCAAGAAGCCCAGAACCCTCCTTACTTCCCAATTCCTGTGATATCTGCCATAAATGTTTACTTTCTGCTTAAAGGATTCTGTGACAAACACAAATGAACCACCTAAGTCAGGCCATTATAGATATTTGATGGGACAGGCCTTCTACCAGCAGAAGAAAAGAGGTCTATATACTCCAGTATTTTTCTAGAGAATTTCATTTCCTTTTTAGGTTCAGGAAAGCAGTTACTACATCTCCGTTTTTGCAAGGTTTGTATTCAAATGTCACAGGGTCTTGGGCTGCTGATTGGCTGTCTCATTAGAGCCCTCTGGCCACAGAGGGGGCACTGGCATTGCCGTTACCAGAAGGTGGAATTCGAAGATGGGAATTACTGGCCATCCTCAATACTCTATGTAGAGACTGGAAAATTGAATTGAGAAAGATTGCTTCAATTCTGTATCTCTTACCGCCTTAGGTGTTGAAGAGTTAGCATAACATTCATCACTAAGACTTTTCCATAAAAAGACTGAAAATGTTGCCACCATGTATCAAACTCATAAAAGCTAGTTAGCAGTGTTTTTAGGTTCTTAGTGATAAGCTTTGATAGAGTACACAAAGATAGAATCACACCAACTGTTCAAGGAGTTTTCCATTTCTGGTATATTTACAACCACCAGAGACTAGTAATTAATCTCTATGTATTTACAAAACCAAAAATTTGTAGAAATCTTCATAAATATTATACTGTATGATAGACAACTTGGCAATCACTAAGTAGGGGAAACAGAACTATATATACCCTCATTCTAAACTGCTCTGGAAATGAGAATAGCTATAAGAAATCTAATGTTTCAAATGCTGATATTCTTTGCATTGGAACCCTTTCCATATCAGCCCCTGTATCCCATTCCAAGCTCCATCCTCCCACACCCATGCCAGGGCCTTAATCAATCTTTTTGAGTGCTTGCCTGTGAATATATGTCTACAGGAAATTCTCTGGGCCCAGCGAAGAAGTTATTAAGCAGGCATGAGGTCTTTTAACAATGTAAATTATGCACTACTAGCAAAGGGTTTTTATTATTTTGACTAAGAAGGACAGCAGAGCAATTGGCTCTCTATGGCCTTGCAATATAGTGTCAAAAGGAAAGAGAAGAATAGTCAGGAGTTTGACCCTTTGAGATAGAAGGCAGAGTCTAGGGGAATCTTCATTTCATCTTCTCAGAAAGGACCAAACCCATAAGCTAAGGATCACAACTGTGTGCTTATCATATATGTTATATTTCTTACTCCTATCTACTCGCCCATGGTAATTGCTTGTGGAATCATTAAAAAAAAAAAAATCAAAAGTTCTTTTGTCAATAAAGAAGAGGAAACTGGGAGACTCTTTCCCTCCCCACAGCCAAGATTTGAGGAAAGGGAGCAATATAGGATAAAATAAGTGAAGGTTGGCAGTGGGAAGAAGAATCATGATCTGGGGTGAGCTGCAGGAAAGAAAAAAGAATGCAAGAAACCATTTGAATAGAAAATGTAGCCTGGAGCTGTTCCATGTAACCCAAATTACAGTTAAGACCAGTTAACATGGAGTTTCACTCAAAGAAACACAGAAACACATGGGAATTAAAAATAATTAAAAGCAATTCATATCTCTACCAGAGACTCTCAAAGAACTTCAAAAAGGATGTAGTTGCTATTTCTTAGCAACTCTTTCTCTAGGCTTCATGCTCTTAATTTCACTCACACACAGCAGCTACCCTGAACCCTTTCTCTCCACTCTTCATTCTTATTTCCTTACTGGAATTTCTCTCTCCAGAAATCCCCTTTCTGACTCTCCTTTCCTTCTTATAATTTCCCCTTCTTTCTACAAACAGCTCTTGTACCTCTTCCCAGTGTAAATGATTAAAACCAGCTTTATTCCTTGTACTTCTTTAGCCCTTCCTGCCCATCATCTCAGTTCTGGACAACACAAGCCCAGCAACTAGGGCAGACACAGAATCTCTTTACAGGAAGAGAAGGAGAAGGTAAAACTCTTAGTAGTGAGTGGAGAGGAGTCAAAAAGCTTGCAAATATGTTTAATGTTGAATCTTAGCACACACACAGAAAGTGCAAAGTCCTACTGCTGCACAGGACCCCATAACCACTTATTACCTCTCCTAGTCTTCCTTTTGAATTTCACTGTGCCTATCCCCACTCTAACCAGACACCACCTTGTCACACCTTGGGATTCAGTCAGACAATACAGGACCAGGAAAAGAGAGACAGAATCTAAAACTAGGTCTGTCACTGGTCAGGGGAAGAAGTCAAGGGAGCTGATGTACCTGTAAGTGTAGTCAGGCTGCCCTCAAGGGTAAAGCAATTGTGGATCCAGGCAGGGAGTGGCCAAGGGGATTTTGGTGGTGTTTGTATAGACCCCAAGGGGAAGTAGTGGGATACACCATTGGGTGGGTAGAATATAGCATTAGGGAATCTAGGGTAGGGAATACTTAGACTATCAAAAGGGTATGCAAGGAGATTTATCAGACAGTCAATAAATATAGCCAATATACTTGGACCTCAGTTAGAGACTCTGATCTCAGGAAAGGGTCTGAAGAGAGCAAGGCTGAGACCTTAGAAATCATCTAGTTCTGAAGGATTTCCAATTCAGTAAGGTGACATGGGGGTAGGTAGAAGGAAGTGTGTCGTTTTCTGCTCTGAAAATCTATGAGCCTATGAGAGATAAGTATCAAATACCTTTAAGGAAAAACAAGAGAGAAGTAATAAGGGAAGCATGAGCAAAGGGCTATGGGAGAAAAAAGTGGGGAGAGAGAATCCACTTAGGGTGCTCAAGAAATGCCTATGGAGAACTTAGCATTTGAGAAGGTTCTTTGAGTTTGCGTAGAATTTCAACAGAGAAGAGGTAAGGCATCCCAAGTAGAGGAAATATCCTGAGAAAAGGCGGAGAGGCTGAGGAACATGGGGCATGTCTGAGCAACTGTGGGAGAACTTGAGTTTGACTGTAATCTAGGGTGGGATCTAGAGAATATGGTGTTGGAAATGTGGGTTGGATCCCTATCGTAGAGGATCTCAAATAGTAGACTGAGAAGTTCATACAAATGCAGTGGGTAACTGAGAGTTATTGAAGGTTTTCAGCAGGATCATTATCATTGTCCTGCTCTACAAAGGTTCACCTGGAAGTCAGGGAGATCAATCGGGATTAAGGATTGGCAAGAGGAAGGAAAACTTATTAGAAGATGACAGCAGTCCATTTCAGAGTTAATAAGACTGAAATAGGGTGATGGCATTAGAAATGCAACTTGGTAACTGTTTGAGAGAAGAGTCAAAGATGATTGTAGGAATTTACATGTTGTGGGCACATGATAGGTCAGAACTATGAAAATCAAAACAGCCTTATTAGTGGGGGAGATGATAAAATTGGATATGAGTATGTTGAGTCTAAAGTATCAGAAGACTACCCAGGTATAGATGTTCAATGGGAAGTTAGAAAGATGATCTGGAACTCTGAGGATGGATTTGGACAAAGTAGCAAATGCTCTGAATTGTTGGATTTATTTTTAACACCAGATATCTGTCTCTGCATTTCCCACCTACAGATCCAAGTTGGACAGAAGGCAGCAAATGCATTGAAAGCAAAGCATGGAACCAATTATAGAGTTGGATCTAGTGCAGATATTTTATATAAGTATCTTTTTTTCACCTCTTCAATAGTATCTAAAGCACAAAAGAATTCAGTGGACTTTGGAGACTGGAGTGGACAGGATAGAAGAGTTCCTCGGATCAACAGGAAGTTGTACAAATCAAAATGACCAGGGATAAAAGGGAGTCTGTACAAATCCAGAATTGTGCTCTCTAGGGATAAGGTGTGAGCTAAAAGCAAAAATTAATACACTGGCTCAGACCAGTACTCCCTCTGGCTTCAGTTAAAAAGAACTGGCAGGGAGAAGGCACAGGAGTTAACAGGAAAGACATTTTCCAGTGACCCTTGGTCAGTTGATTCAGTTCCCAGAGGACCATCAGGCAAAACAGGTGGGGCCTGGAGTTTAAAAAAAAAAAGGATTTAGTTGAAAGGAGAGTGCATTGCTTTCCCCATCCCCAAGCACCCCCTCCTCCACCCACTGAAGGACAACCGCGATGATATTTTCCTAATATCATCATTTTAGTGATATTGGTCATTTTGTTTCTGTTCCTTTACAGGTCAGTTGAATCTTATCTTCCAATATCAGATTGTCTTGTCTTTGATTCAGCTGAGAAACTTTAACCAAACCTCTGCTATGTGCCAGGCGTGATGCCAGGCATTGTGGGGATAGATGTGCCAGGCATAATGCCAGGTATAGTGGGGATGGTGAGTGGAGACAGAAGCGGAAAATGTCAAGGAGAGAGAGAAGGCAGCTATTCATAGATCCTAACATGAAAGAGTTGATTTATTTTGCTGGGTTGAACTTTAGTCCCTGAAATGGCTGTAGAAATCTGTCCTTTCACAGAATAACTTCTAACTCTTCCTCCATGTTTTCATTTGTAGATGGCACTTCAGGGTTTTCATGAGACTGGGCTTGGGACATTGGGATCCCCTTCTCATATGCATTTGAGCTGAGGGACATATGGGTACATATGAGTTTGTCCTGCCAGAAACTCAGATTCAGGCCACCTGCGAGGAAACCGTGGAGGCTGTGCTTTCAGTCCTGGATAATGTGTATGAGAAATACTGGTATTCAAACAGTGCTGGAAAGGTGACATCTACTGCTGTGGTGCTGAGCTTGCTGATGTCCTTCATGTTTCTTCTGTAGGTGCATCCTACCTAGGCCTGCTCAGCCCCAGTGACGTGGATATGGCTGCATGAAAGGTGTTTGAGGCTATGGAGGAACCAAATAATTTAACTAGAAATACTTTCTATTTCAAAAAAGATGAATCCTCTTTGCATTTTAATGTTTGTTCTGCTGGTAATTAATTGTTATTACTTTAGTAGACTTTAATATTAGTTAGTTATTGGTACAATAATGCCACAAACCAAACCGCTCTACAATTCAGTAACTCACAAATCTATAAGTCAGCTAGGAAGTTCTGCTGATCTTGGCTGTGCTCACTTATATATCTGTGGTTTGTTTCAGGGCAGCTGCCCCAGGGTCTAGAAAGTTTTTTCCCATCTAAACTCTTTGAAAATTTTGCTCATGCCTGTGACCCAAGTTCTCGCTCAATTTTGTGTAATCGTGTTAGTAGCGGCATTCAGAAGATGAAGTTATATAATCTCTCTATATAGCTGTCGCTGGTTTTATTTATTTATTTATTTAATGTTTTACTTATTTATTTAAAAAAATTTTTTTGAGAATTTACAAGGTGCATTTTGCTAGGCTCTGGGATTACAATGGTGAATAAGGTAGACATGGTCCCTGTTCCCCTGGAATTTCTGTTCCAGTGGGTGAGATTGATTGGAATGGACACTGTTGCATACCAGACAAATCTCATCTCTGGGGAACCATAATAATCAAGAACACAAATATATAAACTAAACCTTGCATCTTGTGACAGGGGCTATGAGAAAAATAAAGAGTAAGTAGAGAGGTAAGCAAGGGCCAGATTGTATGTTTCTGGGTACACAGGTGTTTAATTGTGCCATATTGTCTATTACACTTTACGTGCTCTTCAGGTAGCATCTATGACTGTCATTTCCTATGTATCTCTATGTGACACCTTGAAATGATGCAAAGCACTTGTCAGGTTTTGAACAAATGTTGTCGCTGTGACCAGCTGACAGGGTATCCTTGGGTGTTCAGTCACCCGTTTCCGAATTTCCTTGTTGGTCACAGTCACAATACACTTCTTGGTTGTAACCCTTTTATTGCCTTTCTTTGTCCTCTTTATTTCTTCATGTTTTGCCAGTGTGTGTCTGATAAGGGTCAGAAAGGAAAATGTCAGGGGCAGTGGGGCTTAATGAATCAGAGAACAGCTATTTACATAAAAATGCCAGCTCCACAATTGTGGCATTGTTAGGAGAAAATGGTTGGGTTTCATCAATGGTCAGCCTGGGAGGGAAGAAAACTAGGATGGCCACCAATGCCATATTCAAGAAGAAAGCAGAGGAGCTGCGGCTTGAGACTCACGTTATCAGCTTTCATTCAGCCTGTATTTTAGTTTCTAAGGCTGTCTGTTAACAATTTGGATGTCTGAGTACTATAGGAGCTCTGATCTACAAAGCTTAATTCATGTCGAAAGATTGAGTCCATGGCCAAAGAAAGCTGGAAGGGACTGGATGGAAACGCAAGCTATCAGCTTGCCTGAAACCTCCTGCAGGGACCCTTCCAAAAGTTAAAGACACAATTGTAGCCTTCTGGGGGCGGGGCTTCACATGGCTCTGAGGGTGTGGGAGACTGAGGGCCGTGACATGTTTTTTACTTCTTCTGATAGTGTTTTACTCTTTGTGAAAGGATACTAAAAGCAAGGCTAGAATAGTGAGGAATGACCACACTGATCTTTCTCAAGGATGTTTTCAACTTTCTGGTCTTAAATGGTAATCGTTTGGGAAAACTGCACAACTGATGCAACTAATGCAATCTTTAAAGTATCCTATACTGAGGCTTTGTTGGGTCTGGAATTTGATTTTACCCTACTTTAAAGCTAGGAAGTTAGCTTGTTGCTGTTTCATGGGTGGTAGAAGACATGAAACCCCTGAGTCAGAGACAGGAAGTTATCACCCGCAGACAGGAAGTGGCATGAACATCAGCATATTTACATTGGCTCTCTTGCTCCCAAGTTTGAATATATTGCTTTTTTGGTTACTATTTCTTTCTTTCCACCAAATTTGGTTGATGCTTTTTTTCCATAACTATTCCTACAAAGGATGGAGATCTCCTTGACCTATAGGTGAATTTAGAGTTTAAAATGAGGCAAAATGATAAATTCAGATGGTGTCCAAGTTTCTAGCTCTAACCTTTTTCTACATCAGTGTCAAAATGAGTTATATTTTTGTTTCCATTATGTATGACCAAGCTCTCTTTCCCTTCCTTTTCTTATGCACTTTAGCAATCTCCTGATATGTTACTGAAAATATATTCTTCATATCGCCTGGTAATATTCTTATCTTCTGCATAGAATTTGAATCTGGTATAAAGTTATTATGGCACTAAGAGAGGGTCACTGCCCAAGAATATAAAATTACAATATTAAATACAAAGGGGTTTTTAAAAATTAAATTAATAATTATTAACTTGATACTATATGCAGTGATTAGAATCCTTTATGTGTATTACTTTACGTAATACTCATAAGAATCCTGAGTTAGGTACTTTTATTTATTTGGTGAAGAAGCTGAGATGAAGGGAAGGTAAGAGCACATCTATGGTCACACTGTTCTTAATCATTATTGATTGATCAAATAATTTCTTGCGATAGGAACTTTCTGTTTCCAAGACATTGGAAGTATTGTCTAGTGGCCACTGCTGGTGCTTCATCCAGACTCCTTCCGGCCCCTTCTCCTGCATCTCTTTCTGTCCTTAATGTGTTTTTGGCTTCCAACAGCTCACACCAGTGTGACTCTTTTTCCGACGACTGCCCTTGGGCTATTGCACGTGATTTACCTGCAGCCACAGACACCTTTGGGAGTTCTGCCCACCACCAGAAACTCCCAGCCCCTGCCTGGATGGAGACTGATGGATCCAAGAGCATGAAACCTAGTCCCTTGCAGTGGGTTGGGGAAAACTCCAAAGTGTCACTCATGTTCCAGAGATCATGTGGGATAAGGTTGATGTTACCCTGCAAAGAACTTTCTCTGAGGTTACAGCCATGCTTGGCTTCCGCCTTTCCTTGTCCTGTGTCACTTTCTCTTGGTAGCACCTCCTGAATAAGCCACTTGCGCATGAAATCCTCGTTTCTGGGTCTACCTCTAGGGAACCCAACATAAGAAAACCCCCTTGGGAGTTATTACCAAAACATAATACATTCTTAATTTCCTAAAATGATATTTAATTAAAAATATATATATATTATATACGTATATAATATATATGTATAACTGAATCACTGTGCTGTACATCTGAAACTAACATGATATTGTAAATCAACTATAATTTTAAAAATCATAGTTAAAAATTTTAAGTATTGCTATTAATATTCAGAAAATGCCTGGGAATTACAACATCATATGGACAGAAATATTTCTATTTTGAAGATATTGCCATTATGGAACAGGAGGAATCTTGTTCTAGAAACGACTTTCACTTCAGGAAAACATATGCATTTCCAGTCTGGTCTCTATTGAAGGCACAGTAAAAAAAAGATTAGCCTTTACGGACTTGTAAAATTTTAAGTATCTGGTATTATGATAAGACTTTATGAGAAAATAATAGCCACTTATAACAGTTTCCCACTCTGATGTAATCAAGACTGCACCGTCTTTTCTTAGCTACCTTGAAAAAGGAATTTTATTTCTTTCTAAGGAGTCATTCATCTAAAATAATACTAATAAAAAATAAAGCTCTAAAGAGCTTAAATGGTGAGTGTATTAACTCCTTTCTTACCTGCATGTTCCTTTCCCCTGGAGCTCTTATTATGTTTTTTCTTTAAAAAAAAAATACATTTGTGCAAGTCAGCTCTAAAAATGGTGCAAATAGAAAAATGAAAGTCTCTCTCTTTACATGAATGGTGCAAAAGCAACCACAGAAACACAGAGGAGGCAAAGAGGAATGTGCATTCATGGGGTTGAATCCCCCCAGCTGCCCCCCAAAAATCCAGTTGACTAGGTGGAGGATCCTGAGAAGGTGAGGTGGAAAGTCAAGTGGGAATCAGTTGGCTGAAGGTCCTGAGCACTGGACAAGAGTTTAGACATTATTCCTATAGACTGCAGGGAGTACCCATGTTTTTGCACCGGGAGGGTAAATTAACATCTGTTGTGTAAATATTAGTCGGAATGATGGATTAGAATGGGACATTTAAAGGGGAGACCTCTGAGTCAAACAGTTCAGAAAATATTATATTGTGCACAAATAATTGAATAAGACTTCAGTTGAGTTGGTGGCCATAAAAATGGAAACAAAGGGACAGACATCAGAGGTGTTGTTCAGAAAGATTCAGTGTAGGGTCTCTTTGATTATGGAGATGTGGAAAAAGGAGGGTGGGAATTATTGTGAGTGGCTGAACATAAAAATTGTGGTATTAGGAGATCATGAGAATTTGTCTTAAGTCATCTTTATCTCATCCCTACCAAGAAAGGTATCATAGACCAATGCCGAATATGGACTTACAGATCCATGGAGCCCAAAGGGAAGCAGTATGGGAAAAGGATAAGCCATCTCATTTCAGACAAGAAGTAGGAAATGCAAAATTTTTGCACTGAAGTGTCAGTTGAAACTGAAGGTTTGTTCTCCAACTTCAAACCAGGTCTCCAGGAACAAGCAACCGTCATTTCAGTTTCATGTTTGAAAATTTAATTCGATACGGAAAATGGTAAAGCTTTAAAAATGTTTAAAAACATAATATCCACCAGCTCCTTCCTGCACATACACTAATTTACCCTATGACATTTAATTTAGAATTAGGTTTGCAAGTATATCGCTTTAAAGGTTGACTATTTTCTGTAATGCATTTGCTTAGAAGATTTGTTCTGCAGCAGAATTCTTATTTCAAATAAAAATTTTCCTTAAAGCATGATATAAAAATCAGATTAAAAACAGAATTGCTCTGCCTGATCTGGGGAGAAGGACGGGTAGTGAGTGGATCTGGAGGTGTTTCTCTGCCCCACCAGCCGCCAGTTTCCCTGCAGCCCTGAAGCATTTTCTGTTTTCTCTCTAGGCCCTTTCTACTCAGAGTGTGGTCCATGGATCAGTAGCAGCTTGGTAAAGATTCCAATTCTCAGGCATCAGAGCTTGCATTTAACAAGATCCCTAGGTAATTTGATGCTCTTGAAAATTTAGGAAGCACTGCTTTCAAGTATATAAATTGTCTGGGAAGCGGATTCAAACACAGATTCTCAGGCATAGAAACAGGTCTGTGGTGGAGCATGAAATTTTGCATGTTTAACAAGCTCCCAGGTGAGGCTGATACTATTGGTACTTGGACTATGACACATTGAGTAGCAAGAGGCTAGGGCAGTGGTTCTCCGATGTTGGTGTGTGTGAGAATCATCTGGAGGTTTTGTTAAACATGGCTTTGCTGGGCTTCAGCTCAGTTTCTGATTCAGCAAGTGGGGCCTGAAAATTTGCATTTCTAACAAGTTCCCAGGTGATGTTGATGCTGCTGTTCCAGGAAACACACTTTGGGGACCCCTAAACTAGAGCACCTGTCTCATCACTGGGATAAAGATGCCACTGGGTAATCACGGGGTACCTTGACTTATTTTCTTAAGTAAAAAGCGGTAAAGGGTAAAAAGATGGAAGTCTCTTCCCTCAAGGATCTCAGAGTCTAGTTCCAAATACAGAAAAGTAAGCAAACACCTCGCATACGTCACGTGCACGGAGCTGAGAGTAGAAGAGCCATGACCTCAGGCTCCGCGTCGGTATCTGAGGGGGCCTGGGAAAGTTTCATCTGCTTGTCTTAAAGCTGGAGCAGAACGTGAAGAGTCTGATTGCTTAAATTATCTGTGCTCTATGCAAGACACATTCTTTAATTTGAGATCTTGAGAATAGCCGTGAATTTTCCATTCAGTTATGCGTTTGTAATGAACAATACCCTCAGTCTTTTATAAGGCAGGGTGGGATGGGGTCGGGGAGTATGGTTAGGAGTCAGGGTTTTGGAGGAGGGCAGTGGGAGCAGGGATGAGCCTGCACAAACCCTCTCTGAGTCTGGGAGAAGAGTCACGCAACACCTGGTTGTCTCTGGATCTTTGCCTCTTAAAATAAAAAGCCAAGCCTCTGATGTTGGCTGCTACCCCGGTCACAGGAGGGAATCCCCAGGATCCTGCTTTTGAAGGAATGCAGTTCTTAAGCCCTAGGGCTGAAGGGTGTGCCTTCTTCCAAGGAACCACAGGTGTCTTAGGCAGATTTTTTTCAGATACAAGGGACTAGAACCCAAAACAGTCTGGCTTTAAACCAAAAAAAAAAAAAAAAAAAAAAAAAGGGAATTTATTGGTTTGCCTAATAGAAACGTATAGAGGGAGTTCAGGAAGAAAAGGTTCTGGAAATTCCAAGATGTTACCAGAGTTAGTAATTTTCCATATTTTAATTTTGCATCAGCTTTTTATCTATTGCTTTGACTGAAGCAGGTTCTTTCCACGTAGGGGCAAGTGACCCCAGCAGCTCCAGGCCTGCATCCTAGCCTCTCTGCAACCCTGGAGGAAAAGTGCTTCTCTTTTCCAATAGCTCCAATAAAGTTCCCAAATAGGGACTGAATGGGCCTCCTTGAGTCAAGAAGTTGTAATACACTGAAAGCCTGGGTCACATGCCCTCTCATAGACCAGGTCCCCCAAACCACATAGATTGAGACAGGAAATAAAACCAGGTTGCTTGTACTGGAAGCAGAATGAATGGACGCTGGTCAATCAAAAAGCAACAGCTATCACTCGACCAGGAAGAGAGCAGGGCCTCAGCTAAGTCTCAGAATGCATCCTAGCAGATTCAGAGTATCATAGTCTCAAGAAGCAAGTCAACAATTTACTTCTTGAACTGTGTGCTGGGCATTCATCCAAAATTAGGTTCAGGGTCTCCCAAAGCAAAGCCAGAGTCATTCTACTCCCAGTGTCTATTTCATGGTAGCAACAGTGTCTCTGGGCCCTTACACAAATTCTTCAGGTAACAATTTCCTGGAACCATTCCCAGGTTTCACGTATGAGACAGACACTATGGGATGGTGTTAATGGCCAAAATTCTGAAGGCTTGTTGCCCAGGTTCAAAGCTCAGCTCAATCACTTCGTGGCTGTATATCTGGGGCAAGTTACTGAATGTGTTTCTGTTTCAACTGCCTTATTGATAAAATGGGAATAAGAAGGGGACCTACCTTGTACAGTTGTTAGGAACATTAAATAAATTAGTGACTGGTAAAGCGCTTTAGACAATGTTGGTTTTCCAGGACAAAGTCATTTGTCCACCCTAGACAACCTCCTCCAGCCACAGAGTAAGTGCTCAGTGAATGTTAGGAGTTAAGACAATTATTCTTACTATTCCAGCCCCAGCTCTCATGGGAAATTCCAAAACACAGTAAAGGAGCTCTGGTTACCATAGAGTAATGATAAAAGGTAAAGCACCTGTGAGTATATTAAGCAGGTAACATATGCTTAGGGTATGTCGATGTGATTGTCAATGACCAAACATTCCCAATACTCTCTCTTTTAGCTCTTGGTTTCTTAGCATACTGCCATTCTGGGATCAGTAAGATGTCTCCCAGGGGCATTACTGAAGAGACATTTGCCCCTTAAGTAAGACACTTGGCCTGGAAGGTTGAGGTGGAAAAGGGAGGGGGGCAGAGTACAGATGAGTAACTCTTTCTAAATGCACCCTAGGCTTTCCCCACTTTTTGGATGCCTGCTGGGCCTCCGCACTGACTCGGAAATCCAAGCTGCACTAATATCACCAGAAGAAAGAGTTGGTCTCTTTTCTCTTGTAAGAACCTTCTAGTGTACCTCTCCCTCCTATTGCCTTTTTTTAGGCTGATCTGAGTCACTTCTGGTCCTCTGTGGGCCCTCTGGGTTCTCTTCCCCTTCCCCTCTATAAGATGGATTTCTGTATCATGGAGATGAGGCACACATATGTCCAGTGAGGAGCAAAGAGCGGCTGCATCAGTAGTTTTGTTTTGTTTCTTTTTGACATCTTTATTGGAGTATAATTGCTTAATAATGGTGTGTTACTTTCTGCTTTATAACAAAGTGAATCAGTTATACATATACATATGTTCCCATATCTCTTCCCTATTGAGTCTCCCTCCCTCCCACCCTCCCTATCTCACCCCTCTAGGTGGTCACAAAGCACCGAGCTGATCTCCCTGTGCTATGCGGCTACTTCCCACTAGCTATCTACTTTACGTTTGGCAGTGTATATATGTCCATGCCACTCTCTCACTTTGTCCCAGCTTACGCTTCCCCCTCCCCATATCCTCAAGTCCATTCTCTAGTAGGTCTGTGTCTTTATTCCTGTCTTGCCCCTATGTTCTTCATGACCATTTTTTTTTCTTAGATTCCATATATATGTATTAGCATACGGTATTTGTTTTTCTCTTTCTGACTTACTTCACTCTGTATGACAGACACTAGGTCCATCCACCTCACTACAAATAACTCAATTTCATTTCTTTTTATGGCTGAGTAATATTCCATTGTATATATGTGCCATGTCTTCTTTATCCATTCATCTGTCGATGGACACTTAGGTTGCTTCCATGTCCTGGCTATAGTAAATAGAGCTGCAATGAACATTTTGGTACATGACTCTTTTTGAATTATGGTTTTCTCAGGGTATATGCCCAGTAGTGGGATAGCTGGGTCGTATGGTAGTTCTATTTTTAGTTTTTTTAAGGAACCTCCATACTGTTCTCCATAGTGGCTGTATCAATTTACATTCCCACCAACAGTGCAACAGAGTTCCCTTTTCTCCACACCCTCTCCAGCATTTATTGTTTGTAGATTTTTTGGTGATGGCCATTCTGACTGGTGTGAGATGATACCTCTTTGTAGTTTTGATTTGCATTTCTCTAATGATTAATGATGTTGAGCATTCTTTCATGTGTTTGTTGGCAATCTGTACATCTTCTTTGGAGAAATGTCTATTTAGGTCTTCTGTCCATTTTTGGATTGGGTTGTTTGTTTCTTTGATATTGAGCTGCATGAGCTGCTTGTAAATTTTGGAGATTAATCCCTTGTCAGTTGCTTCATTTGCAAATATTTTCTTCCATTCTGAGGGTTGTCTTTTGGTCTTGTTTATGGTTTCCTTTGCTGTGCAAAAGCTTTTAAGTTTCTTTAGGCCCCATTTGTTTATTTTTGTTTTTATTTCCATTTCTCTAGGAGGTGGGTCAAAAAGGATCTTGCAGTGATTTATGTGATAGACTGTTCTTCCTATGTTTTCCTCTAAGAGTTTGATGGTATCTGGCCTTACATTTAGGTCTTCAATCAATTTTGAGTTTATTTTTGTGTATGGTGTTAGGGAGTGTTCTAATTTCATTCTTTTACATGTAGCTGTCCAGTTTTCCCAGCACCACTTATTGAAGAGGCTATCTTTTCTCCACTGTGTATTCTTGCCTCCTTTATCAAAGATAAGGTGACCATATGTGCATGGGTTTATCTCTGGGCTTTCTATCCTGTTCCACTGATCTATATTTCTGTTTCTGTGCCAGTACCATACTGTCTTGATTACTGTAGCTTTGTAGTATAGTCTGAAGTCAGGGAGACTGATTCCTCCAGCTTCGTTTTTCTTTCTCAAGATTGCTTTGCTATTCGGGGTCTTTTGTGTTTCCATACAAATTGTGAAATTTTTTGTTCTAGGTCTGTGAAAAATGCCAGTGGAAGTTTGATAGGGATTGCATTGAATCTGTAGATTGCTTTGGGTAGTAGAGTCATTTTCATAAATCTGATTCTTCCAATCCAAGAACATGGTATATCTCTCCATCTGTTTGTATCATCTTTAATTTCTTTCATCAGTTTCTTATAATTTTCTGCATACAGGTCTTTTGTCTCCTTAGGTAGGTTTATTCCTAGACATTTTATTCTTTTTGTTGGTAAATGGGAATGTTTTCTTTATTTCACTTTCAGAATTTTCATCATTAGTGTATAGGAATGCTAGAGATTTCTGTGCATTAATTTTGTATCCTGCTACCTTACCAAATTCATTGATTAGCTCTAGTAGTTTTCTGGTAGCATCTTTAGGATTCTCTATGTAGAGTATCATGTCATCTGCAAACAGTGACAGCTTAACTTCTTCTTTTCCGATTTGGATTCCTTTTACTTCTTTTTCTTCTCTGATTGCTGTGGCTAAAACTTCCAAAACTATGTTGAATAATAGTGGTGAGAGTGGGCAACCTTGTCTTGTTCCTTGTTCTTGATCTTAGTGGAAATAGTTTCAGTTTTTCACCATTGAGGATGATATTGGCTGTGGGTTTGTCATATATGGCCTTTATTACATTGAGGAAAGTTCCCTCTATGCCTACCTTCTGCAGAGTTTTTATCATAAATGGGTGTTGAATTTTGTCAAAAGCTTTTTCTGCATCTATTGAGATGATCGTATGGTTTTTCTCCTTCAATTTTTTAATATGGTGTATCACATTGACTGATTTGCGTATACTAAAGAATCCTTGGGGTTTCCCTGGTGGCGCAGTGGTTGAGAGTCTGCCTGCCGATGCAGGGGACATGGTTCATGCCCCGGTCCAGGAATATCCCACGTGCCACGGAGCGGCTGGGCCCATGAGCCATGGCCGCTGAGCCTGCGCGTCCAGAGCCTGTGCTCCGCAATGGGAGAGGCCACAACAGTGAGAGGCCCACGTACCACAAAAAAAGAAAAAAAAAAAAAAGGATCCTTGCATCCTGGGATAAACTCCACTTGATCATGGTGTATGACCCTTTTAATGTGTTGTTGGTTTCTGTTTGCTAATATTTTGTTGAGGATTTTTGCATCTATGTTCATCAGTGATATTGGCCTATAGTTTTCTTTCTTTGTGACATCTTTGTCTGGTTTTGGCATCAGGGTGATGGTGTCCTCGTAGAATGCATTTGGGAGTGTTCCTCCCTCTGCTATATTTTGGAAGAGTTTGAGAAGGATAGGTGTTAGCTCTTCTCTAAAGGTTTGATAGAATTTGACTGTGAAGCCATCTGGTCCTGGGCTTTTGTTTGTTGGAAGATTTTTAATCAGAGTCTCAATTTCAGTGCTTGTGATTGGTCTGTTCATATTTTCTCTTTCTTCCTGGTTCAGTCTTGGAAGTTTGTGCATTTCTAAGAATTTGTCCATTTCTTCCAGGTTGTCTACTTTATTGGCATAGAGTTGCTTGTATTAATCTCTCAAGATCCTTTGTATTTCTGCACTGTCAGTTATTACTTCTCCTTTTTCATTTCTAATTCTATTGATTTGAGTCTTCTCCCTTTTTTTCTTGATGAGTCTGCCTAATGGTTTATCAATTTTGTTTATCTTCTCAATGAACCTGTTTTTAGTTTTATTGATCTGTGCTATCATTTCCTTCATTTCTTTTTCATTTATTTCTGATCTGATCTTTATGATTTCTTTCCTTGTGCTAACTTCGGGGTTTTTTTGTTCTTCTTTCTCTAATTGCTTTAGGTGTAAGGTTAGGTTGTTTATTTGAGATGTTTCTTGTTTCTTGAGGTAGGATTGTATTGCTATAAACTTCCCTCTTAGAACTGCTTTTGCTGCATCCCATAGGTTTTGGGTCATCGCGTTTTCATTGTCATTTGTTTCTAGGTAATTTTTGATTTCCTCTTTGATCTCTTCAGTGATCTCATGGTTATTAAGTAGTGTAGTGTTTAGCCTCCATGTGCTTATATTTTTCACAGATTTTTTCCTTTAATTGATATCTAGTCTCATAGTGTTGTGGTCAGAAAAGATACTTGATACGATTTCAATTTTCTTAAATTTACCAAGGCTTCATTTGTGACCCAAGATATGATCTATCCTGGAGAATGTTCCATGAGCACTTGAGAAGAATGTGTATTCTGTTGTTTTTGGATGGAATGTCCTATAAATATCAGTTAAATCCATGTTGTTTCATGTATCATTTAAAGCTTGTGTTTCCTTATTTATTTTCATTTTGGATGATCTGTCCATTGGTGAAAGTGGGGTGTTGCAGTCCCCTACTCTGATTGTGTTACTGTCGATTTCCTCTTTTATGGCTGTTAGCATTTGCTTTATGTATTGAGGTGCTCCGTTTTTGGGTGCATAAATATTTACAATTGTTATATCTTCTTCTTGGATCGATCCCTTGATCATTATGTAGTGTCCTTCTTTGTCTCTTGTAATAGTCTTTATTTTAAAGTCTATTTTGTCTGATAGGAGAATTGCTACTCCAGCTTTCTTTTGATTTCCATTTGCATGGATTGTCTTTTTCCATCCCTTCACTTTCAGCCTGTATGTGTCCCTAGGTCTGAAATGGGTCTCTTGTAGACTGCATATATATGGGTCTTGTTTTTGTATCCATTCTATATCTTTTGGTTGGAGCATTTAATCCATTTACATTTAAACTAATTATCGATATGTATGTTCCTATTACCATTTTCTTAGTTGTTTTGGGTTTGTTATTTTAGGTCTTTTCCTTCTCTTGTGTTTCCTGCCTAGAGAAGTTCCTTTAGTATTTGTTGTAAAGCTGGTTTGCTGGTGCTGAATTCTCTTAGCTTTTGCTTGTCTGTAAAGGTTTTAATTTCTCCATCAAATCTGAATGAGATCCTTGCTGGGTAGAGTAATCTTGGTTGTAGGTTTTTCTCCTTCATCACTTTAAATATGTCCTGCCACTCCCTTCTGTCTTGCAGAGCTTCTGCTGAAAGATCAGCTGTTAACCTTATGGGGATTCCCTTTTGTGTTATTTGTTGTTTTTCCCGTGCTGCTTTTAATTTTTTTTCTTTGTATTTAACTTTTGATAGTTTGATTAACATGTGTCTTGGCATGTGTCTCCTTTGATTTATCCTGTATGAGACTCTCTGTGCTTCCTGGACTTGATTAACTATTTCCTTTCCCATATTAGGGGAGTTTTCAACTATAAGCTCTTTAAATATTTTCTCAGTCCCTTTCTTTTTCTCTTCTTCTTCTGGGACCCCAAATGTTGGTGCATTGAATGTTGTCCCAGAGGTCTCTGAGACTGTCCTCAATTCTTTTCATTCTTTTTCCTTTATTCTGCTCTGCAGTAGTTATTTCCACTATTTTATCTTCCAGGTCACTTATCTGTTCTTCTGCCTCAGTTATTCTGCTATTGATCCCTTCTAGAGAATTTTTAATTTCATTTATTGTGTTGTTCATCACTGTTTGTTTGTTCTTTACTTTTTCTAGGTCCTTGTTAAACGTTTCTTGTATTTTCTCTATTCTATTTCCAAGATTTTGGATCATCTTTACAATCATTATTCTAAATTCTTTTTCAGGTAGACTGCCTATTTCCTCTTCATTTGTTAGGTCTGATGGGTTTTTGCCTTTCTCCTCCATCTGCTGTGTGTTTTTCTGTCTTCTCATTTTGCTTAACTTACTGTGTTTGGGGTCTACTTTTCTCAGGCTGCAAGTTCATAGTTCCCGTTGTTTCTGGTGTCTGTCCCCACTGCCTAAGGTTGGTTCAGTGGATTGTGTAGGCTTCCTGGTGGAGGGGAGTAGTGCCTGTGCTCTGGTGGATGAGGCTGGATCTTGACTTTCTGGTGGTCACGTCCACGTCTGGTGGTGTGTTTTGGGGTGTCTGTGGCCTTATTATGATTTTAGGCAGCTTCTCTGCTAATGGATGGGGTTTTGTTCCTATCTTGCTAGTTGTTTGGCATAGGGTGTCCAGCACTGTAGCTTGCTGGTCGTTGAGTGAAGCTAGGTCTTGGCATTGAGATGGAGATCTCTGGGAGATTTTCGCCATTTGATATCATGTGGAGCTGGGAGGTCTCTTGTGGACCAGTGTCCTGAACTTGGCTCTCCCACCTCAGAGGCACAGCCCTGACACCTGGCTGGAGCACCAAGAGCCTTTCATCCACACGGCTCAGAATAAAAGGGAGAAAAATTAGAAAGAAAGAAAGAAAGAAAGAAAGAAAGAAAGAAAGAAAGAAAGAAAGAAAGAAAGAAAGAAAGAAAGAAAGAAAGAAAGAAAGAAAAAAGAAAGAAAGAAAGAGAAAGAAAGAAAGAAAGAAAAAAGAAAGAGAGAGAGAGAGAGAGGGAGGGAGGAAGGAAGAAAGAAAAAGAAAGAAAGAGAAAGAAGATAAAATAAAATAAAGTTATTAAAATAAAAGTAATTATTAAGAAAAACATTATTTAAAGTAATTAAAAAAGAAAAAAAAAGGACAGATAGAACCCTAGGACAAATGGTAAAAGCAAAGCTGTACAGACAAAATCACACACAGAAGCATACACATACACACTCACAAAAAGAGAAAAAGGGAAATAAATATATATATCGTTGCTCCCAAAGTCCACCTCCTCAATTTGGGATGATTCGTTGTCTATTCATGTGTTCCACCGATGCAGGGTACATCAAATTGATTGTGGAGATTTAATCCACTGCTCCTGAGGCTGCTGGGAGAGATTTTCCTTTCTCTTCTTTGTTCTCACAGCTCCCAGGGGCTCAGCTTTGGATTTGGCCCCGCCTCTGCATGCAGGTCGCCTGAGGGCATCTGTTGTTCGCTCTGACAGGACGGGGGTGGGGGGGGGGAGGGAGGAGCACGGAGTGTGGGGCGAGCCTGCGGCGGCAGAGGCCGGCGTGATGTTGCACCAACCTTAGGCGCGCCGTGCATTCTCCCGGGGAAGTTGTCCCTGGATCCCGGGACCCTGGCAGTGGCGGGCTACACAGGCTCCTGGGAGGGGAGGTGTGGATAGTGACCTGTGCTCGCACACAGGCTTCTTGGTGGCGGCAGCAGTGGCCTTAGCGTCCCATGCCTGTCTCTGGGGTCTGCGCTGTTAGCCGCAGCTCGCACCCATCTCTAGAACTCCTTTAAGTGGCGCTGTTAATCTCTTTCTTGCCTTTTGGGAGGTCTGAGGTCTTCTGCCAGTGTTCAGTAGGTGTTCTGTAGGAGCTGTTCCACGTGTAGATGTATTTCTGATGTATTTGTGGAGATGAAGGTGATCTCCGCATCTTACTCTTCCGCCATCTTGAAGCTCTATATCAATTTTTTAAATATTTCAGGTTAGGAGAATAAGGAAATGGATGGTATAGGATCAGTGTCTGAGGTTATCCACATAGATTGCTTCCCACAAAGGGAGAAAGAGGAGAATGTCATAAACCCAGTGGGAAGATGCTGGATGGCTGGGGAGCAGGTCACTTCTCTTCACAATGACCTCTTCTCCAGGCTTCACTGGCTTCATGCTAGAGGGTGGGATTTTGATGCCTGGTCTTGACAAGGTTGCTCTCCCTTGTCAGATTATTTGTAGTTGCCACCAGCGATCTAGCTGTGAGTTGAGGTTCAAATTTAAAGAAACGAGATCATCTGCCCCTGGTAGGCAAAGGTTTCTCATGTGTTCAGTTATCTACTCTTTATCCATTGCCTTTATTTTATTCCAATCCTGTTGGTTCTCAAAGGTCATTCTAAGGCATTGTCCCTTCAATTTGTCTTCACCTTGTTCCCTGATGCTGGTGTGGCTCTCTTGCTGCTCCTTGTGAGTTTAGATCCTGATGTTTCTGGCCCTGGCACCCTTTCCATAAGAGCACAGTGTTCCCGACCTGTCCAAAGGGAGGGTTTACTACACTACAAAGGGATACATCTCCCAAATTACTACTGAAAAGTGGCTTTGAGTCTCAAAACATTTGACACATGCCAGTATAGACACTCAGGAGACAAAATGGGACATTTTGTTTGTTTGTTTGCTCTGAAACAGTGATGTGAAATATGAGCAAGTGTTCAGTAAATAGTGAATTTTGGTAATTGTGATTTAACGCGCTAGTTACAACCTCTCTCTCTGTCCCATTTCTTATTCTTCCATCATTTCTTCTTATTAATAGCTTTCCTCTCCTATTCTCACTTGTTTGTCTACATGAATCCCACCAGTCTGTGGAGGGACAAGCTGAGTTTTTAAGAAAGCAATAGTGGCCTTTTGTTAAGTCCCTATGATATAGCACAGTAGTTAAGAAATTAGACTTTGGGTTTTTTCTCTTTTATTTATTTTTAACTTTTTATTTTATATCGGAGTATAGTTGATTAACAATGTTGTGTTAGTTTCAGAACTTAGGTTTTAAAGCCAGGCTACCTTGGTTCAAATTCCAACCCTGCCCCTTAGCTAGTTTGGATTCCAGTTCTTTACCTTCTTCTACATCTACTTTGCCATGGTTTCACCTTAGGCAGGTGTAGTTCCCATTGCTAGACTTTAGACTCACCCACATGACTTGCTTTGGCTAATTTTTATGTAGGTAGAGGTGTCCCTGCGTTAGTTCTGAGCCTAAGACTTCAGTGGCCTCCCACTGCTGTTTTTATCTCTACCATCACTATGAGAAGAACATGCCCCAGCCAGCCCACTGGTCCAGAAAGGATGAAAAACACAAGAAACAGAACCACCCCAGCTGAATCCAGCTTAGCGCAGCTAACCTCCTATAAACCCAGAGATGCATGGCCTAACTACGTGCTTAACTGCTGTCTGACATGGAGAGTTTGTAGTTGTTTGTTACACAGCATTATTGCAATAATAGCTAACTGAATCTTCTCTCATTGTCTGAGTTTTTTCTCAAATAATTTGAAAAGAAGGGATCATAATTGTACTTTTTATAGGGTTGCTGGGGAGAGTAAACGAGAGAATGCATATGAGGTGCTAAATAAACTGTCTGATACACAAGAACCAATCAGTACTTATCTGTTATTACCGTTACTATGTGCCAGGAGTTTATATTCATTATCCTCATCTATGCATGCTTCAGTTTTCCCATCTGCTAAGTAGAGAGATATCAGGTTTAAACTGGGTGAAATTCCAAAAAACTTGAAAGTGCTATATAAGTATGAGACTTTGCCATTGCCATCAATTTCAGGGACAGAAACAACGGTGAGTTCCCAGTGACCTGCTGAAGTGGCCCAGGCCCAAGAGAAGCTGGAGGGTGAAACTTCTTTGGAAGCTCAATCCAGAAACTCCCCATGTGACCACACAGCTTCTGCCAACAGATCAGAAAGAGAAGAGAAAAGGCTTCCTTCCAGAAACTGATGATAAAGATAAAAACAAGGAGTCAAGGACACAAGCCTTGGGTTAGAAGCCTGGATCCCTGGAATAAATCCTGTATGTCCATATTTTACTGCTATTTCAACAGAGTTCTTACAATTCATTTCACCTTTGTGCTGTGAAATTTGCCCTTTGTTTCATACACGACAGTCCCCTAGTAGGTCACGGGTCTACAGCCATGACTTTGTCAGAGGAGGTGGTGTAGTACCTTCTTGCCACGTGGAAGGCTGTGTTCCCAAATCACTTTCATTAGGGTTTCTCTCCAGGGGTGGGGACCCAGGACATGTCTAAACAGGTGCCATGGCAGAACCCTTGATTCAGCTTTGTTTTCCTGGAGCCAGGCTGAAGCAAGTCATTATCAGAGCTTTTCAGATGTGTGCCTCTGCAAGCCCAGGATTTTCAAAGGATGAACATTTAAACCCACTTTCAATATGAGGCCAGAGAATGGAAGAGAAGGGAATACCCTTTGCCGTTCCTTGTAGGTGGCAACCCGCGGGTCAACTCATTTGCAAACATTCCTGTGGCCCCCATTTCTCCCCCAAATAATCAGGAAGCCCAAAACTTAAACCTGGGCTTGCAAAGAAGTCTGGCTACAAAGGGCGTTTTTCAATTGAGTGCTCTTAAGATCACTCTGGCTTTGTCCAGGTGGTGATGACGTTTGTTAAATCATATGCAGAATGTGTATGCACTTTTCTGGGGAAAGGATACCAATATTTTCACATTTTTCAAAGGGTCTTCCAAAAGATAAGAACTACTGATTCCGAGGGACACTAGTTGAATTTAAAGAATTCTGTTAATTATCTGAAATCAATTAATTCAGTTAATGAGAATATTTTCTTATTTGTCTTTATGCAGATCATCGTTTCCTCGTTATTTCAAAGCTGTTTGTGGAGAAATCCGTTACCCCATTCCTGTTCGTGACGATGAGGCTGATATCTTTTCAAATGTATTTTGATCTTCTAGCTCAAAGCTGACAACGAGCCAGCTGTAATCAATAAAGCTGTGTTTTAGAAGATCCTGTAAGACACAGTCATGTGTGCTGGCTTTCATATGCTGTGAGTTTAAACGGAAATCATAGGGGCTTTTCTGTGTCCTCAGTGCTTCCTGAAAGTATCTCATTAGTTATCCCAACATGCCTGTAAGGTGGAATCTCAATAAGCAACCACCACGGAACTTGGGGCTGTCTCCTCTCCGAAGCTCTGCCTGAGCAGGTGACTTCTGTCCCAAGTCCTCAGCGCCGTCCTTAACAGTGTAAATAAGGCTAGCGCTTCTTCCGAAGATCCCAAGGGCAGGATTGTACTGGTGCCAGGCACTCATTTACAGGAAGCAGCGTCTGTTACCAGCCTCAGGAGCAGAAGGTGGGAGTAATGATCACAGTCTCGGCACCAGTGGCCTCCCCAGCCTAGTTACTTGTTTTTAATTAAGATGACAATACAACACCTTTTCGTGTCCTTCAGGGAATTGGAGCGTTCCAGTTGGAAGGGGGCAGGAGAAGATAGCTCCGTGCACCCAGACCTTGGGTTCTAAAGATAGAAGCCCACGACTAAGGCTTTGTTTTCCTACTGGTGGCATTGAAGGAGCCTTGAGAGCAGGCCCCGAGTATAGAGGGTTTTCCAGGAGATGGCAGTGCTCTCTAAGGCTGGATCCTGGCTGTGCCTGTCTTCCGCATCAACCGAAGAATATTGTAATTGAGACATAACATGATAATGCATTCTGGGCCACACAGCTGCTCGAGTGTCACCTCAAAATGCTTCTTACCAGCCTCAAAGTCACTGTAAACAGGGTAGAGAGTTGGAAGGGAGATGGAGGGTGGGGAGAAATGGGAGGGGAGCCCTTGGAGACGCCAGACAGCGACATTTGGCATTGCTGTCAGTGGAGTTTCAATACCTCCAGACCAGGAGCTACCCTGATACATATTTACAATTCTTCCTGGGTTCACCTCTGAAGACCGATAAAAGGAAATTGAAGGACATGTACTGTCTGCATTTTAATTTCCAGGTTTACAAGAAATGTTTCATTATTCTAATTCTGGGGGGTGGAAATAAAACACCTTCCCTTTGGAAGTGAAAGATCTCCTTGTTCAGGGTGAAGAGCATAGCAAATCAGTCTCTCCCCGGAGAGGCAGGGCTGTTCCCGAGGCTGGCCCAGATTCCAGACAGTTAGGGGAATTGCAATGCGGGGGTGATGGCGGGCAGGGGAACGAATGGAGAATACTGGCCATTGACAGAATTGCCCTGTGTGACGCACACATAAGAAATGCACTCACACCCGACTGCATTACTGATAAGGCAGATCCTGTAATTCCCAGGACCTGGCAATGACCTCTCAGGACAGACCTAGGGACAGAGGAATGAGAGACAGAGCAGGCAAAGAGCTTTCCTCTGCAAGAGGCTGTTGGCCGAGGTGCTGGTTTACGCAGGCACGTCTATAGGAATGAATGGGCCCGATAAGATCAGGGCCACAAGGACTACAGTGACTCTTCAGTAATGTCACATAATTTACTAGCTGTGTTCATAGCTTAAGGGGTGAGTCTCTATTTCCAGGGCTCTTATTTGTATTTTTGTTTATCGCTCCTAGGACTGTGCCAGAGACCTCCATGTGGAGGATAGAGCAGTGACGTCAGCCAGGTGGACTGCTTGGGTAATCTGTGTGAAGGAAATTGACACTTAAAGAAAAAGAGGCCAGTCTTTAAACGGCTTTGACCTCCAGAGTCTGTGTGTGGCTTCCTTTTAATTTTTGTACAAAACTAGTTGCTTTCTGTTTTCCTTAACCCTCTTCCACTGGAGCTCTGTTCTATATTTTCTGCAGATCCCCTCCTCCATGAAACTCCACCCTCTTACCTAATTCTAAGAATCATCCTCACTTAGAGCCTGTAAAGAGTAGGCACTAAATACGCAGTAGTGCTTCTACTCTTTGCTGCTAGCACTTGAAATGTGTCTGCCTTCGCCACAGCCAAGTGATGCTTTAAAAGTTAGAGAACAAAGCAAACAAACAAAAATTCCCAGATAAAATTTCGTTTTGAGTGCTGAGGCGATGCCCTTCCAAGAGGCCGGTGTTTCCTGGGGGAAATCAGGCTGGTTTCTGGGTAAGGAGGAAGAAGTGAGAAAAAATTCACAGAGTGCACAGCCAAGCTGTTTAGCGTGGGTGGTGGCTGTTCAAGGAGCATTACCAATAATCAAGCGAGGGAGGTAGGGAGAAGGAGGCTGGGAGTGCTACAGAACAGGCCAACATGCAGGGTGGAGACTCAGCAGAGGGATGGAGTGAGGCGGAGACTCCCCTGGCCAGCATGAGACAGAGTGCTCAGACTACGGTCAGAGAATGCTTCACGGGAGGAAGGCGGTGGAGGCCATGCAGGCAATGAAAATGATTGGGAAAACCCATAAATGTTTATAGTGGGAGGCAGCAAAGTCCTATAAACAAAGTCAGTGAACACTGAGCAGATCACAGAGGCAATGCATGTTAACTCCCTGCAATCTATGTAATAACAGGTGTTCTAGACAGAACACACAAATAGAGTCCTAAGACGTGGACCAGCCCTGATGAGACATCAATTTCCAACCCTGGTGAAAAGAAATGCATGGTCCATGCTAGACTCATTCTTGTTACATTTATCTGGGCTGGCTACTTCTGTCTACTTCTCATAATGATTATGAACTCTCAGACTTAAATTATTTTCCAAAAAAAGACTTTGTGTTTGAGTCTCAATCAAACGTATCAAGCATTTGTCTGATGCTCAAATATCTGAATCCATGTAGTTCCTATTGACCATCTGGCAGGAATGTTGTATCATTAGCCATATTTAAACTCGTAAATATCAGCCAGGAAGACTGAGGAGATGGTGCCAGGATTATACAAATCATTCACCAAAAATGGTGTCTCTATTTTACAGAAATGGCGCAAACCTCATTCAAATTCAGCAAGTGCGTGAGACAATGTTCTTGGTCCTCCGTCACATAGAGAAGTTTAGAGTGAGGTTCACAATCAACACTGAGATGACACAGTTCCAGATGTGCGAGTCTGCAGCTTTTGAATATTTAGATGTTAGCAAGGGTTAAATTTCAGAGGCCAGCACAGGAAGACTGGTGGGAAAGCTATTGAGAAACGTTTTACACCAGCTATTACTGACCTAGGTTTCTTTGTGGCTCATGTTGGTGGTAACATTTGCATTGAGTCAGCTGCCAGATCTGCAATAAGCATTTTCTTCTGTTGCTGTTTTTCAAGCTTGAACGCACAGGACTACAACAACATTGAACATTATCTGGTCCAAACTCTAATATTTTAGCGGTGGAACTCTGCAAAAAAATAAACAAACCAAAACAAATCTCAGTGAAACTTTATCCACCTAGGGTTATTTTGTTGTAGGCAACAGAAACTAATGAGCTAAATAAAGCATAAGGAAATGTACTGGAAAGGTATTAGTGCTTTCATGTGATTGAAGGGAGGATGGAAGAATGAGGCTGAGGATATACAAAATAGCAGGAACAGGAGTGGCGCTGGATAAACTCTCACCATTACTTTTGCCTTTGTAGTTACTGGTCTAAGGGTCAAAATCCAGGGAGAGTCTGACTAAGCTTGGGTAACATGCTTGGCTGTACTAAGTGGTGAGAGCTTCTGGTAGAAGGAGCCAGTAGCCTCTGTGGCTGATGGGCAGGACATTTTGAGGCTGCATACAGCATGGAGGAAGTAATTTTCCAAATGGAAATTGGAGTGCTGAGGAGGAATGGATGCTAAGAAGCAAAATCCATCAAACCCCCCCCTCACACACACACACTCACGCACCAAATAAAACAGATGAAACTAGTTAAGGAGAGAAAGGGAGGGGTACCCAAAACCCCATCCCTAGCCTCTCATGGAGGCATCAGAGGCGGAGGCATTCCGTCCATGGCACACGATGAAAACAACCAACTTGGTTCATCTTCTGGCAATCTCAGATGATTAGACTTAATTTATTATCCCCCAAATTTGGGGGGAATAAATTCTACACTATCTTTTCACAGTTCCCTTGACGAATTCTTCATTATCATAGTTACTTCATGTCAACTTAATATCAACTGTTAATATTTACTTTTATCAAAATCCTATTGTGGAACTCATTAGTGTAATCCCAAATCTGTATGGCTTTCCACCTCTGGTCTTGTTATGTGATTGCATTTCATCACTTTCTTTGAGGTAGGGTATGACCATGTGTTGGCCAAAGAAATGTGAGTGCAAGGAACCTGTGTCATTTCTAGGCAGAAGTTCCAAGAGCCAGTGCGCAATATGCCACACGTTCTGCCCACTGCCACTGTGATCACACCAGCACGGGACAGGTCAAGCCTCCACTGGCCCCAGTCCTTGATTGGTCCAGGGCTTACATGATACAAGTGAGCTAATTAAAGTTCCTTCTCTTGAAGAAAAACATTGGGACAGTGGAGTCCTGTCCAATCTTAGGTGCAAAAGAGAACTATTCAGAGCTCTGGCATGACTGTGATATCCCCCCATGTGGCCTGGGGAGTAGAGAAGGAAACAATGAAGCAGATGAAGAGATGAGAGAGAAGAGGAGAGGGGCAGCTGAGGTCGACAATGCGAACGGCCTCTACTGAGTCTGGCCTGCAGCCCTGAGTGCCTCTGTGCCACCTCCATTCTCTGTAAGCCATCCTCCCTTTTACATTTGACACACTTTGGGGTGGGGGCTGTTACTTGGAAACAGCAAAGTCTTAAATTATTCCAAGCACCTTCTAATTCTTGTAACCCATTAGCTCATCAAACTCACCTGGAACCACAGCCCCTGACTTCCATTTGTTTGTTCATCTGTGCTTTGTGTTTTTCCCCCTCTACCCCAAGTGGCCTCTTTTAAGTCAGGTTCTCTAGAACCAGAGCCTGAGACAGAGATCTGGGTGGTGTGATCTGAGGGACTGCTCTTTAGAAAGAAGTCGTAAGGGGAGTGAGGGGACCAGAGGAAGGGAAAAGAGCTGAGGACAGAGGTGGTCTCAGATAACACCTAGCCTTGGCCACAGGCCCAGGGGGCTCGGGAGATAAACTGCTCCATGGATTTGTCTCAGCTTGAGGAAAGGGGGCAAGACTTGCGGGCCTCTCACTGTTGTGGCCTCTCCCGTTGCGGAGCACAGGCTCCGGACGCGCAGGCTCAGCGGCCATGGCTCACCGGCCCAGCCGCTCCGCGGCATGTGGGATCTTGCCAGATCGGGGCATGAACCCGTGTCCCCTGCATCGGCAGGCGGACTCTCAACCACTGCGCCACCAGGGAAGCCCGGGGGCAAGACTCTTGTATCCCATTAGTCACCGATTGGCTGGGGGTCAGGGAGGGAGCAGGGGTTAACTTCCTGAGCAAGGAAGCTCCCATCAGCCAACAGCAATTCCCTGACGAACAGGATGACTACTAGCTGTTAGCAGCCACTTCCCATAGCAGCTGGGGAAGGACCCCTGAGCCTGGTGACAAGTATATGGGTAGGGCACCGATTGTGCCTATGACAGCCTTCTAAATATTCTAATTATTAAACTCATCTTTCTTGTTCTCACATGCGCTTTCAAGGATAGCTCCTATCAGGCCTCACAGGACACAAAGTACCCCGCCTGATGAATACCAGATGTCCTTCTCTGCCTTTTGTTGTTATATTCATTCTTTCATTTTTCTGTGAAATATACTGAAATTGGCATCAAGAGCAGTAACAGTTAGGTGAAAGTGGACCATTTAGTACAGGGGGTGGGCAGTGGTACTCGTCATGGCTCTGAATATTGTAGGAGGTACCTGGGATTTTGTTCCTGTATCCATTTCCTCCTCTGTCACGATGATAGCATCCCAGATTTTCATTGGGTAGAAGTCCCACTCCTAGTAGAAGTGACCCAAGGATGAGCTCTGATAAGCTTAAGCCAATCTGCAAAACCCATCCACCATTCCTTCCCGGGCACAAGGATTGCCTTAGAGATAAGCACATAACCCAGTTGGACCAATAAAATGCAAAGAGCCTTTACCTTGAGGTTTCAGAGGAAAATGCTTCCCTGCTCTTATTAAAGATTAGGAAAGATGCTTTCTCTTCTTCTGTCATGGGGAAAGGTAGTCATGTTCAAGCCGTGAAACCATTTCTGGTACCTGAGCCTGGGATCAGCCTGAAGAAAAGATCTGACACTAAAGGTGAACAAAAGACTTTCAGATCAATGGAGTCCCTGAGTATATGGTGAATCTCTGTGTCAAACTACACCGGAAGCTATATGCCCCCAAATTGTCAGTCTGTGAACCAACAAATGCCATGATTTACCCAAGCCAGTTTCAAATGGGTTTTTGTTTTCTGAAACATAAACTATCCTAGGTGGTAGACTCCAGGGAGTGGCTGCGGGAATGGATTCTCATCAGAGAATGTCACCACTCACTGTTTTCTGGCAAACTTTCATGTGTAAACCCTCCCCTCAAGTCCCATCATTTTCAGATTGAAAAGCAGAAATAGATGATTCAGCATCCCTGATAACCTCTCACCCAGCATCCTAACCTGGAACCCGAGTGCTTAGCCGTCCACTGTAGGCATCCAATTTTAGGATTTGGTTTCTAGAATACTAAACCATTGACATAATATTAGCTCCATTTGGAAGACCTCCAATTGCTAGCAGAGTTTTGCAGAAACATCTTCTGAAATGAGAAGAAAATGACCTCCCCCTTGGGAGGTCTCTTCTAAAGTTTATTAATAAAACATGTGATTGAAACTGTGCATTAATGTCTCACTGAAACTACTTGGGAAATAGTAAAAGTGCTCAAGATAGCTTAGGGCTTGTATGTGTCATTTCACACTGTGGTCCACACTGTCCTGGAACTGGTTCCAAGTGTGGGCTCATTGTAACAATCCACTCTGGGCCACTCAGGGGGACATCAGGAGTCCTGATTTGGTCCATTTCTCCTCATCTCTCTTCCTCTCCAGAATCCTTCTAGAGCTCTCTAACAAGAGGGCTATTGTTTTTTGCCTCATTCCTGGAGGTTATAGTACCCCTGGATAGTTTTTAAAAATAATAATTCCAGTTATTATCATGGTTAGATATCTCTTTGTTTCTTTTCTCCATCTATGGTGCCTAATGCTATCTTTGACCAGATGGAGAATGCAATTAAAATAAATATAATGTAATATAAAAATAAAACAGAACATATTGCTTTTGCAGGGCAATCTGGGACCAAGATTTTCTGCAGTGGAAATTACTGGCTAAATAAACCTATCTCCTCATTGACACAAAGCTGAGAAGAGAGATCGGTTATGACAAAAAAAAAAAAAAAAAGAGAAAGAAATGTGATTATTTCCTAAATCGAGGTAACATTTGCCCAAATGGAAAATTATTGAAGTAGAAGGTTTATTTTTTCTTTTTCTTTTTACGTGAACACCATAGCATCACAGTCCAGGTGCTATAGGGGATGAAAAGATGAATACGGACAGTCATCTCCCTAAAGAAACTTCCAGCCTTGTTGGAGAGAATACACATGCATGGAAGGGAAAATAGAACTACACGACAAGTGAGCTTGAACAAAGAGATTGTTGTAGCTATATTCTGGCAGAGGCCCTGCTCTCTTGGAGGGAGCATGAGAAACTCATCCTTCCCAGCAAGATATCTTCGGTACAGAGTAGCTGGGTAATAACATTGACCACTGAATCATCATCCACACTACCTCAGTTAAGAGATTTTTAGTACAAGTAACAAACAGACTCAGGTGTGTGAAAGTTAGACTTTGTTGGAAAGATCCCTGTGTATCTCATAGAACTCAACAACCCTTAGGCTCCAGGAAAAAAGGAAATAGGGACTGGACAATCTATTAGAACCAAGAGGGCTATTGCCAAACTTTCTGTGATTGTGAGGTCATTTGCCTCTACTTTCCAAGTGCCTATTTTATTTTTTTCTCTCTTTACACCAGCCCCTTTTGCAGGTGGTGGAACATCACATGCCCAGCCCTAGAACCACATCACCTCCCCGCATCAAGGCTTCCAACTAATTGATTACTACCCTAGATCTAAAATCCTAGGGGAGAATCTCATTAGCTCAGATTGGGTCCGCTGTCTATCTCTGAACCAATCAGCTATGACCAGTGAAAGAAGTGTCAGTCGGTATACACACAGCTACAAAAGCCCATCCATTTGGGTGGGTGGATAATTCTTAGAAAAATGGTGAAATGGAGGCTAGGCAGACACACCAAAAGGTCTTCTACTACAAAATCTGGATACAATTTGTTACATTAATTTTGTTAGTTTACTAAATACTTTTATTTAGGATCATTTCTGTGGTTACAAGCTCATAAAAGATAACCTTATCCTTAACTAGAGTTTATGATTTACCACTGACATGTAGAACCAACCTCATGGAATTCTGTTTCCCATTTCCAGAATCTGAGAGCATGACTGACATAGTATGTGTCAAAGTCTATAGCCTCAGAAGAGGGCCTATCTATAGTCTTTATTCTTTTCAACTATTCTTTCTTTAAAACCCATACACACACTAAATCAGCATAACAAAGTTAGGAGAGGCAAAGTTTGATATGAAGGATTTAAATAGGGAGGTTTGGAAAAGATTAAAAAGTCATATTCTGCTTTATTGCATGCCAATAAGAATATCTGAAAAGTCATCAAAAGAGGGGAACAAATCTGTGCTATGGAAAAGTCTGGTCAGAGGCCATACTGCAGTCATGATTTGGTATTTCTGCTGATACCTTGATTATTCCTAACTAGTTATAGATCTTTTGTTCTGGTTACTTTTGAATATTTTGAGTGTTGACAGAGGATATTGGAGAGAACACACTCTAACATTTCTTGAACATTTACTACATGACAACCACTTTATGTAATATAAGGATAACCATGGGATCCTTACATTAGTCCCACAAGGCAGCTGTTATTGTTATGTTGCAGATGAGAAAATGAAAGCTTAGAGAAGTTGAGCGGCTGGCCATAGTCATGCAGCTAGAGTTGACATTTGTCCCTGGGTAGAATATATCCCAGCTCTGTCCACTACTCAAAGTTTGCTTCCCCAGACTGGTGTCTCCTTTACGGTTCAATGTGTTTCATTTGATGGTGGCCCATCTAACAGAAGGAGCGACTGGAAATGCAGAGGTTCTAGGTCCTGCCTTTGAACTTAGTAGATAAGCAAACTTCAGAAAATCTGTTGACTTCTGCCAGCCCATATTCTTCATTTATGACAACAGGACACTGCACTACACAAAAAAGAGGTCAAGCAGCAAGTACCATGTCAAAGTACAGAACGATTGCGGTGTTCTATGTCAGTGCGTCCTCCTCAGGACCCTCACAATTGTAATTTCTCTGCTTCTTGGCACTAATCATCAGAGAAGGAACCAATAAAATAAAACAATATCCTCTGTTTCCTATTACTGCAAATCTCTTGGGATAAAGCTTGGAAATGTATATGAAAGTTTGAGTGGTAGTAGAAGGGGAAAAGTTAGCTCTATTTTTAATAACCTGGTATTTTGGCTCTTGATTGAATCGTCATTGTTCTTCCACTGCCAGCTCCTCCTTCGTGGATGCATGGCTTTCCCTCTGCTCCTGCAGCCAGAAGGTGGAGTAGAGTCACCTTCTGAGCATACCCTTAAGTCCTGCCCAGCAGAGGCACTGTGTGTGCTAGGGAGCCACGAGGTCTGGGTACTGGGTTCTATTCTGCCATCACTGACTTAGTAGCTGGGGAATCAGACCCCATCTCTGGACTTCAGTGGCTCCATCTGTAAAATGAGAGGACTGGAGGAAAATATCTCCCTGGGCCCTTCTAGCTTTCATGTTTTATGACCCTGAGTAAGAAGAAAGAATACTCCTCAAGGTTTACCTGGTCCCCTCAGCCAAGTCTTTGCAGGTTTTTTGGCCCTGAGACTAAAGGGGTTTTCTTTATGCCTCTGTCCTGCCTGCTTTCTGAGTCTAAGAGCTGTGAGGTCAATACACAGGGATGAGCTGCACAGTCAGTGTAGAGCAGAGCAGGTGAAATTCACTTCCTGTGGGATTTGCACATTTCATTGTGACACTTTGTGGTTCATTCTGCAGGTTTTGCTGACTTCTATGCAAAAAAGGAATGCACTTGAAGGGGTTCCTCTTCATAGTGAATTTTTGAATATAAAAGTATGAAAGGTATGAAAGACCCCTCTGTATTGTGCAAACCAGGAGCTTGCTAGAGTGATGATGGGTGGGGAATCTGCACTGTAAAAGTGACTTCGACACATTTGCTGGTGACCGTCACACTCAGGAAGTCAAAGGACACAACCTGGTTAGCACTTGGTTCACATATTTCATTTTCAATTCAGAGATTTCAAATTCCAATGTCACCACTTACTTGCCATTTGATCTCAGGCAAGGTATTTAACCTCTCTGTGCCTCATTTTCTCATCTGTAAAATGAAGAGAACATTTCTTCTTACCTCACCAGATTGTGGTTGAAGATAAAATTTCATCTTTCACAGGAAATGCTTAGCAGAGTTTCTAGTACATAGTAAGTATCCAAAACATGTTGGTTAATATTATTATCCCTCAAAACACATACACACACGAACAATGAATTCAAGAAAAAACAATGTTTTGATTATGAAACACAAAGACAATTTCCCTATTGCATAAGGAAAACAATTATGGTTTTTCATTTCTTTGAGTTTCAAGCAAAACCATGGGTATAAAGTTCAGAGCAGGGCCAAATTGAATTTCCAGGAAAGTAATATCTGAGAAGCTTTTAAGCAAGAGAGAGGTTTGCTGGCTGAACAGCATAAACACATCTTAATCTTGGAATCAGAATGGGAGCAGACAGCATGGCTGGCCCCTGATCGCTTGTTGATGAACTTCTTACCTGCATGAAGACCAAGGTACACTGGCCAAATTTAACTTCATTCCATATCTCTGCTCCCTGTCTCTTTATTTCTCTTCTCTATTGAGATATTTACATCCCCAGAAGGAGCTTGGGAAAACTGGGTATATTCATGGAGTAAAGCTATCATGGGGAATGTGGCAGTGATGGGGCGGATCACATTGGATATCACGGGCATGCTACTTATGTGTAAGATTATCTGCCCACATGCCAGGATCATATATATAAATAACTACAGGGATCAGGCAGACTACATAACTGAGTAAAATGGACTAGCTTGAGACTGTGGCAGACCAGAAAACACATATCCTCTCTAAAGAAGGCAACCACCACTCTGTTCCAGGCTATTGTTGCCATGCTCATTTAGTGCCACCAGATCTTTCCATCTTAAAACAGAAGTAGACACTGTGGATTTTTATATCAGTTTTCTCAAGTTTTTAATTAATGGCAACTCATGAAAATATTTAAAGCACCACTGGAGTACAGACCTTAGCCACACTGGAACATCCAGTGGTGATCAGAGCTCAGAATTCACAGATGATTGGTATATGTGTATGTGTCTAAGGGTATGAGGGGTTGGGGCAGTGAGAAAGAGTTCAGTTTCTACAGCATTGTTTTCACCAAACACATTTGTGGTTAGTCATAAAATCTTTACTTAAGGATACAAACAGCTTTCAAACTTCTGCTCCCAACTATAAGGCAGTAACTGATACCAGATTTGCCCTGCCACCATAAACAAGTATAAAGATAGTCAAAGTTTATGAAGTATCTGTTTTTAAGCATTAACATGCAGTAAAGGATTCTGGTACCTGAGAGAAGAGAAACACATGAGGTGAACCTTTATGGTTTTCTTCTGGGGGCATTTTCCTGCTGCAAGGTAGGAAATTGGAGCCCAACTGGAGGGGCACTTTTGCTGGGTTGAAAAAGCAAAGATCAGAATTCTAGACTGTGGAAGTCCTTGGAATGTTTTATGGTACTAGGAAGGAGGGAGCTCCAAAAGTGGGTGTTCCAAAACTCTGTGTGGGATTCACCATATGTCCTTGGCTGAAGGCTGGGCTGGGACTTTGCAGGACAAGACTCAAGAAAGTCTTGTAGAGACCAGCTGCTACAGGGCTGAGAGCTGACTGGAGAAACAGGAAGTTGTGTAGTGCTAAGAAACATTAAAGCTCTAGTGCATGCAGAGTGGGGAGACCTCAGCGAGTACCTTGGGCATTCAGTTGAGAACCCCAAAAGACCACATTTCAGGAATAAGAATCATATCTGAGAGTAAGGCTATCCACAAGTTTAAGGTCAAAACCACAAAAGACTTGTCCTTATAAAGGAATTAAACAAAGCCTAACAGAACCTAAAAGAGCTTCTAGTTATTTAACAGCTTCCCTAAACAAAACTCTATATTCTTTAAAAGAAGATGACATAATTTAGGTCCCAAAAACAAATCATCCACAAGGTTCATCGTACAGTACAAAATTAAGAAATATGGGAAGGGGCAGGAAAATGTGACCCATAATAAGGAGCAAAAGCAATAAAAAGAAAAAGACCCCTAGATAGCCTAGACAAGACAAATGAGCCCATGAAAGCAGCTACTATAAATGTGTTCAGAGGCTTAATGGAAAATATGGGAAATCTCAACAGAGAAATGGAAACCATAAAAAGAATGAATAAAATTCTAGAACTGAAAAATACAAATCCTGTAATGAAAAATTCACTGGATAGGCTTAACAGTTGGAATATTGGAAACTACAGAGTGAGTGAATACAAAGATAGATAAAGAAAAATTATCCAATCTGAAAAACAGAGGGGAAAAATTAACAAAGATTTATTGATTTGTAGGACAATGTCACACAGGCTAATATATGTATAATTGGAGATACAAAGGGAAGGAGAGAGAATGGGGGAAAATATGAAGAAATATATAAATAATTAATGCCAAAATGTTCCTCAATTTGTGTAAAAATGTCAATTTATAAATCCAAGAATCTTGACAAACCCAAGAAAAATAATTTTTTAAATAGATCATATAGGCACATCATAGCAAACTACTGAAAACAAAGATAAAGAGAAAATTTTAAAATCAGCCAAACAAGGAGGTGTCTTACATTCAAGAGAATAATGATGTGAAAATGTATGATTTCTCCCCAGGAACAACTGAGGTAAAAAGACAATGAAATGACATTGTTAATGTGGTGGAAACAGCAACAGCAACGATTTTCTACCACAAGTCTATACGCAATAAAAATAACCTTTAAAAATGAGAGTGAAATATAGACACTTGCAGATAAATGAAAGTTGAGAGAACTCCAGTGTGTGGGCACTACAAGATATACTAAAGGAAGTTTCTCAATCTGAATAAAAAAATACCAGTTAAAAATATGGATCTACAAGAAGGAATGAAGAGAATCTAAAATGGTAAATAAGGGATAAATATAAAAGATATATTTTCCCTCTCTTAATTTTGCTGAAAAACAGTTTATTCTTTACATAATAATAAAATCATATTTTCTTTTTCTTACTGAGGTACATATAAAACACATGACAACAACAGCACAAAGGATAGTGACTAAATAGAACATTTTTTTGAAACCTTCATACTTTTTATTTGAAGCGTTACAATATTAACTCTAAGTAAATTATGATAAATTAAAGATGCACATTTTAATCCCTAGAAAAGTAGGCTTCACAGTTTGGTTTGCAGACTAACCATATCAGCATCACTTAGGAATTTGTTAGAAATGCAAATTATTGGTCTCTACCCAGAATTGCTGAATCAGAAACTCTGGGGTAAGGGGCCTATCAATTTTTGTTTTAACAAAATCTCTAGGTGGTTTGAGAATTACTGCCTTAGAGCAACAAAAAGCAAACCAAAAATTATAACGATGTGTTTCTAAGGCAACAGAGATCAATAGAAAAGAATATAGGAGTCAATACTCCTTAACTCATTTTATCCCTCTATCCCTGATAATGAAAACCTGATGAAGACATTACAAATAAAGAAAATTACAGACCAATATCTCTCATGAGCATGGATGCAAAAAGTCCTTAATAAAATATTAGCAAATTGATTTCAGTGAAATATAAAAAGAGTGACACATCATGACCAAGTGAGGTTTATCCCAGGAACGTGAGGCTGGTTTAATATTAAAAAATCATTCAATATAATTCACCATGTCAACAGGTAAAAAAAGAGTAACGACATGATCATCTTATTAGAGGCAGGAAAATATTTGACATAATTCAACACTCATTTATGGTAAAGAACTTCCAGGAAACTGAAAATAGGGAATTCTCTTAGCCTGATCTACATCTGTATCCACAAAAAGCCTCAAGCTAACACCATGTTCAATGGTGAATCACTGGATCTCTTCTCTCTAACGCTGAGAGAATGCAAATTTCATCACATCTACGAAAATTGTCTTAAAGAAAGAGAAAGAAATAAAGAGCATAAAGATTGGAAAGAAAAATCAAAACTGAGTTTATTCATCTATTTACATTTATTATTTATGTAGAATATTCTAAAATATTTCTATATGCCAGTAACAAACAATTGGAAAATGAAATTTTAAAAACAATATTTAAAATAGCGTAAAGAACACCAAATAGCTAAGAATAAATCTGATGAAAGATGTGCAAGACCTATACCTATGAGAAAATAAATTAAAGCTAATAGAGAAATATACCATTGCTCATGGACTGGAAAAATCACTACTGCTAAAGATGTTAATTCTCCCTCAAACAGATCTAGAGTTTTCTACACACTCTCTGTCAAAATCTCAATTGATTTTTCTTTGTGAAAATTTACAGGATAATTACTTTAAATATATAGGAAAAGCCAAAGGACTTAGAATAGCCGAAACAATTTTGAGAAAGTTGGAGTACCTGCACTATCACTTTTAAAACTTACTATAAAGGTATATTAACCTACACTGTGAAAGTGGTATCAGGATAGTAGAACATAACAGAATCCAGAAATAGACACATAGAAAGTCAGCTGATTTTCAACAAAGGCACCAAGGCAATTCAACGGGGAAAGGAAATCTTTTCAACAAATGGGGCTGGATATCCATGTGTGAAAAAAATAACCTCTCACCATACACAGAATTGATTTTAAATGGCTTCCAGACCTAAACATAACTGCTGAAAGTTTCAAATTTCTAGGGGAAAAAAAGACTATCATTGAATCCTGGGGTTGGCAAAGATTTCTTAGACAAGACACAAAAAGCACTAACTATAAAAGAAAAAAATTGATCACGTAGACTTGATCAAATTTCAAATTTTTCTCCTCAAAAACTGCAGTAAGTGAAAAGGTAAGCCTGAGAAAAAATATTCACTTTCGTTTTATCGGACAAAGGTCTCATCCATATTTATGAAGAACTCCTACAAAGCTGTAATTATAAACAACCAAATTTAAACACAGGTGAAAAACACAAATAGATATTCCACAAAAGCAGGTATATGGATGGCCAATAAGCCTATGAGAAAATCCTCAGCCTCATTAATCATCAAGGAAAGCCATGAAGGAAATTTCTAGTATGATGAAAATGTTCTATATCTTGATTGAAGTGTTGTTTATATAGGTATATATTTTGACAAAACTGATTGAACTTTACACTTAAGATTTATATCTCACCGCATATATCTTACCTCAATTTAAAGGAGTATAAACAGCTTGTATTTCTTCTATTTGATTTGTTGCTATTCTAGTATTTGTACTTGAGAGTAGATCTCTTTTTGGTTTTTTATTTTATTCATTCATTCATTCATTCAGCATTCTCTATGTACCAGACTTTGGGTTTTAAGGGAACCAATCTGTCATCAATTTGAGTATAATCGAGGACTTATTGGAACGTAGAATGCAGTGTGGCCAATTCACTTAGGAGATTCTAGCTTTAAGACAGAGGAGAAATGACTGGGGCATGAACAAATGTGTTGACACTGGAGATGAAGAAAAGGAAAAAGGAAACTGATTTGAGAGAAATTTGGGAAGTATACTCAATAAGACTGGTTAGATGTGGGGCGCAGAACAGGGAAGTACAGCAGAGGGAGAAATATGGATGTACTTTTAGATTCCTGTCTTAAGTGACTAAAGATGAATGATGATGTCCAGTAATCAAGAGAGGAACTATTAAAAGTTCTCTCTTGGGCTTCCCTGGTGGCACAGTGGTTGAGAGTCCGTCTGCCGATGCAGGGGACGCGGCTTCGTGCCCCGGTCCGGGAGGATCCCACATGCTGCGGAGCGGCTAGGCCTGTGAGCCATGGCCACTGAGCCTGCGCGTCCGGAACCTGTGCTCCGCAACGGGAGAGGCCACAACAGTGAGAGGCCCGCGTACCGCAAAAAAAAAAAAAAGAGTTCTCTCTTACAGTTAGGTTAGGGCAGAAAAGGGGTATGGATAATGGGCAGATACAAGACCTTGGGTTTAGTTTTGCACAGACTGAGTTGAGGTACCTAAGGAATTGAGTTACCCAATAGGAGAGACCAAATAGGCAATTGGGTATAACGTCAGAGCACGGAATCCTAATTACTTCATTCTTTGCTGTAGAAACTTGGCTTGTTTCCTGCATATTCTTTTTCAGTCTCATCTGTAAAATGAACTTAATCCTTCTGATTTCTTTCACCAAAATATTCCAAAGTTAATGGCAAAAATTTGACTTGATGTGTATTTTGAAAACAGCAAAAAAAATCATCCCCAAATTTTAGATCAGGCTCTGAGTTATCATGGTGCGAGTGAAAAGCATATGTTTGGACTCAAGCTGACCTTGATGCTAATCCTTGTTCTGCTATTAAGAAGCCAGATGAGGACTTCCCTGGTGGTCCAGTGGATAAGACTCTGCTTCCAAGGCAGCGGGCCTGGGATCCAACCCTGGTCGGGGAACTAGGATCCCACATGCCGTGCAGCCAAAAAAATGAAGAAGAAATTTATGTATACCAGCCTCAGTTTCTTATCCAGCAAAAGGGGACTAGAAATCCTATTTTGCAGCTGTGCTGTGATAATTATGATAGTGTGTGGGAAAATACCTCTCACAGAACCTGGCACCCAGTAAATTCTTAATCCAGATCCACATATCAGTAACGTTCCTTTCAGATGATGTTTCACCACCCAAACAGCCCAGGGTGAAAGTGTGAAGTATGACAAGCCCCAGACCCTGCTTCCCTCCCCATCCCTCTCCAAGGCCCAGACCTTCTCTCCTCTTTTCATCATGGAAATCAGCTCTCAGGAGAGGATGTGACATCAGTCATTTGCCTCTCATTGTTAATGAGCTTACATCATCATCCCCTCCCTCACCAGGAAGACTTCGCATTCCAAGCCTTTTATGTAACAATAGGAAGAACGGCTTTGTTTCTGGTTAAAGGCTCAGTGTGCTGGGAAGGAAGTAAGCTGTGCAAGCAGGGGCCCCTTGGTGAGACTCCTGAAATCTTACCCGTGAAAGTAAATAATTCTCTCTTCCCTGCCTCCGAGTTAGCAGCTTAAAGCAAAGGAGACCCTTATTTCACCTTATCTAGTGTCCAGACGTCCCCACTCACCCTCTGCAGCTGGACTCTCCACCCGCCACATGGTCTGATCACCTCCCTGGCTGTGTAGTTTTAGTTTGGATTTCAATTATTATATTATTAGCAGTTAATTCTCCATAAGAGACAAATAGGGGAAACAGGAGTATTTGTCTATTATTTATTATTCTTTAAGCTAAATGTCTGCAGTTTAATTAAATTGAAAAGTATTCCCTCTGGGATGTACCAGGTCCCTGGTGGTCCAATAAAGTAATAAAATTACGGTGAAAGGGAAAGCATTATCGCGTGGTGCTTTATTCTCATCAGCAATGGCATCCAAATACAAATTTAGTCAATTATTGGGTGATTCAGAACAGGTTTTCTGGGAATTTAATTAGCAAAATGGTCTGTGTGGGCACTGTGATCACTGTGGGGCAAATGAGCTGGAGTTGTCCAAGGGCCAGTGATCTCACGTCCTGACTAAACACATTTACCCAGAAAGTGACTACTGAACAAAAAATTCTGCTCTGGTTTTATCAAAAAAGTGTCTACCACAGCAACCTCTGTTAAGGATGTGTGTCTGTATACATATTTGAATCACCTCATTTTCTTTGTTTCTCCAAACTTCCTCCATTAATTCATTCATTTGATTAAGACTTTGTAAGCATCTTCAATTCCTCCGAACAATAGGACAGATGTTATCAGATCTGAGCAACAATGAAATCAATAAAGACTTTGGAGGGGAGCAAGAAGAAAGGTAACAGGGTAATAGCAGTTCTTCACTGAAAACTATCTAACCGGGTTTTTTTTTTTTTTTTTTTTTTCGCATTACGTGGGCCTCTCACTGTTGTGGCCTCTCCCGTTGCGGAGCACAGGCTCCGGACGCGCAGGCTCAGTGGCCATGGCTCACGGGCCCAGCCGCTCCGCGGCATGTGGGATCATTCCCGGACCGGGGCACGAACCTGTGTTCCCTGCATCGGCAGGCGGACTCTCAACCACTGTGCCACCAGGGAAGCCCTAACCCATTTTTAATTTAATTTGGAGTGCATTATTTCAGGATTCCAAACACTAAGGCCATTTTAATCATGCAGATCCCATGTCTTACTGAGTTGTGGCAGAGAATTACTCTTTTTTTGGTGACCCTGAGTTACCAAGGACATGCTGGGCAAGCAGCCAAGGTGCTATAAGCTCAATAATAATAATAATCTATATTTGAAGTTTGCATGATGTCTATTAGCCATTGGCTCTTCTGATAGGGGGAGAGTCACTTCTTCAGACCCTATCGCTGTTTGACTTACCACTTCCTTTAGTGAATGAGAAATATCAAGTAAGCTTTCTTTCTTACACGGAGGGGAAGAGGCATAAAACACAGACTATAGAGAAGCGCTGTGAAATAAGTAAACATCTCAAGGAGACGTGGGTATTAGGGTGGGGAGAAACTTGAGGAAAAAATGAAAAGAAACTGACCTTGCAAAGAGGGCAAAAACCTCCCTCTCCTGGAGAGTTGTCTTAGGGTGCGTGATGAGCCAGTGATTTATTTTGACCCCATTCACTCTTCACCAAGAGAAAAATAACTTGGTGATCTACTTCCTGTCAAAGATAAAATAGATATTAAATCCCAAGTCACTTTAGCTTGCATAGTAGGTTTGGAGTCTCTTTTCTGATAGGTATCATTTATTGAATTTATATTGTATGCAGGGAGTTCACAAGTTCTTTGAATACATTAGCCTTATTTAATTTTCACTGCAAAACCTGCGCTATTTTCTTCATTTTATAAATGAGGAAACTGAAGCTTTAAGAGGAAACAGAAAATTTGCCCACAGCTAGCAAGAGGCAGAGCTGGAAGTTTTATCTGGAATTCCAAGCCTCCCAATTTTTATTCTGCATCACCAGCCTTTTTTCAACAACTTGTAAAGATACTTTATTGTTGCTGTCTGTTTTAATAAAGAGTTCAAACATAGCATTCTAAAATATGTTTTTGTTGTTGTTGTTGTTAAATAGGTATCTAGGCTCTCAGATAAGTACTGAGATGTCTGATCATTTATTCTGTCCTTTCCAGTATGCTCCAAATATTTAAGTTGGATTTTAAAGGCACGACTAGTCCAAATGGGTCTTAGAAAATCGGCATGTGATCAGTTTGGAAGATAGCCTCTCCCTTAAAGTCCTAGAAATTAGCTGCCAGGGGAATGTAAAACTTAATATGGATATAGAACTTAATATGAACTTAATATGTCCCATGCTGGACCAGTTTGTGCTAGAGGGTTCTATGAATATTTTGAAACCAGTTTGTTTCTCAAAGTCCCAGTGTACCTTCTCTGTGCCTCCCTAGAAAGTGGGATTAGTGATTTTAGTTACTATCTCATTTCGTAAAGCAGTCAAAGATGAATAAAATAATACTAGCAAAATATTAATTATTAAAAAGATATAAACAATTTAAAAAAATCAAAGCTACTTCAAAAACCTATTCCCTTCAATTCGCCTTCTAGGGAATGAAGACACAAGACAGTCAATAATTCAAATTCCCCAGTAAAATGGGAAAGTATTATTGACCCTGAAGAGCACAGAGGTTAATTTATTTGCAAAAATCACCTCCTGTCACATGCTCTGGGTGGAAAAGAAATTATGTGAAACCTCATGAGAAAATAATCACCTCCCTCCCTCCACACTCCTCCCCCCATTTCTGTTCTTTTTTGGATGTGTGTTGGTAGGGGAGTTAGTTCCCAGGAAGTGATGCAGGGAAGATGTTTGAGTATGCTTGAGTGTATCAAAGCTTGTATGTTCTTAGCTGTCCATGAGAGAAGCCATAGAGATCAGAAGTATTGGCGATATGGATGACAGCTAAGCACATTTTGCAGGTCAGGCAGAATTTTCGCAGGCCTCTTTATTTATTTATGTTTTAATGATTTGCAAGGCTGGGTAAATTGAATTACTCACTGTTGATTATAAAGTGGGTTAGTAGGCAAGCCCAGAAGGTCAACTTGTTTACCACTACAACTACTATCCTTTCTCTCCACCCAAAATTATTCTTTGAGGAAATCATTCCCATCTTTAATCCAATCTATAAAGACTATGGCATATTCTCAAATCATTCCCAATAATTCAAATAAGAGAACACTAAATTTAAGGCATGACTTTGAATTTTAAATTCATTAATAGACTGAAGAAGCTTTCTGATTTAAAAGATTCTTCTTTTAAATTGAATTTTGGAATGATATACAGTGGACAGTTTTTCTTTATTTGATTATTCAGAATCCATCCCCTTGTCTTTTGGTAAGAGAAACCCAATTCCTTTTAGGGAAAGTATAGTTCCCCCAAAATGTATATCGTGGGTGGGACTGTACATGAAGCCTCTCTGCCCTCCTCTAGAAGAGTGATAGAAAAGAAAAGAAAAGAAAACATTTATCAATCAGAGCCTCTCTTCTAAGTTTCTTGTGGGTGGCACTCACCCATCCTGGCAGCAGGGCCTGGGGAGATGGTCAAGTAAATCTTGAAGCAGAATTCTAAAGCAATTTGGTTCCTTTTTCTTACACTTAATCAGTCCAGTTTCTGAGTTTTGCCTTCCATTCTGTGAGCCTCCCTCAGTGGAACTCCCCTCTGCCCCCTTGTAAATTCCCATTTTGTGTAAGTTGGCCAGAATCCATTCCCTTTGTTGTAACTACATACTCTTAATACAAGGTCTCAAGATGCTAAAATCAACTGGAAGTTATGATGTCAAGACCAGGGTCTAACTGGGCCAGGGATGTGGATGACTTGTTTTAAATAGTTCTGGCTTTGATCTCATTTCTCCCTTATATTGTTTTAAAAACATTTAGGCGAGAAAAAAACATTACAATGGAATCTTTTCATTAGCTACCGAATTTCTCGTAGGAGTCAAGGCAAACATTTCCTAGTATATGCCTTTTCGTATTCTGTAACTTGGACGGTATGCTCTGTATCCAAGCCAATTCTGTTATAAAAAGTAAACAAGGGGGCTTCCCTAGTGGTGCAGTTGTTGAGAGTCCGCCTGCCGATGCAGGGGACACAGGTTCGTGCCCCGGTCCGGGAAGATCCCACATGCCACGGAGCGGCTGGGCCCGTGAGCCACGGCCGCTGAGCCTGCGTGTCCGGAGCCTGTGCTCCGCAACAGGAGAGGCCACAACAGTGAGAGGCCCGCGTACCGCAAAAACCAAAAAAAAAGTAAACAAGGGCTTCCCTGGTGGCGCAGTGGTTGAGAATCTGCCTGCTAATGCAGGGCACACGTGTTCGAGCCCTGGTCTGGGAGGATCCCACATGCCACGGAGCAACAGGGCCCGTGAGCCACGACTACTGAGCCTGCGCGTCTGGAGCCTGTGCTCTGCAACAGAAGAGGCCACGATAGTGAGAGGCCCGCGCACCGCGATGAAGAGTGGCCCCCGCTTGCCACAACTAGAGAAAGCCCTCGCACAGAAACGAAGAACCAACACAGCAAAAATAAATTAATAATAATTTTTAAAAAGTAAACAAAATATATCACTTAACAAATAAACAAGACTAGGTTAGATTTCCATCTGACATTTTTCATCAGTGTCCCTTCAAAAGGCAACATTGGAGATTTATGAATGAAATTAATTTTGAACTGTGTATCAGACCATGCCAATTCCTTAGCTTTGTAGATTCCAAAATCTGTTTCCAAATTAGGTATTTCATTAGCTTTAATGTATCTTCTAACCTGATTCAGACTTTAGGATGCATTTTGTCATTTGGGGTCATTCATAATTTACTCTTTAGGAAATTATTGTATGAATAACAGCTGGAGAAAATCATCCTCCCTGCTCTGTTCAAAGAATTGAGGTAATAACAACAAGTTAGCACAGGTTTCCCTGGGCACTGAGATAAGCTACTTGGGTAATATAGTGGCTGAGACCACAAGGAGGGGATAGTAGGAAAGAAAACAAATATTTATTGAATACATATTCTTTGCCAAATATTATGTTAGAAAGTTATTATCCCCATTTTTTAAGTGAAGAAAACTGAGGCTTAGAAATGCTAAATATTTTTGTTTAATACACATTTATTGGAGATTTACCATGTGCCAGGAGTTGTGCTGGGCCCTGGAGATAAAAAGATGACTAAGATGTAGGAATAAACGGCAGGTACATGAATTAAACCCAGGTCCATCTGCTCCTGAAGCCTACACCATAGCTAATATGCCTCCCATGGAACATTGCCTAGGTCAGGATCACTTTTCCTGACATGAAAATGAGACCAAGAACCAGAATAGAACCTGTTTTTTTCAGTGTTTTAGCATCAGGACAATGTTCTTGGGAATTTTCATAATTAGAACCATTTCTCAGTGTAGTAAAGGAATTTTATAATTCTCAATTTTATGATTTTAATATTCTCAAGATTCCTATAAAATTGAAAACAGATATTCACTCTCAATTAACAAATCATATATCACTCTCATTTAAAACAGAGAAAGAAAAAAACCCCAAAGCTTAATAAGATTACTTAATGAAGATCCTAGAATGAAAAAAGAAGAAATGATCATCTGGGTTTAACGGTCCAGACAAGACAGTGAGTTAGCACAGATTATTGGCTTCTCCCAACCACCGCAAAGCAACTCAACCTTGGAGATGCCACATGAGAGTTTAAGTAGCTAAAGGAGCACAAAGCCTTCATTATTTATAACTAACTGCAAGTAGCCCTTGGGAGGACAAAAGTGTTAAGAAGAATAGCCTTGGAAGTTAGGTCAGAGGCCAAAGAGAGCTTTCTCTCTTCCACATTGTCTTGTCAGATCCCTGCTCACACGCTGCTGCCTCAAGGCAGGCCAGTGTAAGTCCAACGCGGTATAAACTCAGGGCAGTAATGCAGCCCAGTAAATTATTGGGAGTGTGAAGCCAAAAACAGAGTTCAAAATATCAAGAACTCAATGAGTAGCTTGAATAGCAGAGTGAATAAACATAGCTGAAGAAAGAATTAGTGAGCTAGAAAATTATATATAAAGACTATCCTAAAAGTCATTAGAAAGGGATAAAAGTTGGAGAGAATGAAGTAGAAGTTAAGTAATATGGAAGATAGAACTAGAAGTAATAGGCTCCATCGATTATGAATTAAAGATGGAGATAAATCAGCTTCCATATGGAGAAAAGAAAATATTCGAAAAGTAATGGTGAAGAATTTCCTAAAATTAAAGGAAAAATATGTGCTTTGCACTATTTGTCCTGTACTACTGTAGTATGTGATCTACTAAAAAGAGTTGACCAAGAAAGAAAAAGACATGGGATCCAGGAAATAAGAGTTTCATATCAGGAGAGAAGCAAAAGAGATTCTTGAGTTAATGGGGAGAGGAGATTCCAGGATGACTGTCATGTGGCAGAGCTAGGGAGCAACCAGTTAATATTAGAGAAGAAGATCAGAGGAGGGCTCTGGGAGAAATGACTCCAAGAAAATGAAATTTTAGAATATCTGATATGTTTGAATGTATTGAGAAGAGACTTAATCATGGCAGAAATTGTAGGGGTGAACTGGTGTTCAGTACCTACAAAACTAAGCAAGTAAAAAGCAAATCAATTATTAATGCTAAGGAAAAGAAAAATTTGTACAAGAAAAAATATGAGAACAGATTACAATGCTTAGTTTTGGATAATCTCCATTTTACATAAATTGTGTCCAAAAATGGAAAAAGGGAAAACTGACTGTATTAGTTTGATGGTGCTGCCATAACAAAGTACCACAAACTGGGTGGCTTAAATGACAGAAGCTTACTATCTCACAGTTCTGGGGGCTGGGAGTCCAAAAGCAAGGTGTTGGCAGGGTCGGTTCCTTTTGAAGGCTGTGAGGGAGGAATCTCTTCCAAGCATCTCTCCATAGCTTATAGATGGCTGTCTTCCTGGTCATGTGGCATTTTCCATGTATACAGTAGCCAAATCACCCCTTTTTAGAAGGACACCAGGCATATTGGATTAAGCCCACCCTACTGACCTTACTTTAACTTAATTACCTCTGTAAAGGTCCTAACTCCAAATAAGTTCATATTCAGAGGTTCTGAGGGTTAGAACTTCAAAATATGAATTTTGGTGAGACACAATTCAGCCCATAACACTGACCAACACATTTCATGGAATTAGTATATCCTTGATACCAAAAATGAATAAGAATTTAATTGAATAAGCACTGATTTGTTACAGTATAATAAAGATATTTATAGGTCAACTTCATGTATTAACAGAGATGTAATAATCTTAAATAACTGAATCCAATAGCATACCAAAAAATTTTATAATTAAGTCAGGTTTATCCTTGGAATAGAAGAATGAGTGATCAGACAGTTTATAAATACAGTTCACCACTTTAATGGAAAAAAATAGAAAATCACCTGATCATTTCAGATACAAAACAATGTTTGATAAAGTTCAGTACTTACATTCATAATTTGAGAAAACTTTGAAAAAACAAGAAAAATAGCTTAATGTGATAAATAAAACAATTAGGTTAAAATAACAAAATGTAATGTAACATCTTTGTGACTTAGGGTAGAGAATGACTTTTTTTTAAATTGACGTATAGTTGATTTACAATATTGTGTTCATTGCTGCTGTACAGAAAAATAATTCAGTTATACATATATATACATTTTTTAATATTCTTTTCCATTGTGGTTTATCATAGGATATTGAATATAGTTCTCTGTGCTATGCAGTAGGACCTTGCTGTTTATCCATTCTATTTATAAACACTTACATCTGCTAATCCCAAACTCTCACTCCATCCCTCCACCAACCCCCTTCCCCTTGGCAACCACCAATCTGTTCTCTATGTCCGTGATTCTGTTTCTGTTTCATAAATAGGTTCATTTGTATCATATTGTAGATTCTACATATAAGTGATATCATGTAGTATTTGCCTTTCTCTTTCTGACTTACTTCACCTACTGTGATAATCCCTAGTTGCAACCATGTTGCTGCAAATAGCATTATTTCATTCTTATTTATGGCTGAGTAGCATTACACTGTATATATGTACCACATCTTCTTTATCTATTCATCTGTCGATGGACATTTAGGTTGCTTCCACGTCTTGACTATTGTGAATAGTGCTGCTATGAACATAGGGGTGTGTGTATCTTTTTGAATTATAGTTTTGTCCACTTATATGCCCAGGAGTGGATTGCTGGATGATATGGCAATTCCGTTTTTAGTTTTCTGAGGAACTTCCATACTGTTTTCCACAGTGGCTGCACCAACTTACATTCCCACAAACAGTGTAGGAGGGGAGAATGACTTCTTAAACAAAACTTCAAAAGCATAAATCACAAGTCAGAACAAAACATCTAAACTAAATTTTAACATCAAAATTAAGAATTTTAGCTCAAATGAGAGCACTACGCACAAAGTTCCTACACCTACCAAAATGGGAAAAGATACTTGTGGCATCTAAACCAATAAAGGATAAATTTGTGAACATACAAATAGCTCCTAAAAATCAATAAGGTAATAACTCTTATAGATAAAGTGGGCAAGACAATTTATAGAAGAGCAAACCCAGGAAGTTAATAAGCATTCATCAAGGTGCTCAAAACGATTGGTAATCAGTGAAATGCAAATTAAAACAACTAGATTGGCAAAAAGAGAAAGTTGGATAATGCCAAGTATCAGTGAGGCTACAGGGACAGAGGGACCTTCATACACTGCTAGAGCAATGGTAGGCTGGTGGCAATTTATCAGTACTTAGCCTTACTAAGTAGGCATTTGCCTTATGAGCCAGTAATTCCACTTGGGCATGTATCCCAAGGAATTGATTCTTTGGGTCTATAAGGGGACACGAAAGGGATTTGGAGTGCCCTGGGTATTTATCACTGTGAATGAGAATAGGAAAAATGTGATTGGTACACATCATGAAGTATTATATAACAATTAGAATTAAAGGACTAGATGTTCACACACTCGGTGAAAAAAGTTGGAAACAGAAGAAGATGTATAATACAGTATTATTTACAAAAATTTAAAAATTATATACACTCAAAAATACATAAAGATATACATAAAACACATTAATCTTGCTGGAGGGAAATGGTAGTGGTATGAGGATAAAATGGGATACATAAATAGAGGAAGGAAGGAAGGAAGGAAGGAAGGAAGGAAGGAAGGAAGGAAGGGAGGGAGGGAGGAGGGGAGAAAGGAAGGGAAAATGGAAGGGAGAGAGGGAGGGAAGGAGGGATGGAGGAAGAAAGAAAGACATATTAGTTAGCTATTTTTGCAATAATAATGCATAACAAATATTAGAATTTCAGTGGTTTACAACAAACATTTATTTCTCATGCATGTGCAGGTCAGCTGGGGGTTGGCTGATCTAGACTGGGAACTTGGTTAAAAGCTACAGGTTGGGGCTTCCCTGGTGGCTCAGTGGTTGAGAGTCCGCCTGCCGAGGCAGGGGACACGGGTTCGTGCCCCGGTCCGGGAAGATCCCACATGCCGTGGAGCGGCTGGACCCGTGAGCCATGGTCGCTGAGCCTGCGCGTCTGGAGCCTGTGCTCCGCAGCGGGAGAGGCCACAACAGTGAGAGGCCCACGTATCACACATTTAAAAAAAAAAAAAAAAAAAAAGCTACAGGTTGAGTCCAAATCTGTTCCATATGTTTGTTCTCATTCTCCCTAGACTAGTGGCTACCAAAGGTATGTTCTTCTTGTGATGAAGAGCAGGAGCTGAAGTGTGTGAATTTAACCAGGTTAATGCAATGGGACCAGCATCCTATTGGCTGAAGCAAGTCATATGGCCAAGCCCAAGTCAAGTATCAAGAAAAATGCCCCACCCACCAGGAGGCTACGGCGAGGATGTAGACATATAATACCAGCGTAGGAAATTTTAATTTTTGGAATCAATAATTCCATTTACTGTGATAGGTAGATAGGTGTTATGTGTGTGCATATGTCTATACATAGATACGTACACAGATTCTTAAAAAAACAAAGAAATGAAGAGGAGTTTTGCATGGACAAGTAGTGATAATAATCCATCCACTGAGGGGTATGATTGATCAACAGTGTACACCTAAGTTCCAAAAAGCTAAACCAAAGCAAAACCAAAACAAACAACGCAAAACGGACAATGAGTGAGTAGAAGGTTCAGACTGAACATCAAGGGTGGCCCTGCAAAATATTCTAATTAGTCATCTCCATACTCATTATAGAGAACAATAGTACAAAGAGAATGTATTATCATCCTTATTTGGAACATGTAAATGTGCTGTTTATTTACAAAAATAAGTGGAATCCACACTGCTAAATAAGCTATGATGTGGCTTTGTTCTAAGCGATGCAGCAACAGCGGGGAGAGTATCTAAAGCTTTGGACCTCCAATATAAAGTGAGATGAGACCTGTTCTGACACCACTCTATTCTGGGCTGCTTAAGGTACCAAAGCCAGCTCTTTGCTATTACATATACATTTAGCATATCAGAATGAAAAACAAACAAAGATTTTACACAGAGGCTGCTCATGAAAATCTGTTAATGGAAAAGAATTTGGTAGATATGACCACATCTAAATTAAAGACTTCCATTACTGACAAATCAGCAAAATATTGTGAAAAAGATATTTACAAAAGAGACATGGAATTGGTATCTAGAATATATAAGAAACTTCACAAACAAATAAGAAAAAGAGAGCAAATTTAAAAGAAAAAAATGGGCAATGGACATGTACAGGCAATTGACAGATGGGGAAGTGGAAACAGCTACTATAGTATATGAAAGATATACATCCTCATTAGTAATCAGAGACATGCAAAATTTTAAAAATGAGATTATTTTCTACCTACCAAATTGGCAAAAATTAGAAAGTGCTGACAAGGATGTGGGGAAATTTCACCCTCACTGGTGGTGAAGTGCAAACATTCTGTATAGCAATTTGAAAGTACTTAATGAAGTAAAGTATGTATATACGCTTATAACTCAGAAGCTCCACTCTTGAGAATAAACTCTAGAGAATCTCTTGCTCAGAAATCCATAAGGAAACATGATGATAGAGTATCGCTGTAGCATTATTTGTGGTACCAAAAAGTTGAAAGCAATCAAGTACCCTCTAGAGAATCTAAGTACCTGTTAGATATCCACTAGGGAAATGAATAAGTAAAACGGGCTCTATACAAGAGTCAGAAATGGTATACGCATCGGTATTGAAATAATCTGTAGGACTCAGAAGCAATGAACTGGATTTATACAGAGAAAAATGTGTAGTTGTCAAAACACTCCTTCAAATGAAAAGTCAGAAAGAGAATGAGATGTATAGCACATTACCATTTATACAACTTTAAGATGCATACAAAAATGACACAATAAAATCTTTCAAATAAACACAAACTAAATAAAAACATGGAAGGTGAATTAGAAGAATCTATATAAAAACCCTTTTAAAAAGGTGTTGATGGGAGTGCTAGGGGTATTCGGGATGGAGACCAAGGCAGAAACAAAATAAGATGAAATAAAATAATAAAATAAAATAGGGGTCTTGCAAGAATGATAGTGTTTCATGAATTATCTCAATTCTGTCTACCTCAGATAACAAATAAACAGCCATTTGGGTCCCTCTAACAATTCTCTCTACTTCTTGGAAAAGTGCTATGATCAGAAAGTATATTTTCAAGTTCTTAAAGAAGTCCAGCAGCAGAAAGCAAACTAGAATGGTAGAAAATAATGCCATTTATAGATTCTCTTGGCTAATTATTCATTTATATGCAGCAGTGGAACCGTGCTGGTCTAGAGAGATATTCCATTCGTTTTGAAACAAGTTTACAGCAAATGAGTGATTAAACAACGGCATTTGTGTAAATTAAATCATTTTCGCTTTGTTCCCACGCAGTGACCATCATTTGAGGACTAAACACCCAATCAAATAACTCTACGTATCTGACCAAATAGCTTATTACCAGGAAATGCGCAGAGGCTAGAAACGTTCTGACACAAGTTAGGCAGCTCCAAATCTCTCTCGGTTTTCTTTTAAACAAACAGAGACACCGAGAATGGCATGAACCCCAAGCAAGTAGAAAGTTCTGAGAGAACATAAAGGTGGCACCTCAAATAAGTTCAATTAGACTCTTCCTACTCATCATAGGGAACAATTAGTGTAATGGGATTGCACTGCCCTCTTTATTTGGAACCTGTAACTGTGCTGTTTATTAATAAAGGTAAATGGGACCCATGCTGCAGAAAAGTGCTATGGTGCGGATCTCTTCCAAGCAGATCTTCAACATGGGCAGGAAAGAGTCTCTCCAGCTCTGGAGCTCTAATATAAAGTAAGATGAGACCCTTTTTCATCTGGATCCACGCTATTCTGGGCTGTTTAATGTACCAGTGCCAGCTCTTTGCCACTAGAAGTATCTTTAGCATATTGGAAGGAAAACCAAAAGCAAGGATTTTACATAGGAACTAATCAGATAATTACATGGGTATCCAAAAGCCAGACAGTAAGGGATAGTAAAAACAATATAATTAAATAACTTGACTGAGGGAGGAAGACTAAGGGAGAGGAGTGTCTGCCTCAGAGCCTGGTTGCTGAATACATTTTATCAAAGAAAGAAATCGAAAGGAGACTTTGATGCAGAAGCACATTCGCTCTCAGAAGATGGATGGTCGTTAATAATCCCAAACCTCCCCCCTTGACCCAGTGTTCTGTTTTCGGCGAGAACTCAAATCGTGATTCTAACTGAAAACAGAACGGCAAGGAAGATGGGGGAGGAGTGAACATTTTCACCACATTCCAGGTCAATTCTTCCAATTCCCAAGGCTTGGGAATGACGGCCACAAGAAATTTAGGATCCTTAAGGATGGCATTCTATAAATACCGATTATTTTCAGTTAACGTTCTTGCTGTCAATATAGCATTTCCATTTGCCACAGTCTTCCAGGCCATTTCTGAAGCTGCCCCAAATGATGCCTCCAAAGACCTGGCCATCATTACTTCCAGGTCGCAGATGGTGAGGCTGAGAGGTTAAGTGAGTCGCCTCAGGACACACACTTCATTGTGAGGCATCAGGTGCCAATGTGGGATTATCTCTGTGAGTTTCTGACTCTTTGTACCACAAATAAATCTTTCCAGGGTAAAACACATCGTATGGCATCTGCTGTTTCGTACAGTATGAGAAACTCTCCTGAGCAGTGTAGACCTCTTGGGATGTCACATCTACCTGTAGGGGTACCCAGCAGGTGTTCATCTATGGCTCCCCTCGATAACACAGGTGTACATCATATTTATTCAGCAGCAAGAACAGGAGGCTCATTAGAAGAACAAGTGTTGGGTGGGCCCCAGACCTTCCAGGTCACTAACGAGACTGAGACGCGTCGTAAGCAAACACATTGGTTCTTAAAAGGTGTCACTTAAGGAGAGGAATAAACTGCTTGTTATCCTGAGAAGGCAGCATGATGTGGATAGGAAGAGTGCAACCTTGGAATTAGACTTGATTTGATTCTTGTTCTCCAACACTTACTAGCTGAGTGAACTTCAGGCTCACTTTCCTTGCCTGCAAAAGAGAGGAGGGGGTACTAGTGGGGTTATTGTATGTGCCCCCCAAACTCCTAACCTCCAGAACTTCCAAATGTGACTTTCCTTGGAAATCGGGTCTTGCGGATGTAGTCAAGCTAACATGAGATCATTAAGATGGGCTCTAATGCAATATGACTGATGTCCTTATAAAAAGAGGAAAGTTGGACACAGGGAGACATGTGCAGAGGGAAGACATGTGAAGGGACACAGAAGGAACACCATGTGAAGATGGGGGATTAGAGTAATGAATCTGCAAGCCAAGGAATGTCAAGGATTGCTGAAAACCACCAGGTGCTAGGAAGAGGCAAGGAAGGATATTTCCCCTCCAGGTGTCTGAGGGAGCATGGCCCTCCCATAATCTTGATTTCAGACTTCCAGCCTCCAGAACTGTGAGACAATGAATTTCTCTTGTTCTAAGTGACCCAGTTGGTGGTACAGCAGCCATGGGAAATTAATTCATTGTAAATACTAAAAGCAACTACTTATGTAAAGTACATAGTAGGACCTCAATAAATTCAAGTCCCCTTCTTCAAAGAAAAGGATTTATACATTGGAATGCAGACAAATACTGCTCCCTTTCTCTCTGGAATTCCACTATGGTCTAACCACATGGCAGATGGATATTTGAGTCTGCTGAGAGCTGCCTTAAATTCTATAGATCAGTGCCAGAAATTATCTGGTTTCCTGGGAGGATTTCTGAGTTAGAAAGGACTGAGAACCTAGCCAAAATTCCTAGGTCTGAACTGAAACAGAAAACTCCTGACTGGGACAGAAACTGCCATTTATTGGGAAGAGCTAGGAAGCTTTTCTCCAAGGGGCACTGGGACATAGTATCAGGCCAAGCCTAACTCCTGCACCCTGGGTTCCACCCACCCCGTAGCTTAGGGCCTTCAATACTCACCTGCAGGGTCAGCCCTGGTCAAGCTTCTCAAACTCTATAACACTTAAAAGAGCATCTGCTTTGAGGGGTGTTGGATGAAGTGGTTGACTATGAACACTGGAGCCAGACTGCCTGCGTTGATCCCATCTCTGCTGCTTGCTGTGCATCTTTGGGCAAGTTACTCTCCAAGCCTCAGTTTCTTCCTCTGAAAAATGGGCATAATGATAATAGTACCCAACCCACAGGCTTATTGTGGGGATTAATTAACACAGCCAAAGCATATGGATTGGTCCCCACCCACTCTCCAATCCTGGCAGCTGATTCCTAATTCAAGCCTGAAGCCCTTATCTTGCTAACTTGCCTAATATTTAGTTTCTTTAAAGCCATGACCCATACCAGACTCTCTCTACAATCTCAAACCATTGTCATGGAAGGGAAGCCAGTGTCTGTGGCCCTGCTATCTCCCCAAAGACATCCATGATGCTGCCCACCTGCCAGGTTGTGCAAACGCTTTGAACTCTCTACCGCTGGGCTCCACCTTCTCATGGTGTCACGTGATGATCCTCTGTGTTAACACTTCCAGTGATGGCAAACGGCTGGGCTATTACCTGCCACCTGACAGCCAGAATGGACTTGCTCCATGTCTCAGTAGCTGGAGTGTCCTTCAAAAATCTGCCCAGACACCCACAAGCAGTCTGGATGCCTCCTGTTTGCTCTCACTTCCTGCAGTAAATGGAGTCATGTCTAAATGACAGACCGGATGTTTCCACACCCTGCCAAAATGGAATCTGCTCATTTTGACCACAAAGCTGCTAAACATTAAAAATATGTGGTGACTACACAGGCACTTGACAATGTCTATTTAATGATGACAAACCCATCACACGCAAGACATCACATTTGATTGAACCAAATCATGAGATTAAGCAGAATTGGAAAGTCAACATTTGTCAGGCTTTATAAAAGCTTCTCTCATTTTGCAACAGTTATTCTAACTCTTCAATAAGCGGTATTTAGAAAAAACATCAACAACAACAAAATACCAAAGTCAAAAATTAAATCCTGGAGGGGCTTCCCTGGTGGCGCAGTGGTTGAGAGTCCGCCTGCCGATGCAGGGGGCACAGGTTCATGACCCGGTCCGGGAAGATCCCACAGGCTGTGGAGCGGCTGGGCCCGTGAGCCATGGCCGCTGAGCCTGCGCGTCCGGAGCCTGTGCTCCGCAACAGGAGAGGCCACAACAGTGAGAGGCCCGCGTAACGCAAAAAAAAAAAAAAAAAAAAAAAATTAAATCCTGGGCTTCCCTGGTGGCGCAGTGGTTGAGAGTACGCCTGCTAATGCAGGGGACACGGGTTCACGCCCCGGTCCGGGGTGGGGTCCCACATGCCGCGGAGTGGCTGGGCCCATGAGCCATGGCCACTGAGCCTGCGCGTCCGGAGCCTGTGCTCTGCAACGGGAGAGACCACAACAGTGAGAGGCCCGCGTACCGCAAAAAAACAAAAACAAAAACAACAACAAAAAAATTAAATCCTTTTCTATTCTTCATTTCCTCAGGATGACTCTACCTATAAGGTATTAGTTAAGTTCTACAAACTGAAGAGCTGAAAGGGTAACTGATATAAGGAACACTTACGGAGCTAGCGAGGCTTGTTTAACATTTGTCAAGTACTAATTATGTTTCAAACTCTGTGCTAATTGCTTCGCACAAATAATATAATTGCATCCTCAGAATACACTTGTAAATTGGGTACAAATGCTATGTTTGCTTTGTTTTTTAACAGATAAGGAAACTGAGGCACCAAAGATGTGAAATAACTTGAACAAGATTCAAAATCGACTTTAGCTGAAATCTGAACCTAGGTCCAAGTTCAGACCCCGTACAATGAAGTTGAAGAAATTAAACTCTTCTACACTCTTCCTTTTCCAGTTGGTTTTGGTTCCTACACCATGGCAGTGTCCAACTAAGCATGCTCCTTCCAAATGTATTCAGTAGCATTTGCTTGAGACAGTCCCAGCCACAAACACTACCCTCATTATCTCAGCATAATGCAAAGTCACTGTGGCCCTGAGCAGCAGAGGCAGGGAGTTCCTTTCCAGCTTCATTCACTAACCCTGGGGGAGGCTGGGCTGGGGAAAACACTAGAACCCAGTTCTCCCAGCCAGCAGCCAGCCTGGCTGGTGGACAGAGGTGGAAAGTGATTGGGATCTGTCTCAGGTGATGGTTCACCTCTGGCTGAGGGAGTCCCTGTAAGCTGATCTTTGGAGATTTCAAGTCCGTTGATGAAAATGGGAATGGAGGAGGGACCTTGGTAAAAATGTTTAGGAATGTAGGCAGGAAATTGGTGGCAAAACTCTCCCCACCCCAGTCAAAGGAAATGGCTTTAGGAAGTTGAGTCTCTAGCCCTGTTCCTGTTTCCCCTTCATAAATCTACCCCTAAATAATCTTCAGGGAATTCGAGCGGTTGCTTTCTCCCTGGCAATGACGGGAATTCCAACTATAGGCCAATTAGAATACACCCAGAGCTGCCAGTAAAATGTTTCACTGACTTCACTTTATTGGTTTCATAAAACAAGTGAAAGAAATCGGAGAAAGTCCAGAGCCTCACCAAGATGCAAGTCTCTTTCTGAAGCAGCTTGAAGCCTGCCCCATGGGCCCCCCATCTCGCATCGCTTCCTCCACCGTGCTGCTTTTAGCTGCTGCCACCTGCGCAGGATCCTGTGGTGTCAGGATACCAGCTCACACACCCGAGCTGTAGTCCTTACTTCCTTGAATATTTGATCTGCGTCCTTGAAGGATTTACTTCCTTTCTCTGAGCCTCAGTTTCCTCCTTTGTCAGTTTCAGGTGATACTCCTTTTATAAGTATCTCAGGCATGGGTGTAGTTTTAGATCTTGGAGAGTGGGCCCTAAGAGACGCGAGGGATTGTCTTCATCCTCTCTCCCCTCCCCACGTTACACTTCTGTGTTGGTTTTCTCTCAGCGTTTCCAGTCTCGGCATAAATTATCCTTTTGCTCCTATTGACTCCTTACTGTCAGTGCTGCCTGTGTGTGTGTTTGTGAATGCACGTGCTCAGCATGTCTGTATCCTTGTCATTCTTTCTTTGTTCTTTCCCGAGGCCTCAGTGAGAGTAGAGAGTGGAATGGAATGTCCTTGACCACCTCCCTCCCCCTCACCGGGAGGAGCAGGGCCACCTACTACCTCCCCTCTCCAGCCCCCTCCCCATCCTCACAAGTGCAGCCGATGAAATGAAAGCCGGGGAAGAGTGATTCGATTATTTGCCTGACCTTTGCCAGTGCCGGAACGTAGGGAGGTCCACGTGCTTTCCTCCAATGCCCCTTTGCGGCCTTTCTGAACTTGTCCCCAAAAAAGCCCTCCTGTTCGAATCAGCCTCCGAGGACAGGATGTTGTTCAAAGCCGAGCGGACCCGCCTCCCAGCACTCCTCTCCACCATCCCCCCTTTAAGCCGCATCGTGTTCACTACAGACAACAATTACTGACAGTAATTAGCTGCCCAGAATAACAAGGACGTTATCTTTGCCCAGCTTTACTCCAAAGGCGCATGAGCAAACCTGACTGGGCTCAAGCACAGTTGAAGTACATTTGAAAATTCCCTTTTAGAATCCTGGGAAATATGACCCTTGCCCCTTCCTTATAACCTGTAGAGCCAATTTTCCTCTTTATTAGGTTGGGTTTTCGGGGTAGAGTACAAAGGGGTGGAGAGAAAACTTGTGTTTAAGAAAGCTGTCGCTTTGTCCATAATTTTTGACAAGTCTATCGCTTGACTAGAATGATTTTACCATACACCCTCTTTTTTATGCATTTCTTGGGTTATAATGCTTCAGGTGGCCTTGAAGTTGTCCATATCAAGGCAAAAGCAACAATCAAATGTGCAGCTAGAGAGGGGAAAGGGTGAGAAGTTAAGAGTCTATTTAAACTGCTGGAGAGGTTGGGAAACCAACTTACCAAAATAGCAGTATCAAAAAAAAATCTGAAAAACAAATTCACCACCAAACAGTTTCTACTGCTCCATTTATTTCAACTAGTGTGGTATTAATAGAACACCTAACAGCAGGGAGTTGGAAAATAAATGTATTCTCACTCACAAGGGAATGACTAAATGACTCACAAATGCAAAAATAAATAAATGGCTCCCTATGAAAATCTGAAACTATATTACCCTGACTGAAACAACTAAGCATTTTAACTGTAACCTAACATGTTAAATTCAATCAGTTTTATTTGAGGCCATAGATAGATCAAGCGATCAATCTCCATTATCCTGGATTTTTTTTTTTTCATCTTCACACTGCTATTTTTCTTCCTATAAGACATTTCAGTTCATTTCCGTGAGCCTTCTTCTTCAGTTTAATGGCTGATTCTCAGACCAAAATAAATAAATAAATAATTCCCCCTTACGCTAGAGGGAATAGGAACAATAGTACAATTTAAAAAAAATTTTTTTGAGAAGGGCAAGTCTTAATTCTATATAGTAAAGAGGAGAAGGGAGGATGCAGTGTGAGAAAAAGGTAACAGGTAGATAAATAGTGCGTGTTATACCTTGTTTCAGATGTTATTTTAAATGTTAACAGGTGCTTCCTCCTGACACTATAAAAAGATCAACTTTCTGTCTCCTTTGTAATTTGTGAACAGGTAGGCCCTGAGGACTTGAATGAGGTCATGCCAATTAACTCAGGGATTCCTGCAATCAGAGTGATAATGACATCCTTAGCAACCATCCCATCACTATGGTACCAGCCTGCTGCTCTAAAAGCCCTTTTCATTGGTGCTAGTTTGAAGTTAGGAGGCTGAAGCTGTGACCCTGAAAGCCACAGACTGAGAATTTACATTAACGCACCCCTCCATCTCACCCAGGGTCACGTCTCTCCTCTTTCAGAAGAGAAGAGAGAAAAAAAAAACTGTTCTCTGGTTCTAAAAGTTAAGGATTAGGGCTTTTCCCAAACACATTATAAATCACTGGTTGGCTCTTTGGAATCATCTCTTATTAAGAGAAGCTAATGAACTTCAGCTTTCAACCTTAGGCCAGCCCGATTACACTGAACACATGTATTCCTTGCATAAAAACTACTTATTACTGGACTGCCTTTATCAATAAAGACTTTATCAGTTACTTCACAGGATAAGAATTGATACCCCAAATAAAAACCATTAGCAATATCTAAGCATTTCTTCCCCACAGCGCTTTAAAATTTTTTAGTTCTCTGGAGATAAACTGAATACAAATAAATAAGAGAAGGAGAGAGACCAGGAATGTATAGTTAAAAAATGTCTTGGGTGGGCAAATTAATCTCAACAACCTTCTCCAGCTAGAAGCATTGTAGTTTGAGCCAACATTCATTATTCTGAACCTCTCCTATATGCCCCTTGTTATATTAGGCATTTTGGGAAATCCATAAAGATCTAAGACACTTTAGTGCATCATTTCAAAGAACTTAAAATCTATGTGGGAAGAGAGAGAGGCATCTGAACAATGACAACAAAATTCTGTTTGGGAAGAGAAGGCTTTAAGGTGTAAGATTTTCATGGCCACAAGACTCATTAAAAGACCTCTGACAGTATAAATAATGAAATAAAAGAAAGGAAGGAAGGAAGAAGGTGGGGACAAAGGAAAGAAAGAAGGAAGGAGCAAAAAGCCTCAGAAGCTTTTTAGAACAACTAAACACACCAGGAGGGTAAAGAGAAAGCAGTTGTATGTACCCCAGGGCCTTTGCATTCACTGATCCTCTAGCTGGAATACTCCTTACTCAGGTCTTCACATGACTCATTCATTTTCATTTTCCTGTGAAAATATCTAACTTTGTGCTTTTTCATTGTTTCTATTCCCCTACTGGAACCAGAGATTCTGTCCATCCTAAAATAATGCTACCACAAGGTAGGTTCTCAACAAACTTACTGAATGAATGAATGAATAGAAAGAGTTAGTTTCAGGGTATGGAAACTGCATATTGGGGGAGACAGTGTCTGGTAAGAGCAATGGACAGCATAACCGAAGTAAGGGCTGTGTTCTCAGACAGATTCCCCAAACATCGATGACAGTGTTGGGTAGGCCTATGACTTCAGAGATGATTTGCAGAGCTGACGTTACCTGTAATGTCAGCAGTTACCATATATTTCTCATTGGAGGATATCAATTCTCTGTTTTCCTAATTGATTCCAGTAACATAGATACCTGAGTGCTGTATACAGCTCACTGATTTCTGGGCAAACATTATTGAAGTGTCAATATTTGCTCTTCCTCCTAGAGCATCATTTTCAAAAAGACTGAAATTCGTTTGGGGACACTTCTCTTATATTTAATGCATGGGGAGTGCCAATACAAACTAAATCTTCATTTTATTATTCTTTACCCTTGCTTTGATCACAGGGATGGCTTGACTTACCAGCCACCATGACTGTCCTTAGGCGGCTCCAGAACGGCTCCACTGATGCTGCTACCACCATTGATGCTATTGCCACCTCTTCTGATGATCCCTGCAGTTTAGAAAGAGAGAAAGTAGAGTGGCTTGGGCCACAGATGGTCAAGGCTCTTGATCCTACTCTCTGGACTACTTTAGATATAGCAGCTGACTTTCCTGTCTGGCCTCTTGGTCCTCTGTCTTCAGAGTTAACCTGAGCCAACCTTTGGCCCAAAGTTCAGACTCAAAACACAACAAGGGGGGCTTCCCTGGTGGCGCAGTGGTTGAGAGTCCGCCTGCCGATGCAGGGGACACGGGTTCGTGCCCTGTTCCGGGAAGATCCCACATGCCGCGGAGCGGCTGGGCCCGTGAACCATGGCCGCTGAGCCTGCGCGTCCGGAGCCTGTGCTCCGCAACGGGAGAGGCCACAACGGGAGGGGCCTGCATAATGCAAAAAAAATAAAAATAAAAACACAACAAGGAATCATTCTGCTGTCATGTTGGCTAGGCATTATTGTAAGGCTAAACACATACAATCTACCTTGAAATATTCTCTTCCATCGTGGCAAACACGTGAGCGGTTGCTTTTTTGGTTAGTTTGTTTTGGCTTAGAAAGGAAAGACCTGGCCTTGGCAGAATCAGTGCCCTTGAGGCTAGGTCCCCGCAAGTCCTATGGAGATGATTTTATAACTACATTTATTTCCAGATGCAAATAAAGCCATAGTCCAGTGCTTTCTGTCTCCTGGGAAATCCCTGTAGCTTGCGTCTCCTGAAGTGTGTGCCCTGCTACCTCATTAAATTAGTGGGTGCTGCCCTAGCCCTGAGCAGTCCCATTTTTCAGGGTTACTTTCTTCCCACTTCCACTGGGTGAGAATCCCAGAGTTGGCATCACACCAGATCAAATCATTATCACGTTCATGTAGTTAAGAACATGTTTTGACCAGGGCTTTTGATCCTAATGTCCCTGGACTTTTGCGCGATTTAATTCCTAGACACCGAAGTTGAACCGCTTCATTCCTTCCAGCCACGTTCGTGGTAATTGAGGTGCTTCGGAAAATGATGAGTACCTGTGATGATCCTGAGTTGTGGTCTGGTGTGAGGCAGGAATATTTCTGGTTAGTCATCAACAGGCCACCTAGACTTTCCGTGAGTTTACTTATAATTGTGTTTCGGATAATGCTATTCCCAGTTAGGCGATGATCATTGTAATTTCTGGTAATGAAATGGCTAGGGAGGCCATTCTGTGCTGGGAAGACAGCCAGAGCCCAGCTGCTTATGAGAAACAAGTGTTATGGTCTAGGACAGAGAGCTGAAGCCAAAGCGCTAGGTGAACATTTCCAGCACGTGTCAGATTGAGTCTTTATCTAGTGCCCTCTCTCATACTTTAAGACTGATACATTTTCAAAGGGGCATCCCTCCACTTGAAAGCAACTCTGCAGAAAGCAAAGATACTGACAATTTTTCCTTCCCCTTTGCACTCTTTAATGCGCCAAAGAATCACTGTTGGCCTTCTACGATGGCAAAGTCATTTTCTCGCTGTGGTCAAGAGTGGTTTGATCAATAACTTACACAACCAGCCTCAATAAATAATAATGGAGCTTTTCTGGTGAAAGTTTTTGAAATCGTTGTGGATAAGGGCTCTCTAGATAAGAAAAAGAAAAAAAGAAAAGGAATGAAAGGAGCTTCCCCAAAGGTGTGGTCTTGTCAGCTTTCCTCCTTTTCTGTGTTCCTAATATCTTCCATCTCAGGTAACATTCATCACAAAATCATCACCTGGCTTTAAACATTTGGATCTTTAGGCATTCCAGCTAAAAGCTAAAACCCAGAATCTAGATGGTTTCTCCTCAGTATATCAAGCGGTTTTTCCTTCAACTTCGTAGGTATGAAGAGTTTTCTCCTCCGTGCTTGGAATATATCTCTGTTGAATCTATAGCCGTTGATGAGTCTGCAAACTACATTTCCCAGACTGCCTCATCCGTAGGCTTCTGGCCAGGTTCAGTCAATGCACAGGAGGATAGAAGGAAGGGAGGACCTGTGCGGGTCTGTCTTTCTGCTTCAGGTGGCAGTTTACAGTAGTGGTTGAGCTTCCCTGTGGTTTAAGCTCCTGTCCCGACCACCCCTCACTCTGAGGTCCCAGCTCCCACCAGGTAGCCCCTGGCTTCTGGCCAGGGCTTAGAAGGTGTCACATCACCTTTTTCTTGTGTTTCTTCCGTCCTAAGGGTGGCGTCAGCTTCCTGCTGTTGTTCATCTCTGGGTTGCTTCCCCATCTTCTGTTTTGTCTTCTCCTCTCTTCCGCCACCTGCATAAACAGTTCTTCTATTAAATTCCCTCCATTTAAAATAGTTCGAATGGTTACCGTTTTCTTGACAGTCCAGTCTGTTCTTTTCTGAGACTCTTCCTTGGATACAGATACAGATTATACCTTAATCGTATTTCAGGTCGCCTCGCCAATAATTAAAATTAATAACACATTCACAACAGTAATAATAGCATTTCTCACCACTCAGCCCTAGTTTGTGGTGTGCTTACATGCAGCCAGTACTATGCTAAGCACGTCACTCCCATTAACTCATCTTATTCTCTCAAAACCTTCTGAGCTAAGTGTTATTATTATTATCCTCCCCATTTTCTAGGTGTGGAGGCTGAGGCTGAGAGAGTTTAAGTAACTTGATGAAGGTCGTGCAGATAACAAGTATCAAAATATTGATCTGAAAGTACGTTCATTTCGAGCCCCTAGTTTTTAACCCCTCTGAACATTTCGATGACAATCAACGCCACATAGTGAAGGCATAGCACTCCAGAGTGTAATCATTAAGAGTTCCACGCAGCGTGTCTTTGAACAACCCTGTCCATTCCCGGCCTTAACCCTTTGGGGTTATTCCTTCTGCTTAGAGGCATTAAAGTGGATCTTTTTGTATGTGTCAAGGACACAGGGAAGAGAACAAACGTCCAAAGCTGAAGATGACTATTAATCTCCCTCAGGGTGCTTGTGAGGGATGAGAAAATCACCTTCTACTCCAGGAGGGCAGCTGCGGTGCCTGCTGGCCTCATGGCTGCCAAGTGAGTGTGTTTCCTGAGCTCCCTGCAGGTCCCGGCTGCCCGGAGAGACGCCCGCCTCTGGAACCAGTGCATAGACTCTGATCTTTCCCTACCTCAGGGCTGAGAGATAAGCTGCAGAGAAAAATTAATAAGAATGAAGGAAGAAACAGTCATAAAAGGAGGAGGGGAGGCTTCTGAAAACAAAGGGGGATTGTCTAGACACAGGCTGCATCCTCTCTGCTGGCTTTTTTCCCTTTTTCTCTTTCCATTTTTTCCTAAGCTTTGTTTTCAGACTGATTTGCCTAAGCATTCTTTTCTTAGTCTTTCCCCTTCCATGTCTAAATATGGCGGGGGTTGGGAATAAGAACCAAATTAGCCAACCATTTTACCTTTGGGACTGAGTGATAAAAATAACAGCCCGGCTGGCTGAATCATTTCAATAGCATTGGAGGCATGTGGAGGAGTGCAGGGGGACCTGGGAGGAGAGGGGTTAAGGTTCTCACCCTGTATTAGAACTTGATTTATGGCATGGATCAAGTGCATGTTCCTCTCAGGGTCTGGTTTTGAGCGAAAGCAATGACAACCTGCCAAGTATGAAGTCCAGAATGGTCACACAGCATATGAACATGTTGCCTTGGCCTCCGGGAAGGGGGCACTGGTGAGAAGCTGCAAGCCCCTGCTTACTTTGAAGTGTACAAAATGTTTTTGGTCCTTCAGCCCAAGGGTGTGGCCAGAAATAAGAACGGTCAAGTTTCTATTGTTGGGGGGCAGCTTACCCAGTCTGTGGTAGATGAAAATCCTTTGATTTTGTTTCTCCCACTAGCTACTTGCGTCAACACCTCTTCCAGAAAGGCGGGCAATGGGCAAGACTTGAGAAATACTAGCAGATTGGCCAACTATTGTTTGCTGGCTTCTAAGCAACAGCAGTGTTGCTTGTTTAGCTGTCCTTGTTTTTTCTGAGTGCACAAAAAGTTGTTTTTGTATACCAAAAAATCAGTAGATATAGGTGACCCTTCCCATAAATTCCTGTTTAGATTTCTGCATTTAACAGACACCATATTTTCATTTTGACTGTATGAAGGGGAAAAAAGGGGTAAAAAGATAATCTTGCTGACCTTCTGGCACAAACTGGTCAATGGTACGTGTGTGTTAGTGCCTGAGCAGCCCCACATCTTTTCACACCCAAAGCCAACAAATGCCACGATGATTTAACACTGCAAACATAAGAGCTACGGAGAATGCAGTTTTTATGAAAGCAGGGCATCTACATATAAATATAAGGATGGTATAAAATGAAAAACAAAAGCAAAGAGAAAAACAAAACAAAAACAAATGAAAAAGAAAAACAAAATCCAAAGATAAATCCTACAGAAGATAGATGCCTCCTAGTTTAATTATTATTAAAAAGAAAAATAGCAGATGGAGAAAGCTGAAGAAACATACATGTGGATTGAAAGACAAAGGAAAGTGGAATAAATGATGTCTTGGCATTGAGATGCTCAACTCAGCAGCGATTATCACCGGCACATTCTTCCCTGACAGGGGGAGAAGTGGATTGATGTAAAAGGGCTTTTTCATTTTTACTTCCTGGAGTTCATGAATAACTGGCTTCCCAGGTGACAATTACTCTGCCTTCTCCAAACACTCTTCCCTACCCGCTTCGACCTCTCACAGAACAAGCACTTAATAAAAATCCTATTGGGTCCTCTGGTGCTCTTCTCTCTCTGAATTGCAAGTTTGGCCTTGATGCATCTAGAGTTTGGAGGATGGAAATAGGAAGAGAGAGGATGCCTTTAAGAGAAAAATCTCCTTTTCAGAACTGGGCGACCCTCCAACATCACCTGAAATGAAAACATATTCCCCAGCTCTGTGAGCCTGTCAACAAGACCTAGACATCAGGCCTCTTGTTACCTGGACCAATTTAGACCTGCTGGAGTGCCTGATGGGCCGCATCAAAATGTGCCTGAGGCAAGAAGGATGTACTGGTCTCTGGGAAATGGCTGGTGCCTGGCTTCAGGGTCCCGGCGGAGGCACCGTCTAGAGGATCCCTTCACCTAAGATCTCTCCCCAAGGATTTCAGAAATTCCATGAAGATTGGTTTGTCGCATTGGGGTAAACAATGGGCCATATTTGCACTTCAGAACATCCTAAGGAGACAGGATTTCTCTTTAGACTAAACATTTCTTATTCTCCCAAGAACTATTTTTCCTCTTTTAAGATCCCAATATCATAGGGGAAGCTGTCATATCAGTGGCAAACACCCGAGTGTGAATCAATTTGTTCAAATTACATTTCTGTAAGCACACGTGTATGAAACAATATACCAAGGTCACTTTTTGAAGATGCTGGGAATTGACTGGGGGAAGGCTGGGGATGACTGTAAAGGTTACAAAAAATATAGGACCGTGCATCTGTGCAAAATGAAGTGGATAAATGTGAAATTTTACAACAATTCAGGGAAGGGGTAAATCATGGAGCGCTTCAAGGAGGAGGTAAGACTTGAGTTGGAAGGGGAGATAAAACAGAAGTAGAAAAATATAGTAATTATCCAACTTTTTGCAATGTTCACCATTTGGAGGCATTTCTGAGGGAATGATATCATCTGAGCTAATAGTTTTGAAACATTAATCTGAAATGTTCTCTTCTGGTTCATGCTACCAGGATCTCTCCCCTGGGTTCTCACCAGCTGTCCTGCCCTAAGTCCTGCCCTCCCCCAATCTCTTCCACAAAGAGAAGCAGAGGGATCTAAAGCTCTAATTGGATCCTAATGTAGCTCCACACGTTAAAACAATGAACAGTTTTAGGAGAAAATCCAAACCCACACATACAGATCCAAACTCACACCTCCATCCCCAACCCTCCCCTTTCTCAACACTGACCTTCAATCATGCTCTCTCCTCCCCATTTAGAACAATAACTCCTCCCACCCCCACCATTCCCCTACCACCAGAAGACTGATTAACTCCTATGTATCCTTCAGACCATTTCTTCCAGATCATTTCTTCTAGAAACCTAATGACCCTCTAGACTGGGTCCTTTCCTACTACATTTCAGCACTTTTCTGGACCCTGTGTATATGCTGCTGACAAATTAGTCATGGTCCCTGCTCTTCGTGGAGCTCCCATTTTGGTGAGACAAAACACAAAACCAGCAAATAAAGACATAAATATGCACGATCATTTCAGATGGCATTAAGCACTGTGATGAAAATAAAACAGGATGGTGGGCTAGGGACCAATGAGGGCAATGAGGGGTTCAGTGAGTAGGGAAGAGTTGTGCCCAGCTTGAGCAGAGTGCTCAGGGGAATTTGGGGCCCCTTCCACATATTTCTTTTTTTTTTTTTTTTTTTTTTTTTGCGGTACGCGGGCCTCTCACCGTTGTGGCCTCTCCCGTTGCGGAACACAGGCTCCGGACGCGCAGGCTCAGCGGCCATGGCTCACGGGCCCGGCCGCTCCACGGCATGTGGGATCTTCCCGGACCCGGGCACAAACCCGTGTCCCCTGCATCGGCAGGCGGACTCTCAACCACTGCGCCACCAGGGAAGCCCCTCTTTTTTTAAAAAAATTAATTAATTAATTGTTTATTTTTGGCTGCGTTGGGTCTTCGTTGCTGCACGCGGGCTTTCTCTAGTTGAGGCAAGCGGGGGCTACTCTTTGTTGTGGTGCATGGACTTCTCATTGTGGTGACTTCTCTTGTTGCAGAGCACGGGCTCTAGGTGCACGGGCTCAGTAGTTGTGGCTCGTGGGCTGTAGAGCGCAGGCACAGTAGTTGTGGTGCACGGGTATAGTTGCTCCGCGGCATGTGGGATCTTCCCGGACCCGGGCTCGAACCCGTGTCCCCTGCATTGGTAGGTGGATTCTTAACCACTGCACCACCAGGGAAGCCCCCCTCCGACATATTTCTTTTGTACCCTACACTTCCCCATCACAGGTAATAACAATCCAATGTGGTAAGAGCCATTTATTCATCTATATTCCCCACGAGGTTATAAATGCAGGGACAAGGTCTATCCATTTTCTCATTTCCCCCTAGCCACTTAACATCATGCCTGGACTATAGTCCTTAATAAATATTTGTTGAATAAATGAGAGATTAGAAGGGGAAAGATTTTAGCTAGAAGGCCATTATAGTCCCCCACTTAGAGCTTATGAGGGCCTAGCTAAGATGGTGGTACTGGATATGATGAATGGCATTGTGGAGGAAATATCAACAGGACCTGTGACTAACGGAAAAAAGGAAGGAGATCAGAAGAAGAAGTAGGGGTTACCTCCTTTGAGGTTTTGAATACAGGTTACAGGGAGAATACTCACTTAAACCCATCTCCCTCTGGACACACAGATAGACAACATTACCCAGCCTCCTTTGCAACTAGGTCATGTGGCCAAGTTCTAGCCAATGGAATGTGAGCAGAATGATGTGTGCCACTTCTGGACCTGGTCTGTACAAACCTCCCACACAAGAGTCTCAGTGCCGTTTCTTCTCTTGGCATCTGGATGTCAGCACCTGAGACCCCTCCTTGGAAGGCATGCATGCATTGAAGATGGCAGGACCACTGTCTATCTGGCCCCTGAATGGCAGTTAGAGCAGAGCCCACCCTTATTCCACCTCTGTCCTGCCAGGGGCGGGGGGGGGGGGGTCAGGGCTGATGTTTCTACCTTGAGCTGTTGCTAGATTAAGAAATGTTTCTAGATCAAGAAATAAACAGAAATAGGGAAGGTAGGAGAAAAAATGGTTTAGGTTTGGGTATGGAGAACACTGATAAGTTTGGTATTAGAGAGTAGCGTGTGAAGTTTCAGAGATGTATTCAGTTGAAGGTGTCTCAGAGGAAGTTGGAAAAGCTAACCCAGAGCTTAGGACCAGATTGGGGATGTGATTTGTTTACAATGAAGTTGTGAGAGTAGATAAAATTGATAAGAGAGAGGATAGAGAGGGAACAAATGGGCAGAATCTTTTGAAATCACTACAGTTTTAGAGATCAGGAGGAAGAATAGAGTCCAAAAGGGACAGAGGAGTCGTCTGTGAGAACCAAAATGGCAGGTGGTGTGGAACCAGGAACTGAGTGTTCCAAATCCTGTGAAGAGGCCCAAGAAGAGGGGCCTTGGGTCAGGGAATCTGACAGAGCTGAGACATGTGGCACTTTGGAGCCCAGTAGGAGTAGAAACCAGATTTCACACTGGTGACATGACAAGTGTGTAGAATCAGTAACTGCAGAATCCTTTTCTAGCCCCACAAAAAAATGCTAAGGTGAAAAGTTGAAAGCTACGTGAGTGGGTAGAGAGCTTCATAGAAGAAAGAGAAGTCAGTCCTCACCTGGAGTCTTGGGGGTATGTGGATGCTTTGAGGAGGACCCTACTGAGGCTGTAAGACAGAGAAGGAATGAGGAATGTGAAAATGTCTGGAGGAGAATTTGGGAGGGGCTGGTGTGAAGGACACAGGTTGGGGCTGAGGGACTCTTCCTATGAGACTTCAGTGAAGGGAAACATAACTCTGACTCCAAGAGAGGTAGAGGATGTGAGAAGGGGGTAAGGGTGCCACTCTAGGAGCAGGTGGCATAGATCTAACCCCACAAGGACCACAGTCGCCCTTGAGGCTGCATACTTGGGAGCTACCCCATCTCCCTCTTATTCTCATCTCATTTGGATTCTCATGTTCACTTATGTAGTCTTGCCCCACCAGCTCCATGCATTTCTTGGTCACCAAATCATAAGATTGTGTCCGATGTCAAGGTCTTGGGGCCTGAATTGTGTTTGAATATCCTAAAAAGGGATGAGAATCACGTGAAAGCCAATACACTGGCTGAAAGAGTAGAAAAGAACAGTATTTCACTCTTGTAATACGATTAATATGGAGCCTGTTCTGGAAAACAGACTGCTTCTCTTGAATAGTAAACTCTCAGGGACACGGATTCATGGCATAGAAAGGAAAATCTATTTTCTGCCCGGAGCATAGCGCCTGAAACTTTGTAAGAGTTCAGCAGATGTTAGCTGTTCTTATTAATATTATCATTAACAACTTTCCCCCATGGGGATAAAGTCTTCAGCCTAGAAACATCATGACTAATATTAGACCACGGGGTCATTGATCATTACAGCTGAAGCCCAGGACTTTCTATGGGGGGCAGGGATGCGGGGAGAGAAGGCAGGATGACCATGGACCTGGGCTTCCCACTAATGAAGAGGCTCAAACTGATACTTCAATCATTTCATCAAATGAGGTGGTATCTTCAGGCTCAGAGTCACCCTGACAGGACTAAAAGAAGCCATTCATCAAACAACCTTAAACTTGTGTTCTATTTTCAGATCAGACTCCCTACGGTTCCCCAAGAATGAATATTTTTCATAAATGTTTATCTTGTGAGATTAAATTGCATTATAATCCTACTTAAGTGTTATTGGGTTAAATATAAACACAAGTTGTGGGATTCAAGATGTGCTAACTTTTTAAATGATTTTAAAGCCCCATTTTGACTTTCCTTCATTTTTTAAAATTACATAAATGCCCCAAAATGTCAGAAATGATTCTGAGAGTACCTGGCTAGAGATTACCTAGTTTAGTAAATTTTTAACAAGAGGAGCACATCTGAGTCTCTGGTGGAATTTCTGGGAAAACAGTGCCCCACCCACCCCAAGAGTCTGAATCAGGAGGTCTGGGTGTGTCCAAACCTGCATCTATTCTGAAAGAGTTTCGGGATTCTGACCCCCAGTTTTGATTAAGATCCACTGATGGAGTCCAGTTGGCTCTGCTGAGTCTCTGTCCAGATCTCCTCCCACCGGCTCACAACCCGAGTGTCAGTTATAAACACATGCCCTGACCTGGAGGGCCTGGGGCAGGTGTGTTTGCGCTTTTCCAATATTAGCAAGCAAGTCGTTTGTTTCTTGCCACCCTTATTAAATCAGAGCCCGGAAGCAGGACACGAGGTGGGGCCTCCTAAAAGCCATGTGTATCTGATTTCAGAAACAATAAAAGAAAAGGGCCATCTCTCTCCCTCTCTCCTCTGTCTTGAAATTTGGTTTGGGAGGCATATGTGCCCAAACCTGAGTTGCTGATGAACTGGGAAGCTTGCTTTACAAACAGACTTTAGTTCCTATGCCACTGGGCAAAGAGCTGTGGGAGGTGAATTTCCACTTTCTTAGCACTTCCACCATCCCCTGCACCCCCATCCTGGAACTCTGTGTGTTGCCCTCAGGGCACTCCTCCAGAAGAGGGGCTGAAGTCAAAAGGTCTGGTTTCTCCCCTCCAGGACACACAGGGAGCTGGGACAGCTGGCCTCTGGTGCTCCAGGAAAAGACAGAGCATTTGTTGCTGTGCCTTAGACTCCTGAGGGACAGTACAGGACGCAGATGCTGCCTAGAAAAGATCGACCATGTGTCATCCTTGTGCGTTCAGAGGGTCACGGTACATTAGCATTGGTCCTGGTGCCTCTCAAAGGGACAGGGCATTCTGTCACCAGATTTCATTCAAATTCTGGGCTTAACGTCTGCATATTTGACACTAAATCATGTCCTGTCTCATGAAATCAATGCTCTTGTCTTCTGTTGTTCTATAACTTTATATGAGTGAATCTCATCTCCCTCGTTCGATTGTAGGCTCCTCGGGCAGGGACTGTAAGCTGTTCATCTTTGTCTCCCCACAGCTTAGTGCACAGTTTGGGTTCACTGATTTCACATCAAATGAACAAAAGAGTTCAGGAAAGTAGTCCCAATTTAATTCCTAATTACTGGTGCTAATAATATTAAGTCACATCCAAAGGTGTGACCCTTAGGCCTTGTCTCTGGCAGAAAGATGAAGAGCAGTAAAGTAGATCATTGAACACAGCCCTGCTGCTAAGGGTGGATCTTTGCCAATAAGTAGATCTGGGCTTTGTTCATTACGGAGGAATCATCTATGGACATCACCATTTCAAGTTCCTGAAGTTTCTTGAATACTGGAAACACCAAGAAGAAAGATAAGCTTGATAATGGATAGCAATTGAGGTGTTAGACATTGGACCTTTCTTACTTGAGGTCCAGGCCAGATATATCAGTCGCTGAGGACCTGAGGAAGTAAGCACCCTGAAACACAGCTGGTGAGAGTGTGAATCAGTATCACCCGATGCAGACAAGATTAACAGCCTTATTTAATCCATCAATTCCACTTCTAGTAATTCAGCCTGAGGAAGTAATAGGACAAGTATGCAAAGCCAGACATTAAGGAAAGTCGTGAAAATTTGAAAATACTGGAAGCAACACAGATGTCTCCTAATGGGGGATTTGTCAGGTAATTTATGATATCGTCATACAATGCATTATTATGCTGCTCTCACAAAGATTAAGTAAAAATTTTAATACTGTATTTCATTATTTATAAGATGCCTCTTTAATACCTCAATATCTTTGAAATTAGGATGTGTCTCAGAGTCTACAGAAGCCGCTAATTATATCTGTAGCGTTTTTTTTCCTTCTTACAGGTACATAATCTTACAATCACAAGCATCTTTCACTCAATGAAGTATGGCATATTGACATGGAAGGAAGGCCACCATACCTAAAGTTTAAAAAGACTCCTACAGAACACTACCTAAATAAGATCTCATTTATGTTCATATGTATGTTGACTTCTAGAAACATGCATCAAATTCTTGATAGTGATGGTCTGGGTAGGGTTATACGACCTTTAACTTTCTCTGTATTGGGGGAACAATTTACAGCATTCATGTACCATTAGAAAAATAAAGATATTTTCAAATAAATCGGTTGCTTTGCCTTTTTCTTTCCACCCACTATGAGAAGAACTTCTGGATGGATTGCCCATGAAGGAGTCAGGTGAGCAAAATATCTTTCTCTTCTCCAGCAACCGTCAGCAACATAGTCATGGCCACAGGGCTATGGTTCTTGGTTCTCAGTGCTGCAATCTCGACAACATTTTGTGAAGGGACCTTGTATGGCTGAGCTCCTACATGACCTGTAATATGTTTAGTCTAACAGGATTGATGCCATATTTTCTTGTAATGAAGGCAGGGAGGTGTTGTCCAAGGACCTGCTTGGTGAGAGGAGGAAGGAGAAGGAAACAAGGTAGTTGTTTGAAGAAAGAAGCCACCTATTCTGATAATGGAAAAATAAAGGATGGAGAAGAAAAAAATAAGGCATTTAGAAGCTAAGCTTGCCATTTATCTTCTTCTGATCCAACAACTATCTCTGTTTGGTAAAGATGCAGCCAGCAGGGTGTTATCACCTCCACCAGGACTGCAGGCTTGAACAGTAAATGCTTAAAGGAGGATTCAGAACATGAGAGTGATCACTTAAAATTATTAAGACTTCTTTTTTACATTTTATTGTATTATATTATTTAAACAATCATAGTTAGATGATAACCAGAGTCATTGAAATTTATTTATGTGATTTTTAAATTCCAAAGCACTGTGCTAAGTGTAGTGTTATTACCAATTAAATTAGCATTCTTACCACTTTGCTCTCAATAACTTTTCAGCTGCTATTATCTGGAGTTTTAGTAGCATCTCATCAGTGGAGGCTCATTGTGGCTGGCCCGTCTGTTCCATTAATAATTTCTTAATTAAATGAGATGACAGCTGTCCCTCCTTTGCCTCCCTACCTTGTCACTCTCTTTCTTTCCAAAGTAATTTTTTTTTTTTTTCTGGTCTTTCTTATTTTTTTCCCCACAGGCAGGCTTAGCTCCTGGTGTCGTTCACAAATGGATCTGGAATTTCTTCTCTGATCCTCACTCCGCCTACCCCAATCTGTTCCTTCTCTGTCTTCTTGATTTCAGTTCCATATTCATTTCTCCCCTTCAAATGCTTTTCTCACTTCTTGCCATCTTTCATCGCTCGTCCTTTCAGTTGTCTTGGGTTTCTTTTCTGTGGAGCTCTCATTTTTCCCCCCAAACAATTCAGTCATGTTACCTTCCTTTTCTGTCTGTTTTTCTCTGTATTTCACCTTATGTTCTGTCTCCACCTAATAGGAAGACAGTTCTCATACAAAGAGACAAAATTAGTACCAGCTTCATCATGGAAACCCCTTATGACCTGGCAACCGTCATCATCATATAAACAGTCCCCACAGCAGCCATCCGTTTATTTATTCAATTCCAAACATTTTTCCCTGGCAATTTTTCTTAATGAGAAATGGAGAATGTTAACTTTGGAACAAGCATTCTGCTTGATACCAAAATATAGCTCCCAGGAGAATGTATTCCTTGAGTATAATAGTTCATCTTCTAGGATTGCCTTTTACTTGAGACTGTGTTGTCATTGTTTCAAAGTCTTTCCTCCTGTTGATAAATAAAGAAGCTATGAACTTTTTAAAAAAAATCTAGGATTATCTTTGAGTCAAGAATAAGAAAAGTGACTCTGGATTCAGCTTTTATTTTATCCAAATTGGCTTACCTATTTCTGAATTATGTACGTAGAAGCATTGATAGAACTAGAAAGGACCTTACTGGGTCCTCATTTTATAGATGAGGACCCTGAGAAAGTAGAGCTTTTGGACTTGTACTGTGCAATACCGTAGCCACTAACCACATGTGGCTATTTAAGTTTAAATTAAAAAACTAAAAAATTAAATGTAGCGTTCCTTTGTCACACTGGCCATGTTTCAAGTGCTCAGTAACCACAATGGCTAGTGACTACCATGTTGGAGAGCAGAGATACACATTTCCATTTCAGCAGAGATGTCTATTGGATAGCACTGATTTTGACTATACAAGGCAGAGGTTCACAAATCTGGGACTCCGTCTTCCTGTAAGCTGAAGACCCCAGTGTCCTATAATAAAATTTCTTTTGTAATATTGTCTTACAGTATAGGAACCTGCGAGGTCACACACAAAGGGAAACTGAATTAAATGTAATTTCATATAGTTGATCACTCATGAAAAGATGCTTTTCAGATTACAAAGCACTTTCATATCTGTCACCATATTTGACGTTATAACAGCCCTGTGTAATAGAAAGAACAGGTGTTTACATCTTTATTCCTCAGAGGAAAGAAAAGCAGCTCAGAGAATTAGGATTTGTCCAAAGCCACTATTCTTTTAAACTAAGACATCAACCCAAGTCTCCTGCTCCAAATCCCTTGATCTTTCCATCATGTTGAAAAGCACCAGGAGGACGAGTAATAATGTTTTAAAATGTGCATTAAGTACATTCTTGAAGCCAGGTGCTGTGTCAAGTGTTTATATGTGTTATGTCATGTGACTCCCAACTTGAGATTTAGTTTTAAATGTTCACCTACCTACTTCACCTCTCCCCTTGAAAGTCTGGTCATTTCTCACACTCACAGTGTCTAATTTAGCCTTGCAATAGCCTAGACCAGGGAAGGCAACTTAGATGAAGGTAGTTTTAGTCGAAGCGGAGAGAAATTAAGATTCTGGGGATACATTTTAGAGGCCCAGTTCACTGAATTTGTTGATGGGGAGGGAAAGGGAAATTGAGGAGCCAGAAAGGACTCAGGTTTTTCATATAAGCTGTTAGATGGATGCTGATACTGAGGCAGACTGCTTTTCTAAAAATGTGAATCGGGTAAGGGTACCCTTCTGTTTAAATTCCTCAGTGGACCCCCATTGCTCTGAGAGCAAAGCCCCAATCCCTGACTTTTCCCTACAAGGCACTTCAGGACCTGGCCAATTTCCAGCCTCTCTCCTACCTTGTACCCCTGGCCCCAGGGACCTCCTTGCTTTTCTTCCAGCTCTGCAATCCTGCCCCTCCCTCTGCTTGCCTCTTGCTTCCTTTGCCCAGAAAGCTCTTCCTTGGATCTCCCTTTGCATGCTCACTCTCTTCTCCCTGGGTCTTTGTCCAAATGTCACCTCCGTAGAGAAGCCTTTTCTTACCATTCTTTCTAAAGCAGTCCACATGTCCATGATCGAGTCTGCGCTACCCTGTTTTCTTCCTTCACGGCACTGCATCACAATTAAAATTAACTCATTCACTGATTTATTGCCTTGTTTGTCTACTGCCCTTGTCACCTGTGTTTTCTGAGCTATCTTCCTGAACCTTGAACAGTGCCTGGCGTATAGTAGATGCTCAATAAATTTTTATTCAATAAAAAAACAACCTCAGAATTAAGTTCCATTATATTTTCATTTCACAACTAAGGAGGTGGAGGCTTAGATAATAACTTGCCAATTACTTCACATTTAGTAGGTGGTACAGTCAAAATTTGATCCCAAATATATCTGACACCTGAAGGCCTGCTCTTCATCATAGATCTATGTTGTGTTCTTATTTTTAAAAATTCCCTGTGTTCATTTGTTTATTTATGCATTCATTTATCAAACATTTATTGAGAATTTACAACGTAAGGGCCAGGCACAACAGCAACGCTGAGCAAATTCTGGCTTTTGAAAAATGTGATACATTCCCCGTCTTCAGGTAGCTTAAAATCTAGCAGGCCCTTTGGATGGTGAAAATAGATCACCAGTTCATTTTATTTACTTATGAGATTTGTTTAAATCTTCATATACTGATTATAACAGAAGAATCATAAGAATAAGCAAGTTATTGAAAGGTCACTTCTTTGTCCTCCTCCCCTCCCATTCCAGGTGACAAGGATCTTCTCTTTCAGATAATTTCTGGAATGGAGATTTTACAAGCTAATAACTTACCAGAATAAAATATACGTAATTCATTTGGGAGCATCTGAGTGGTTTGTCACAGTAGACTGAATTATTAGTGACACAGGTGTGATTCCTTAAGTTGACATTAAAGGAAAACCCCAAAAAGAGGCAGAAAGAACACTGAGTTGGGAATTGAAAACCTGGGATCCAGTTCTGGTTCTATCCCTAAACTAACCTTAGCCAAGTCACAGTCCTTTAAGAATTTCTTTTCTCATCAACAAAATTGGGGGAAAAATGTGAGTCTTACCTACATCATGGCAAAATTGTGTGAACCCAATGAAAGAGTTTATATAAAAGTGCTCTATTATGTAAATTAAAAGCCAGAAGTTCCATATAATGCGCCTCTAGCATTTCAGGACCTCATTTGTTCCTTAGAGGATGGGGAAGGCAAATGGGTCATAGGTACGAAGGGGCACAGGGGGCTCTTCCCCTTTCCAGCCTCATCTTTTCACTCCTTCGTGTCATGGTTTCCTGCCCCCGAGACTTTGGGTTTTTTTGTTTTTTTTTTTTGCAGTACGTGGGCCTCTCACTGTTGTGGCCTCTCCCGGTGGAGCACAGGCTCCGGACGCGCAGGCTCAGCGGCCATGGCTCACGGGCCTAGCCGCTGCGCGGCATGTGGGCTCTTCCAGGACCGGGGCATGAACCCGTGTCCCCTGCATCGGCAGGCGGACTCTCAATCACTGCGCCACCAGGGAAGGCCCCCCACCCCAGCCCCCCGAGCCTTTGGATAAGTTGTTCCCTCTGTCTGGAATGCCCTTTCCTCACTGATGATCTTTTTGAGACTTAGCTTGAACCTGACTTTCTCTGTACAAACTTCCTGATTTCTTTTAGGCAGAGTCATTGTTCCTTCTGCTCTTAGAGACATCTGATATATTTCTCTAACAGTTCATGTAACTGTAGTGTCGTTATCTGTGTATAGATGATGAGATTGGGAGCTTCGTGAGGGTAGGGACTGTCCTTTCTTCACGGGATTGTCTTTTCCACATCCCTCTTCTAGCGGCAGCTCATTTCCCCTACACCCATGTGGTTATCAGAGGACCCTCCGTGCTAGTCCAATGTAATCCCTCTCCTTACCTGCAGGGATGGATTGGTTGGGAGTGAGCACCTGACCAAAGCAGAGCATACCATCCTGAAGGGCAGAGTCATTTGGTTTAGGGTGAGCTCCTGGTCCAATGTGGGAATTGGAACTGAGAAAAGGAACTCAATCTCTTTTGGTTTTGAAGCCATGTGTTACCGACAGCCATGTTTTTAGATATCAGAGCAAACAAAATGGGGGTCTTGAGAAAGAGAAGAATGAAATAAATGAGCTGGGAGGAAGAGAGCTGAGATGCAGGGCTCTGAGCTCTTGAATCCCTATTTCTAGTGGTTCTAGAAGTCATGTTCCACTTCTAGGGTTTCCACAAGGATACTTTAGTATTCCTACAATAAATTATACTGCAATCCTTATAATGAATTCCCCTTTGCGCACAGACCACAGGATGAATTTCTGTCACCACCTAAAATGAATAAGCGAACATAAACACACAGTTCTAACTCATATATATTGCCTCGGGCATTTTTGCTTCCCAATGTTGAACACAGTCTTAGCTTATCGTACTCATTAGATAAGTTAGTAAATTCAATAAGCCTTACCTCAATTCTTGTGCCATATAGTTTTCATAATACTGAATAAAACCACCTGATCCTATAAAGGACCAAATATAACAATGAAGTTGTGTTTTTAACCTTTAAACATGGACTAGTTACTTTAATAAAAATATAGTAAAACTCATCTTCTGAACAAACTTTTGGAATACTATTAATATAATAGCTCCAGTATAAACATAAACAACTATTAAGTGAACCAAATATTCAGGCATCTCTTCACAGTAGGGCCGAATTTGCTTCATGAAGGTGCTCGTCAGCACATGGTAGATGGGAAAGCGCATTACTAGAAGAGAGATGTTTTCACCTCAGCGTTGTTGCTTAGCACTTTTGTGACATTGGGCCAGCCACTTGACCTCCCTGGGTTTGAGTTTCCTCATTCAAAAGACAAAGAAGAGGTAGGGATTTGGGCTTACGTAAGTCTATCCTCCTGACCGCACAAGTTTATCATGAATGTTAAATGAGGTAATAAAGCTATTGACAAGCTATTAAAACAATCATCAAAAGGAGTATACTTTCTCCATTATCCCACTATATCACTAGTGAACACTTGGATAAATCCTGTTCTCTATTTTGTACCTGTGGAGAGCTGTTATTAAAAATATACATAGGGACTTCCCTGGCAGACCAGTGGTTAGGGCTCTGTGCTTCCAATGCAAGGGGTGCAAGTTCAATCCCTTGTTGCGGAACTAGGATCCCACATGCCGTGAAGTGTGGTCAAATAAACAAACAAACAAACAAAATATATATAAACATACATATAGTCAAATCAAGTCAATCAGTTCCATTAGCCCATAACAGCTTTACTCTTCTAAGTACTGCAACCTGTTATTGGTTGGTGAAAACCTCTCTAAAGTTCCTCTTAGAGAGAGGGGAGGGGTGGAGGGGAGAATGTCTAGGAATATTCTTTTGTGACCCTGTCTAGGCCCTTTCCCTCCTCAAGATTGCCCTCTCCTTTCTTCACCTCTCACTGAGCGCTACTTCCCAAGACAGAGACCTTTTACAATAATAATAGTACGTTAGACTTGCCTGGCATTTTATTTGGAAGGAAATCCAAGTCATTTCACAAGCAAGTATTGTCTCGTTTTAAGGGCTGAGGAAACCGGCCCAGTGAGCCAGTGCTCCGGAAAGCCACACCGCTTGTGAGGGACAGAAGCGAGGGGAAAACGCTGACTCTCCCATGCATATCATCTAGGACCCCTTAACAAAGACACTGTTCTTTTCTGTGCAAAAATAACAGATGCGGAAACACCTCAGAGCCCTTGCCCGCCGATGTGAAGGAAAAGGACGGAAATGAGTGGGCGCTTAATCACTGTTCCCCTCTGGGCCCAGCTTCCTGACCCTTCTTCCTCCCGGTACTCTCCAAGAATGGCAGGAAATCAGACCTCTAATATGGAAAAAATAACACTTAGCCAAGAAAATGGCAAACATTTCCACCGGGGTTGTGTTTTCTGAGAACACATTGATTTGCTCTGGGGGGATGAAGAGAAGGATTGAAACTGTGACGCAGCGCCCCCCTCCCCTGGGCCTGTCTGGTGAGTCATCAGTTAAGGAGAATCTGGGCTGGCAAGGACCGGGTGTGGGGGCACGCTCTTGGGGTGGCTGCAGGAGAGGAGGGAAGAGGGAGGCTGTAGCTACTGTGCTGTCTCTGCTTCCGTGAGCCCAAAGCTGAGGTCCCCAGTCCAAGACTTGTGGTAAGTGTGAGCACCTGGTCCGCTTTCTCAAGGACTAGGATGAGATTCAGATCTAAGAAACTCTGCCCTGAAATGTGCCAGCTTTCTATTAGCACCAACAGTGACAGCCAGCACCTAGTGGGCAGGTAACACGTGCCAGGCCCGACTCTCATTGCCATGGGTCCACTTGTGTCATTCTTGAAACGATCTTCCAGTGGCTCAGAGAGAACGGGACGGTCAACATGGGGCATAATTCATAATTAGTGTCTGCTTGTGCTTCATGATGCTTTTACATTTATCTTTGAATATAAAGTCTTCTGATGTTTTTGCAACTTATCCCGAACCTGAAGAGGAAGTCCTATTAGAAAGACCTGACACACACACACACACACACACACACACACACACAGACCTGACACAGAAGGAGATGGAAAAGCAGGCCAATTTCTCTATCCGGTCATGGCCATGTTTTTCTGTAGCAGCTAAGTGTTGGGGTTTCGAAGTGTCTCCCCGAGAGAGGGAAGGCTCCCATTCCAGTTAGATGAAGAGAAAGAAGCCATAGATCATCAGTGCATGAAGAGTTCTACAGGAGAAAACAGCATTATACATAAAAGGAGGTTTATCTCAGAAATACTGCAATGTAGGTGATAAAGATTTTCCTTAATGTGCTAAATTGTGCCTTTTGTGAGTGTAGGGATCATATCTGCATATTACCATTTGCATAACCAGAGCCTAGCCCAGAGATTAGCTAGCATTAAAACATTAATTAATTAAGTGAATTAAAACATTAATTTTTGCTTGATGAATTAAAAGAATGAACAGAGGGCTTCCCTGGTGGCACAGTGGTTGAGAGTCCGCCTGCCGATGCAGGGGACACGGGTTCGTGCCCCGGTCCGGGAGGATCCCACATGCCGCAGAGCGGCTGGGCCCGTGAGCCGTGGCCGCTGAGGCTGCTCGTCGGGAGCCTGTGCTCCGCAACGGGAGGGGCCACAGCAGTGAGAGGCCCGCGTACAGCAAAAAAAAACACAAACCAAGAATGAACGGAAAGACGAATAGTTCTTTTAAACCATTCAAATTCTTTTGCTGTTCTATGATTTCTCTATCAAATATTTCTTGAAGTTATATTATCACAGAATTGAAGAAGAGGAAAGGACTTAAGATTCATCTAATTTATTCTTTTTAATTTTCAAGAAAGGAAAAGAGACGCCCAGAAAAGTTAACTGATTTGCCTCAGGTCACACAGCCCTCAGGAGGCATAGTTAGAACTAGGAAAATGTTTCCTGACCCCCTCCTCCACTGTCCTTTCCGCCTGAACGCCTTTCATGCTGCTTCAGAGATGGATGGATAAGGAAATTCCACTTTGTCCTTACTGTAATGGAATTATGTTTTTTTTCTCTTATTGCCGCAGCTCTTCTCTTGATTCTCATGGATCTGCCTTAAAATGTTTTCTGATTTTTTTCCCTCCTCCTAAATCTTTTGAAAGGAGATGTAGCAGAAGTGTGGATGGGGAATTGGTTCTGGTAAAGTAAGTGGGTCAGTGCAAGTGTTGGAGTATATTAAAAATTATGAACATAGAGATAGAACTAGTGGCAAGGCCATGTTGGATGTTCCGAGATAGTTGACCCCAATATGAAGAGGTTGGCTCTTGGACATTGCACTGAGGCTGCCATCTTTTCCTCCTTCCCCCTCTCAGCTCTGGAAAAATGAACTTTACTTGCCTTACCCCTTGCTCCCCACTTCCCCGCCCCCCACCCCCACCCCCAAGCAACAGCTGATTCAGCCAGTGATAAGCCCTAGACCGGAGCCTGGCCAATGAAATTCTTTCTCATGGGAAATTAGAATTGGGACTCTGAGACTATGTCAGTTCCTGTGGGGAGCCAGGAGATGGGTTTTGCAGAGGCTGGAACTAAGGGAGTTACTCGGGGGTGGCTCTGGTGAAAGGTACGTTGCACAGTATACAACGGGTAAGGAAGCAGAGAAGCTCGTTTGTGGAAGGACGAGCAAACAGGCAAAGGAAAACAGAAATGAAACATGAGGGAGGCAAGGACTCTCAGATTCTCTCAGGGACTATTTTTCCCACCATGGGTTTTCATGAAATCCTCCTGCAACTTTTTTATTAATCCTTTGATCATGATGCAATTGTAGTAAGTTTTTGTGCTTTTCAAAGAGAGGGTGGCTTTTGAGTTAGAGAAAGAAAAGTTGAGCAGAGGATGGTCTGCTTTTAAAGGGGCAGGTTTGCTTTTAAAGGAGCTGGAAAGGGAATATGACCTGGAGAATGAAGGGAAACGGAAGAGAAGAGAGCCTGCAGAGAGAGGAAGGGGATGGAGAAGACAAGGCACTGGGAGTGCCAGCACTTGTGAGGCTGGTGAAGCTGAGGGGAGTTGGGTGAAGGTGGCTGCCTTCCAGATACCCCATTGACTCCGTGCCCAGCCAGCCTCATTTTCAACCCCGAGAGCCAATCAACTGCTCATCACTGCTGCACAGGGAGAGCATCAAAGGGATTTAATAATGGTTGGCAAATGTCAAATTACATTGAATCTAAACCAAATTCCAGACATTGAGGGTTGCGTAGTCATTAACAATCAATTAGTGCACTCCGCTTTCAGTCAAGCATTTTTCACACCCTCCCGTTTGCATGACAAGGAAACACAAGCGTTGCTTCTCTTCCCCTCTGCGGCTGAGCAAGGCATCACTTCTTGAGTTTAGTCAGTGGAGGAACAAACTAGCCCCTGTTCTCATTGTTTTCATTTCCTCGTTTGCTCCCCGACAGCACTTTCAGGAGTGGAAGGAAACATTAAGTGCCATTTGTACATCCCGTTCTGCAAGCATGGGCTAAGGAACGAGACATGGGTCATCTTTTCTCTCCTTCTTGGGAATCCTGAAGTAATAAAAAGGTAAAGATGATGTCAAGAATCACCTAAAATCTTTTCTCTAGTTGGAAGCCAGGGACTCTGGGCTGCTGTCCGTGGAGGAGGGATGCATACCAATTACACACCGAGGGCATTAGGTGAACTCATTTCACCTCTAATGGTCCACCTTCTGATGCAGCAGGATTTCATTCCAGCAACAGAGCCGTAAACATTTATCACAAAACAAATCGTCGCTCTATTGATTGCTGAGTATCTGCTTCTTCCTTCCCTTTCCAAATTAGCTCAGATTTATGGCAATTCTCTTCCTGTTCCCTGAGCTACCTGCCTCATCCCTGGGGTGCTGTGGGTCAGAGGAAGGAGATAAGCAGGAATCTGTATCTGTACATTTTCAGGAAGAGCTTTCACAATCATTTTAAAAATTCCTTCTTTGCTGCTATATTTCCCTGCTAGGTCTTCCACAGGCCTATTTTTAGAATAGCTTCCTCAGAATATATAAAAGCCCATATTCTCCAACTGTGACATGAATTCTTTCCTCTCCTTCAGTCGATAAAATATGGATGTAAAACTGAGCTTAGCTCAAGGGGCTTTGCTGACAGACAGCAGACTCACATGGGCCCCTCCAAGCTCTCAGTCCCAGGGGACTTGTGCTTGAAGGATGCACTTCAATGGCATAAAGGCGGCAAAGGTTTAAGAAACAAATAGGACTTGACCCAGAGAGGGTGTCATTGGTGTCTCAGAAGCCAAGGTCAGGGCCCAGTCTGGGGTCTTAAGCCCAAAGTGTTAGGTAAGTTGTTAGGTCCTAGTAACAGGCTGGCATTCCTATGCCCTGGTTAGGACCTCTGCCAGGGACCATCTTAGCACAGGGCATGAGCTGCCAAGGCCAACTGAGAGGATTGAGTCAAAAGCAACAAAATCAAAACGCACTGTCCCCAAAGAGTTACCACCAGAGGTCTTATCTAAGAAAAGACCCAGAGAAGGTCCATCTCAACACATTTTCAGGAGAAGGTTCCTGGGACTTAACCTGATCAGCTACCTCCTTGGAAGTCACTCAGATGGGGCTGTTCTTTGCTTCGGTCCCATTATGAAGTCATTTGCCTACACTGTGGCTCCGCAGTGATGGGCAAAGAACGCCTGCCTGACTCCTTACCCCTGCCCCTTCCTGAGGCCTGAAGTTAGCCACCTACTTTCCTATCCATAGTCCCCATGTCTCTCATCTTCCTTGCACTTAAAGTCTTTTCTTGTGAAAGGTTGGAATACACTCATTCACATTAAGGTACACATCATGGATAAAGTATAGAGTTACCTCTTCCTGGCTAGTTGAAGTTTTAAAATAGGGAAGTGTTTAGGCAAAAAAAAATTTTTTACTAGTAGAATATCAGGTGCCTGGAAGCTGGTTGGAAGAATATTTTGGGGGCTGAGTTGTGTGTATGTGTGCATGTACAGGTGGTGGGCTGCGGATCCCAGGAAACATGCTGTGAAGGTGAACACATCTTTTGATGCCATGTTTCATAGCATGCATTTGTTTCTAGGCATTGATTGATTGGGGGAGGACACAAGGAAAGGGTGATTTCCTTGCTGCCGTCAACGCCCAGTGTTCAGAGCTCCATTCCCAGAATAATGGCATGACCTGGCCATGAGCCCATCCACTGAGAGTGCCTTGCCCTGAGGGAAGATGGGTGTTCCAAGGATGGGAAAGCAAGGCAGAGAATGCATGCTCACTCCACTCACGGCTCCATTATCTTCCTCCTAAGAGACCTCTGGGTCCTTAAGTAACTTCCCAGTCATCAAATCAGTCTTTATTAAATTTTCACATGCACTTAGTTTTAGATTCAATTTGAAATGTGCTCCAAGGAGCATCATATGGACTAAATAATTAGCTAAAGAGAAATGGTACAGAAAAGATTTTACAGAATGATGCCTCTCCAATACCACCAAGAGTAACTGAGGCTTTCAATGTAACACAATTATGTGTGTGTTTATTTTGAATTATACATTTATTTTCATTTATATTTAAAGAGGAAACAGTCAAATCAGTGGTTTCAGGAAATTTTTGCTTAGGACAAAGCTAAAACAGGTATTTAAGATTTTAAAAAGTGGGTCGATTTAAAGAAAAATATTAAGGAAGTATTAGAGCAAAGATATCACAAGAATCTTGAGGGCCATACTCAAGTGACTAAAGTTTAAGAAACAACGTCAAGACTGGTTGAGCATTACTGCGTATCCACAACCCTGGGTTGACTCCTGTTCTGCAAAGGACATGCTGTTTGACATCGGGCAGGTTGCCACCTCTCTGAGCCCCGGTATACTCAAGTACAATGGTGCATTGAAGGAGATCTCCAAGATCCCTTCCAATTCTAGCAAGTGATGCTTTATCTCTATTATAGGTTACCGTCTGTGACTAAAGGTAAGGAAATTGGGAAATAAAGTCAGTGTTGTCAATGGTGATGTTATTGATAGACACACATAAGCATCAAGTTGGCTCCTGGGTCACTGAGGAGCAGTGAGGGGCAGAGGAAAGTCGAGTCAGGGGACCTACGAGCCAGTGCTGTCACTTACTGTGTCCCCTGGGCCTTCACAAAGTCACATGCCCTCTTTCAGTCCTAGTTTCTCTATTTGTGAAGGCAAAGCGTCATGGTTGTGAACGATACCTATTCTATTACTATGCAGTCTTGCTGGACGGCTCAAATGCGGTGTACACGAAGGAAAAATTATAATCAAACAAATCTTGTTCTTCCCCAACCTTGTAGCTCTTTTTTTTTTTTTTTTGCGGTACGCGGGCCTCTCACTGTTGTCGCCTCTCCCGTTGCAGAGCACAGGCTCCGGACGCGCAGGCTCAGCGGCCATGGCTCACGGGCCCAGTCGCTCCGCGGCATGTGAGATCTTCCCCGACCGCGCACAAACCCGTGTCCCCTGCATCGGCAGGCGGACTCTCAACCACTGCGCCACCAGGGAAGCCCCCTTGTAGCTCTTTTGTCATTTCAGTATTTTTAAATGTAGTGGGGTAGTATGTATAATTATGTTAATTTTAAGATCAGGCAGAATTTTAAGAAAACAATAGGTTGAATTGACGTTCAAGCCAGTCAGTACTGATAGCTTTGAACAGCTGGGATAAAATGTTTAATGTTGAAGAAGGAATCACAAATTGGCTTATCAAGGGTAACCCAAAACACTATCATCATTCACCAGTCACCTCAAAATCTCATTTCAGTTAAAAGTTTTAACCATCTCCCCTTCTAAACCTATAATCCTAAGTGGAAGATGATCTAGCTATAATAAATTATTTATCAATTCCACCGAGCTCTGCTTTTTACAAGGTTCCTTTCCATTAGCACAGAATTTCCAGTCGGATACATAACCTCAGATTAGAGCTGTGACAAAGCCTATGCACTTTACTCCCCTAGGTTTACCCAGGTTACACTTTCTGACTACTGCCTGTTGAACTAGAATTATACTTATATTTTGCACTTACTAAGTGGCCAAGCTTGCTTCTCTGATCTGTGAGTTGACGAGGAGATAAATATTGCTAGCAGGCAACACAAAGAACCTGCAACTCGCAAATAGGGAGGACACAGCAGAGGAAGTAGAGTCACTCGGGGTAAAGACTGGAGTCATTTAGTTTGGGGGTCAGACAACCTGACAGTCTGGAATCATCCCTGAATTATGTTACACGGCAAAAACGGATGCTAGAAAAATTGTGAAGTGGGTAATGTATTTTTAGACATATTTTAAATAAAAGTTATGTCTCTAAATGTGGAAGCTTCAGTCATCTAGAATATTCACTTATGTAAACCATCTCCTTTCCTTATGGCAAAAATATTAGACTTACCAGCTTCCCCTCTTATCATCTCAGTGGGGTGTAGGTTGTCCCCCACCTAAAATGTTCAATTTGATATGCTTTGACATGTCAGGCTTATTCTTACGGAAAAATAAGCCATGCTCTAAGTAACACTGCAAAACTATCTTATCCTTCCTCGCGCAAAGAAATTTCTAAGCCAATGACTTTGGTTATGAGATGGTTAAATTACTCCGCTAGGCACGGACCTACTAAATGACCAGGGACCAGGAGGTGGGGCTGTGGACTCCAGGGCTGGTTCTCTTCCCACTGGAGCCTGTAGCTTCTTGTCAGCTGGCTTTGGGTTGCCCTTTTGCCCAGCTCACTTGCTTACTTGAAAGATGTGGCCGCAGATCTTTACAACTTTCAAAACCATTTTCCCGGCCCCTGACGCATCTACTGTTCTCTTTCCCTTAAGTTTTATTAGGGTGAGGCCACAAGCACTCAGCCTCCCTTCCCAGCCCCCTGCAACACTCCTCACATCCGTTTTCCTGTTCACAGATATGCATGTGCCCAGGCAGCAAGTTTGGTCACCATAGTCACGATCTTTAATGTGAAGATTGATCGAAAAGTTTCTCGTCACATTCGTCTGAGGAGGGATAGAAGTGATTCACCACTGCATCCGTTTCCCTAAGTCCAAAGCGTGAAAAGAAAGCTTGAGTAGCACTGTGTCCAGTGTAGGTGACAAATGTGTTCGTTTGTTGCTCCCAGTTAATGATACCACTTTTCTCGGAGATTCGCCCTGCAAGGGGTGCTGGGATTGTAACAGCAGTTAGGTCCTCTACCTTTCTGCTTACTTGGATGTTCTTTCCTGGAAGTCGTGTGGGGAAGAGAAGATTTTAGTAAGTATTCTTTTCAGTTCTGAGGATTCTCCCTAGGCCTTCCATCTCCCTCTTGTCAGTGTTTGCCGCTGCTTAGATCTGCATCTACCTTCTCGTACTTACGCCTAGCCGCCCACATGGCTCTGCCTCTGGTTAGCCTTCTCTTCCCCACTTTGTCACCAAACTCCTATAAATTGATTCCTCAACCCCTCACCTCAATTATTCCTTCTCACATTTGCCTTCTTCTCTCCTGCACCAAGTGGTTCAAGTTACCCGTTCCAAAGCTGCTCCATTTAATGCTATCCCAGAACAAATCTTCCCCTTCTCTCACCAAATAAACTGCTTTCAATAAGCTGCTCCTAACCCCCTAAACAAATGACATCCCACAACCCACCTCGTTCGAAAATATTGCTTTTCATAACCTCCAACCATTTGCTCTCTACCTCCCCTTAAAGAAATAAACTGTCTTTAGTGTTCCTTCTTATCTGGGCTCTGAGCTGTCTCACTGAAACCATAAAATACACACACACACACACACACACACACATACACACACACACACACACACACACACACCCAGCAGCCTCCCAAATGAAGAAAAATACCTAATACAATCTCTTGCCTTCCCTTTTTCTCTCTGAGAAAGAAAACTCTCATGAGGTATATAAGGACCCGTTTGGATCTCTCTGAGGATTTTTTTTTCTCCCTGGTGAGATAAGCTAAGGAGAAATACAGTAAGGCATTCCAAGGCCAAACACATTCTACTGTTTATTACACATATTACATTCTTAAATAAAAATGCGTCACATAACATTTTTTGCATAGATATCTTACAATATACCAATTTAAAAAAGAATTATGAAACAGACCAGTAACAAAAATAAATTTTTTCTTCATTAATAATTTTGTAACATTAACATACCACCATCATATAATACAAATAATAGTTTTAAATCTTAAGACTTTTGTACAGCAAAAAAACTTGACAAAGTAATATATTTATATATATATATAAAAAGCTTAAAAAAAATAAAATGTCAAAAAAAGGCATAACCGAGGGCTATAAGACTGGGTACTTCTGTGATATATTATAAATACCAGAGAAGGCCTGAGAGAGAGCGTGTGACCGAGGGAGGTGTGGGAGGGGTAGGGCTGGGAGTAGGTCTCTCCAAACACACTTGTTAGACACGTCTGGCAAAAAGAAAACGTACAGTGCAAAAATAAAGTTCTTCAAGCAACTGTTACGAGCATGATAGAGAGTTGAAAGAAAAGTGGCAGTGGCTGGGAGGTTGCATGGTAGGAGGAGGGAGAGGGTGACAGGAGAGAAGGAGTTTGGGGGGCATTTATGGAAAGGAAGGGGGAGGCTTCAAAAACATTAAACATTTATTTTTGCCTCTGTGTTAGCAAGGAGATCTTGGCCGTAACAGGTGTATTTTTCCTCCCTGGAATGAAGCAGAAGTGAAAGATCAAGAAATTCAACTAAATCTGGGTTTAGATAGAAAATGCATGCTGAGAAAAACAAAAACAAAAAGGTTGAGGACCAGCCAGTGAGCCCCAAAGCCTTTCAGGACCTAGATTTGCAGAAATCATTCTGCCTCGGGTCCAAAGGCCTAGGATTAAAATGTCCCCTCTCCCCACCCTCAGCCCCTCCCCTCTACGTGGAACTCCCAGTGTGTTTTCAATATACTGGCAATTATAAGCATCCATCCCCCCCAAAAGATATTAGGCACTGGTGGCTACTCCTCGTAAACGTCAGTAGCCTAACTGTTTTCCTTCTGCGAAGGTACATTAGGTACACATGCACACGTGTCTAGCTGCGTGCACACATACCACCCTCATTATTCTGACGTGGGGTGCATTTTATGGCAGTAGACAGAAGCTGGAGTCAAAGCAGTTTACGATTCCAAAGCTCACAGTTGAAAAAAATTGTATAAACAGTCCCCAACAAAGAACACATCAACCTTCCCTCGTGACTGCTGAGAGGGAGCCCTGTTTGAAAAGAGTATCTCGTTTGGGATATTTGTGAAGTGACGGCCTAGGATTTCTCTCTCCGTTTTTGATACCTGTTTCCCGAGGACTTATACGTAAATGCAAAACACCTGAAGAAGACAGTACTATACTGGAAGGGTGCACGGAAGAAAGTTAATTGCAGCTTTATTTTTCCCTTTTCCAGGATCTATTAGGAATCAACAGAGGAGATTTAAGCCAGTGTTAAAAGCAAGAGAAAACCCTGAAGCCTCAGGCAGTTCATCATGGGATCTCACATTTACAAGCAGTTTTTGCTTCCTTTGACACATTTTCGTTGTTCCGTCTCAAGTCTTCCCAAAGATCCTCATTGAGGAAAGTAGGCCATCAAAGAGGCATCGATGTATACTCAGGCCAGCCCCTTTTCAAACTGAGATATCACCATGTTTACCGAAATGTAATCCAGACCCGGAATGCAAATTCCCTCCTCCTCCCTCCACCCCACACTTGGCAGTGGCCACTTCCGGAAGATGCCAGAGGACGCTTCCGCAAGTAGATTTCAACCAGGTTCTACTTAACGAATTTTCACTTTGGCAAAGATCTGGGTGCAAAACTGCGGCCAGAAATGCTGGCCCTCATAAGATTTTTTTCAAAAAGAAACAATGAACCTGATTTTTGTAGTTAAATATGTTGCATCTCTGACTTTCCCAACCTTCTTCCTTCTCCTAAAACCAACTCATGCAAAAGAAAAGCCAAAAGCACTCTGCACTATATTTTAGATTTTATGGAGTGACTTCCATAGAGGAAACCATTTTGAACCAATAAAACTAATCACTAAGATTTGTTGTTCTTGCCATTTGAGTTCATTTCTTTTGACTTTGCCGTAGAATTCAGGAGTTGGGGCTATAGGCAGAATGTTCTGAATGCACTGGCTGAGCCACCCTGAAAGTCCCATTTATTTCCCCTTTGATGCAAATAGACATGGCTAATCTGGAAGCTTATCTCAAACCGAGATCCTTAAAAAGAAAATCTTCTCTGGCTTCTAGATTCAAAGAAGAGTTTTTAAAACATAGGAATCAGTTCTGCTAATCATGCGTGAGGTTGGCCGTCTTTTTTTACCCTGTTATCATCAGGCAATCAAAGATGTGAAAAGGGCACAAGAGGTGCAGGAGGGGAGGACAGGGGATACTTGAAGGGCTTTGCAAGGGAGAGCACAGAGAGGAGAGGGAAATGGTCAGCATGAAGTTCATTCTGGGGGTCTCCGATATTTTTATAAAATGCAGCTCTGTCATGGAATCCAAACATCTCTTTTTCGGGACATAATACTCATCACCACCAGGCATTAAGCTGGGCAATGAACCATCAATGGGGCAGGAGGCCAGTAGCCAGGAGCAGCATTATAATTTCAGGTTTCCACATCTTTGACTTACAGCCGTGTGGTAGGAGAAAGAAGCACAAACTGAAATAAAGAAAACTGTCAATGGCTTCGAAACACTCTTTTCCTATACGTCAAACTCTGAACCCTGGATAAACCGAGCTTGAGAGGACAACCTCAAGAAACACCGTACCAGGTTTTTCCTTTCAAATTTGAGATCCCCTGGAATGTTGGGCGGTAACAATTTAAACGAGAAAGCAGTTTACTGTATTTCAAAGGTCCGTTAAAGCACTGTTCTAAATAACCTGTCCTCTTGGAAGCAAACTAGCTTCAGGTTATTTCTTGGAAAGCCTGTTCATGCCAGCAGGCTCTTTCCAACCATCTCTGCCATTTCAGAGATGATGGACACTTGATCACAAATCCATTTCCAAAATGATTGGGGCTACTTGCCCCCCACCCCACCCACCACGGACAGGACTGGTTATCATTCAGAGGTGTCAATCGGGCTAGAGAAGAACAGTTTCAAAGCCATACACTTAGCGCCCACCAAATTCTCAGGCCAATTCTCACAGTCAACAAATACCTGAAGCAAGCAAGCCAGCCCCACCATCGAGGTTCAGTGCACCCTGCTCAGAGAAAGGTCAGGAGCAGATTACAAAGGACCTCACTGATACAAAAGAGAGAGAAACTGCCGAACATTTCAGACGCTGATGAAGACCAAATGCCCTTTGTTCTGCCACATTCAAATGAGATCTTTTCAAGACCACAGATGACAACGGGAAGCGAGCAAGCAATGATTACTCTTTTGCATTTTTTTTAAACTTTTTTTTTAATACAGCCTTGCATTGGTCAGTTCAAAAATTAAATTAAGTATTATAAACCCTTAATAATAATAGCATTTCGAGAGGCAAGAGCAACTCCAGCTGGGCAGAGAACGTTTGTAAATCGTGGCAGCCATGGCTAACGCCATCACTGGTGTGTGCGTGCAGTCATGCTGGAGGCTGCTCTAGAAAGGGAAATCAACGAACCAACAAAACCTGGGGTGTCTAAAGTTTCATCTAGTGCACTGACTGGAGGCGCTACAGTCTAATACAGCTGAGAGACAAGGTCCCTCACACATCCTTCATTGAGAAAGGATGCACCACACATTCATATATAATCCCATGGTCCGCCCTGATGGACTGGCTACAAATGCACTCGAATGCAGTCGAGAACTATGAGATTGTCAGCAAGCAGTGCTCCAGAAATGGTTTCTAAGTCATGTCTAGTTTTAAATCTTTGGAATAAAACTGATTTTTTAAAATACCCTCCTACTAACATATACATAATTGCCTCTGGCAAATGGGCAGATTTTGTGTGTATGTGTGTTTAGGGTGGTTTTTCTTTTTTTTGCTGTTTTTTTTTTTTTGTTTCATTTTTCTTTTTTCTTTTTTTTCTTTTTTTTGGTCTAAATTGAAAAAAGGAAAAAGGGAAAGAAAACTTTAAGGGCCAGACCTCAGAATGCCCCAAGTGTCCAATTGGCAGCTACAGCATTTGTGATAAGGAGGCTCCTTTGCCCTCAGACGAGTAGTTTCAACATGTCAGTGAAATCAAAGTTTGCAGAAAGCTGAGAAACCAAATGCCAAGGATCTTGAAGGTTGCTGTCATAAATGTATCTGTGTTTCTTACATTATTATTTCCTTTCAAAGACTTCACTTTTGCATCCCAAATAGGTATGGGGTGGCATTTTAACAGTCAATGAGTCAAACAGTCAAGGAGGGCAGGAGGGGAGCCAGCTGGATGAAGGAGCAGCAACCATGGGTGGACCAAATGCCATTTTTGTTTTTTTAGACGTGTCTTGAAGGGATGGTCCCAGAATATACAAAATATACAATCTGCCCTAAAACCACCCCGCTTGCTTGCATAGGCCATTTAATGGTCCTAAAGGCAGTCTTTGGAGTTGAGGCCAGTGCCAGCTAGCTAAGAATGCGGGTAGATGGAGGCCGATATTGGATTGTGTGTGTGGGATGGAAAGTGAGGCATGTAACCCCCTCGGCGTCAGCTTGCAGAGTAAGAGTGAGGCCTCTGTTGATCCCGGGTGCTCTAGGTCACAAGTCATGGTGGGCCTAGCCAAAAAAAAAAAAAATCAGAAATATGTCTCTCTTTTTAGACAGAGCATGAGAGAAATATCTCAACCCTTTCTTTAAATGTCCACCCTTCATTCCCACAATGGCATTTTGAACTGTGTGTTTTAACAAGTGGGGTGATATGACTCAGTGGGTATGAGAGAAGAAGAAAGGGTGATGGTTTTTGAAGTCACTAGACTTGGGAGGCATCCTCTGTTCTCCCCACTCCTGGAAAGAGTGATATTTTTGGCTTTTTGTCAGGTCGTAACCCAGAGTTCGGTTAAATATGCAGCTGCCCTTTGAGACTAGCAACATCTATGCTGAAACTGGTTATAGGGTAGCAATGACATACAGCACAGGGTTGATCACTGTAAGCTGAGGTCAGGATGCCTCAAGGGGGATGAGAAAAGTGTGATGTCCCATCTGACTGGCTGCTTCGAGAGCTGGACATCCAGGTGCCGAGAGAGAGTCCTGGAGAGGTTTAGTCCATGGAGAAAAGATAAAACATTTAAGCTTCCAAATAAGCTTTTCAAGTTTTCGTTAGCAAAAAACAGAGATTAAAAAGAAAAAATCTAGCACTGGCAATAAGGTGAGGCTCAAGGGATATACTGTGATTTATCATCAAGGACTTTATTCTCTTGGCCACTTTGCAGTCATGCTAGAAGTTTCCAGAATCCCTAGTGCATATGGTGTGCAAGAGAGTCAAAAAGTAAGAAAAGAAAACTCCTCCCTGGAGAGTGAAGTCTAGAGAAATGCAGGCCAGAAAGGTGTAAGGAGTTATTCCAGAGTCTGCCGCCACTAAGGCCGTTGGTATCAACTGGATAGATCTCAATAGTACTAAGAAGAACCAAAACTGATCAACAGTTCTGTGAGGAAGTCGGACGCACGGAATAGTAGGACTTTTCACACACAAAGGACAAATAAACCAAGAGTTAATTTTGGCTACCAAACTGCAATTTGGTTTTCTAGGTCATTTTCCCCCAACTATTTAAAAAGAAACATTAGTGCTACACATATGCAACTTTAAGACGTTGTATTCTCCTATCAAGTTGCACTGAGAAGCAAGTTAAATAAGCCCCTCTTACTGCCGTCCACCTGCAGAGACGTCATATCCATTTTCTTTGATTTCCATTGGCAACAGCAGGAAATAATTCCAATAGTGCTGAAGTAAGCAGCCAGACTGCCTTGCTGAGTTCACCTGGTTTCCTTCTTCTTCGTCTTCTACCATCTGGCTAGGGCAAGGCATAAAGAATAGACGTATATATTTTAAATATAGCTGAGTGCATGACAGTGTGTGTGTGCGCGTGTGTTGTGTGTCTATGTGTGAGTGCGTGTGTGCGTGTCTGTGTCTGTGCGTGTGTGTACACAGAGGTTTAATAAGTGAGAACTTTCTTCTGCGAGGCAATGGGTCCCCGCCTGAAGTCCAGCCCCCTGCCTCATGGCATTTCCTTCAGACAATGGCCGGCGCCATGGCAACTGTGGCCTTTAGGTTTTTTAGATATGTCTCTTCATATGGAGGGCAAGATGGTCAGACCTGGAAAAACACCTAGGAAACATAAAAATAACAAGGATATTAGAGAGATCTGGGTAAATAACTTAACTTCCATCACCCCTTAGAAAACAATTAGCCCCACCTTAAAGAGAGGCAGTGCATGTGTGTTGAGAAATAAGGTGTGTAGAGAAGGTGAGCTCAGGAGCCAGACTGCTTGGGTTCAAATCCCAGCTCTTCCAGTAGCTGTATGACTCTGAGCACCTTAACCTCTCTGTGCCTTAATTCCTCCTCAGCAAAATGGGGATGATTACAGCACTTACTTCATAGATTGGTTGTGAGGATTAAATGAGATGATCTACGTAAAGTGCTTAGAAAATTCTCTGGCACGTGGTAAGATCTCGATGAATATTAACTATTATTATCGAAATTGTCATTATTAAAGAAGAAATGAATGTAAAAGTGTGTTGGAAATGACGTGTCATGTCCGTATAGGGTAAATAAAGAATGATTAGCCTGTACCATTGAATGATGAAACTCTGATAACATTTCAACACCCAGATTTCAGTCCTAAGCTTTACAATGGAAGCCCAGAAATGCTGCCTGTGATACCTGCAGGTCTATATAGACACTCTATATTCAAGTCGAGAAAAAGCTCATGTTTATTAAGGATGGTATCATATGCAGGCATGTGCTAGCTATTTCCCCAATCTCACCCCAATAATATCCTCAGCAGCCTTCCATGGTAAATCTTTGCACCCCTTTTGTGTACATGTGCTAAATAAGGACACTGAGGCTTGGGTCACACAGCCAGTGAGTGGCAGCCATGGGGTGAGAACCCAGGCAGATCTATAAGCCCACTCTTTTGAACTGTTTCTTGGTACCCGACGTCCACCGCTGAGTGCCTTTGTCAGCCTCAGAGCTGATGCAGTGGTTGTTTTCACTCCTTCCCCCTTCTTCTGACACCACCAACTTGATCTTGCCCAGGACAGCAACTCTTCTGCGTTCTCAATTGTATGGGCCTGACCCTCCTCCTAAGGCTGAAGTTTTATGGCCACAGTGATCTGCTTTAGTGACAGTCATGTGACCCACAAAAGTCAATGACAGCCAGCTCTGGGACATTTGCTGAAACTATTGGAAGAGAGAAGCTCTCTTTCCACTGGGGCTAAGATACTAATACTGAAGCCCGGAGCTGCTGGTGTCCATATGGCCATGTGGGAAAGAGCCTGCTTGAGAACGAAGTCAACAGAGAAAAATGGGGCTGGGGGTAGAAAGGAAGAGAGAGTTTCTAGTCCTGTTGAAATACATCTGAGAACCTGGACCCAGCCAAGCCAAAAGACAAATCCATTTCTATTCTTCTTAGTTATTAGAGCTAATAAATACCTTTGGAAGCTAACACCAGTCTGAATTAGAGTTCTGTACTTATAACTAATAGAGTGGCCATTTCCATATCCCCAAAGCCTACATACAATCTCAGGTTCTGGCTGGAATCCTAGTGAAGTCAGCACCTCAGACAGCAGTCATTCTTAGCTCTGGGTGTACATCCTCCCTCAGATCCTCTTCTAGAAACTGGCCACCCTCCTACCTGGGAGAATGTTCCCACGATCCCCTGAGGCCTGAGATACCCTCACAGTCCAAAACTCTTGTTGGGATGTTAGCAAGCTGTCCTGCTCGGGTTAGCAAGGTTTCCTGTTCAGTGCAGAATTTCCCTGTATTTGTTCATTCCCAAAACAAACAAACAAACAACAAACAAACAAAAACTGGCCCTATCCCCTGATCCCAACATTTCTCCACACACCTTTTGTGTTCATTTCATAAACAGGTACACATGCAGGATAGAACCTCAAGGAAATGAAGCAAAACAGAACAAAGGTAAAATGAAAAAAAAAAGGGAAAGGTACAGTAGAAAATGATCTAATCCAATAACGTGTTGAATAATAGTAATTCTAACTATAACCACTTATTTCAGGCTCTGATTTGGTATGAGAAAGATACTTGGATAATCTCTTAGAGTTCCATTGAAAGGGGATTTGATTTACTATAAAACAGTGATAAATTTTCCTTAAAAGCAAGTACTTGATGTCACTGGTACAAGAAAAAGCAATACAGCCTGCAGGGAATTTAGTATTTGACTTGCACGACTCTGTCCTGTCCTGAAGGCAGGCTTAGTACTGCCCACTGCCTCCTCTCTTTCTTTCCCTCCCTCCCTCCCTCCCTTCCTCCCTTCTTTCTTTTCTCCGTCCTTCATCTCAACAGCTTTGAGGAAGAAGATCTAAGCCAGGAAGTTCTTTTTGTAGGTATTTCCTTTTTAAAGTTAACATCCTCACGAGAACTCTATATAAAGACGGTACCATTCTTATCCCCACTACCAGATGAGATACTCATCAAAAAGAGGCAAAGCCAAAATCTGAACCCAAGTAGCCTGACTCCAGAGCCCAGGCTCTTAGCCATATCTGCTTTTTAGGCTGAAAAGAAGGTCAAGCTGAGCTATCAATTTAAAGAGTCTGTAGTAGGCAGAATAATGGATGGCCCTCCCCAGATATCTACACCTCATCCCCAGGACTTGTGAATATGTTAGGTTCAAAGACAAAGGGGAGTTAAGGTTGTGGATGGAATTAATTTGCTGATCGACTGATCTAAAGATAGGGAGATTACTCTGATTTATCTGGGTAGGCCCAATGTCACCACAAGGGTCTTCAAAAGTGGAAGAGGGAATTAAAAGAGAAAACCAGAGAGATGGCAGCAGGTGAAGGACTCAACAGCTCTGATGATGAAGGAATGGGGTCAGGAGGCAAGGAATGTGGGCAAAGTTGAAAGCTGGAAAAGACAAGGAAATGGATTCTCCCCTTGAGCCTCCAGAAAGCAACAGAGCACAGCCCCCATCTTGATTTTGTCCCCAGTGAGACCTGTGTTGGACTTCTAACCTACAGAGCTGTAAGATAATAATTTATAAAGATAAATAAGGGTGATATAAATTTGTGGCAATTGGTAATGGCAGCAGCTAGAAAACTAATCCAGAAGTTAATCTGGTCAGGCCTGAGCAGTAAGGGCCTGTAAGAAAGCAACAGAGCAGGTACTAAGAATCCTGCCTGTCCAAAAGAGGCACATGGGGATTTGAGACAGTAAGAAGCAAAGTATAAGTCATGGCAGTACAAAACCTCTTTCTTTTCCTTTCCATATCCTGAGAACATACAGGACAACAGTATTCTTGAGATAGGACTTCATTTGAAATTACCACTCCGTAATGTATGTGTTCCATACTTTTATTCTGCATTTACCACTTGCCTAGCCTGTGCTGGGTATCTAGCAATATATGTACAAGCAACTATCTTTACCCTTCAAGTTCTTTCAGAAAAAAGTAAACCACATCTTTGACATGGTATGAAATGTAACTGCACCCCTCTTGAATCAAACTAGCATCATTATTTTGTAAAATTCTAGGAAGTACATGATGTTTAGAATTAGACTAGGTGGTTTCTGAACTGGAGATAAAGAAGACTGCAGGGCAAGGAATGTGGGCAGCCTCTAGGAGCTAAGAGTGGTTCTGGCTGATAGCAAACAAGGAAATAGGACTTCAGGCCTACCACAGCAAGAAGTCTTATGATACTCTGAGGAGAGAACCTAGCCAGGCCAAGCTGGATTTCTGACCTACAGAAATATGGGAAGATAAACCACAGGCAGTATGGCCTTTGCATTCAGAGGTCTTCGTTGAAGTTCTCACTGAGTTCCTCCTTTCTTCTCCCAAGCCTGGCAAGCATTCTTATGATTACGTCTTTGAACTCTTTATCAGCACCATCATTCTTGAGAGATCAAGACAGTGTTACTGAAAACCATAAATCTGAAGAGGGGTGGCTAACATTTTTATAAAACAGTTGAAGAAGATGAGGAATTGATATACAGAGAAGTTCAATAACTTGCCCTAGGATATAACTGTTACAGGACTGCCCTCCGGACTTCCTGAATAAGTCAAATTGTGGTTAACTGATCATCATCAAGTCATTATGACAATCCAGGAATAAGATCTTTCTGTCCAAAAAGGACTTCCAGTACTATATGAATAGAAGTAGTTAAGAGGAGGCATCCTTGTCTTGTTCCTGATCTTAGAGGAAAAGATTGCAGATTTTCCCTGCTGTATGGCTGATAGGGTCTTGGTGCTCCGGCCAGGTGCCAGGCCTGTGCCTCTGAGTTGGGAGAGCCGAGTTTAGGACACTGGCCCACCAGAGACCTCCTGGGTCCACATAATATAAAACGGCGAAAGCTCTCCCAGAGATCTCCATCTCAACGCTAAGACCCAGCTCCACTCAACGACCAGCAAGCTACAGTGCTAGACACCCTATGCCAAACAACTAGCAAGACAGGAACACAACCCCAGCCATCAGCAGAAAGGCTGCCTAAAATCATAATAAGGTCAGAGACACGCCAAAACACACCCCCGGACATGGTCCTGCCCACCAGAAAGACAAGATCTAGCCTCATCCACTAGAACACAGGCACAAGTCCCTTCCACCAGGAAGCCTACACAACCCACTGAACCAACCTTAGCCACTGGGGGCAGACACCAAACACAACGGGAACGATGAACCTGAAGCCTGTGAAAAGGAGACCCCAAACACAGCAAGTTAAGCAAAATCAGAAGAGAGAGAAACACACAGCAGATGAAGGAGCAAGGTAAAAACCCATCAGACCAAACAAATGAAGAGGAAACAGGCAGTCTACGTGAAAAAGAATTCAGAGTAATGATAGTAAAGATGATCCAAAATCTTAGAAATAGAATGCAGAAAATACAAGAAATGTTTAAGAAGAACCTAGAAGAACTAAAGAGCAAACAAACAATGATGAACAATACAATAAATGAAATTAAAAATTCTCTAGAAGGAATCAATAGCAGAATAAATTAGGCAGAAGAACGGATAAGTGACCTAGAAGATAAAAGAGTGGAAATAACTACCACAGAGCAGAATAAAAAAAAATAAAGAATGAAAAGAATTGAGGACAGTCTCAGAGACCTCTGGGACAACATTAAATGCACCAACATTTGAATTATAGGGGTCCCAGAAGAAGAAGAGAAAAAGAAAGGGACTAAGAAAATATTTGAAGAGATTATAGTTGAAAACTTCCCTAATATGGGAAAGGAAATAGTCAATCAAGTCCAGGAAGAACAGAGAGTCCCATACAGGATAAAACCAAGGAGAAACATGCCAAGACACGTATTAATCAAACTGTCAAAAATTAAATACAAAGAACAAATATTAAAAGCCACAAGGGAAAAACAACAAATAACACACAAGGGAATCCCTATAGGTTAACAGCTGATCTTCCAGCAGAAACTCTGCAAGCCAGAAGGGAGTGGCAGGACACATTTAAAGTGATAAAAGAGAAAAACCGACAACCAAGATTACTCTACCCAGCAAGGATCTCATTCAGATTTGACAGAGAAATCAAAAGCTTTTCAGACAAGCAAAAGCTAAGAGAATTCAGCACCACCAAACCAGCTTTACAACAAATGCTAAAGGAACTTCTCTAGGCAGGAAACACAAGAGAAGGAAAAGAACTACAATAACAAACCCAAAACAATTAAGAAAATGGTAATAGGAACATACATATCGATAATTAGTTTAAATGTAAATGGATTAAATGCTCCAACCAAACGGCATAGACTGGCTGAATGGATACAAAAACAAGCCCATGTATATGCTGTCTACAAGAGACCCACTTCAGACCTAGGGACACATACAGACTGAAAGTGATGGGATGGAAAAAGATATTCCATGCAAATGGAAATCAAAAGAAAGCTGGAGTAGCAATTCTCATATCAGAAAAAACAGACTGTAAAATAAAGACTATTAAAAGAGACAAAGAAGGACACTACATAATGATCAAGGGATCGATCCAAGAAGAAGATATAACAGTTGTAAATATTTATGCACCCAACATAGGAGCACCTCAATACATAAGGCAAATGCTAACAGCCATAAAAGGGGAAATCGACTGTAACACAATCAGAGTAGGGGACTTGAACACCCCACTTTCACCAATGGACAGATCATCCAAAATGAAAATAAATAAGGAAACACAAGCTTTAAATGATACATTAAACAACATGGACTTAATTGATATTTATAGGACATTCCAACCGAAAACAACAGGATACACTTTCTTCTCAAGTGCTCAAGGAACATTCTCCAGGATAGATCATACCTTGGGTCACAAATCAAGCCTTGGTAAATTTAAGAAAATTGAAATCGTATCAAGTATCGTTTCCGACTACACCGTCATGAGACTAGATATCAATTACAGGAAAAAATCTGTAAAAAATAGAAACACATGGAGGCTAAACAATACACTACTAAACAACCAAGAGACCACTGAAGAAATCAAAGAGGAAATCAAAAAATATGTAGAAACAAATGACAATGAAAACACGACGACCCAAAACCTATGGGATGCAGCAAAAGCAGTTCTAAGAGGGAAGTTTATAGCAATACAATCCTACCTCAAGAAACAAGAAACATCTCAAATAAACAACCTAACCTTAAACCTAAAACAATTAGAGAAAGAACAAAAAAACTCCAAAGTTAGCAGAAGGAAAGAAATCATAAATATGAGATGAGAAATAAATGAAAAAGAAACAAAGAAAATAATAGCAAAGATCAATAAAACTAAAAACTGGTTCTTTGAGAAGATAAACAAAATTGATAAACCATTAGCCAGACTCATCAAGAAAAAAAGGGAGAAGACTCAATTCAATAGAATTAGAAATGAAAAAGGAAAAGTAACAATTTACACTGCAGAAATACAAAGGATCATGAGAGATTACTACAAGCAACTATATGCCAATAAAATGGACAACCTGGAAGAAATGGACAAATTCTTAGAAAAGCACAACCTTCTGAGACTGAACCAGGAAGAAGTAGAAAATATAAACAGACCAATCACAAACGCTGAAATTGAGACTCTGATTGAAAATCTTCCAACAAACAAAAGCCCAGGACCAGATGGCTTCACAGGTGAAGTCTATCAAACATTTAGAGAAGAGCTAACACCTATCTTTCTCAAACTCTTCCAAAATGTAGCAGAGGGAGAAACACTCCCAAACGCATTCTACGAGGACACCATCACCCTGATACCAAAACCAGACAAAGATGTCACAAAGAAAGAAAACTACAGGCCAATATCTCTGATGAACATAGATGCAAAAATCCTCAACAAAATACTAGCAAACAGCATCCAACAGCACATTAAGAGAATCATACACCACGATCAAGTGGGATTTATCCCAGGAATGCAAGGATTCTTCAATATACGCAAACCAACCGATGTGATAAACTATATTAACAAATTGAAGGAGAAAAACCATATGATCATCTCAATAGATGCAGAGAAAGCTTTCGACAAAATTCAACACCCATTAATGATAAAAACCCTCCAGTAGGCATAGAGGGAACTTAGCTCAACATAATAAAGGCCATATAGGACAAACCCATAGCCAACATTGTTCTCAATGGTGAAAACTGAAACCATTTCCTCTAAGATCAAGGAGGAACAAGACAAGGTTGTCCACTCTCACCACTATTATTCAACATAGTTTTGGAAGTTTTAGCCACAGCCATCAGAGAAGAAAAAGGAATAAAAGGAATCCAAAACAGAAAAGAAGTAAAGCTGTCACTGTTTGCAGATGACATGATACTATACATAGAGAATCCTCAAGATGCTACCAGAAAACTACTAGAGCTAATCAATGAATTTGGTAAAGCAGCAGGATACAAAATTAATGCACAGAAATCTCTTGCATTCCTATACACTAATGATGAAAAATATGGAGGAGAAATTAAGAAAACACTCCCATTTACCATTACAACAAAAACAATAAAATATCTAGGAATAAACCTACCTAAGGAGACAAAAGACCTGTATGCAGAAAACTATAAGACACTGATGAAAGAAATTAAAGATGATACAAACAGATGGAGAGATATACCATGTTCTTGGATTGGAAGAATCAATATTGTGAAAATGACTATACTACCCAAAGCAATCTACAGATTCAATGCAACCCCTATCAAGCTACCAATGGCATTTTTCACAGAACTAGAGTAAAAAACTTCACAATTTGTATGGAAACACAAAAGACCCTGAATAGCCAAAGCTATCTTGATAAAGGAAAATGGAGCTGGTGGGATCAGGCTCCTGGATTTCAGACTATACTACAAAGCTACAGTAATCAAGACAGTATGGTACTGGCACAAAAACAGAAATAGAGATCAATGGAACAGGACAGAAAGCCCAGAGATAAACCCACACACATATGGTCACCTTATCTTTGATAAAGGAGGCGAGAATATACAATGGAGAAAAGACAGCCTCTTCTATAAATAGTGCTGGGAAAACTGGACAGCTACATGTAAAAGAATGAAATTAGAACACTCCCTAACACCATACACAAAAATAAACTCAAAATGGATTAAAGACCTAAATGTAAGGCCAGAAACTATCTAACTCTTAGAGGAAAACATAGGCAGAACACTCTATGACCTAAATCACAGCGCGATCCTTTTTGACCCACCTCCTAGAGAAATGGAAATAAAAACAAAAATAAACAAATGGGACCTAATGAAACTTAAAAGCTTTTGCACAGCAAAGGAAACCATAAACAAGACGAAAAGACAACCCTCAGAATGGGAGAAAATATTTGCAAATGAAGCAACTAACAAAGGATTAATCTCCAAAATATACAAGCAGCTCATGCAGTCAATATCAAAGAAACAAACAACCCAATCCAAAAATGGGCAGAAGATCTAAATAGACATTTCTCCAAAGAAGATATACAGGTTGCCAACAAACACATGAAAGGATGCTCAACATCACTAATCATTACAGAAATGCAAATCAAAACTACAATGAGGTATCACCTCACACTGGTCAGAATGGCCACCATCAAAAAATCTATAAACAATAAATGCTGGAGAGGGTGTGGAGAAAAGGGAACCCTCTTGCACTATTGGTGGGAATGTAAATTTATACAGCCACTATGGAGAACAGTATGGAGGTTCATTAAAAATCTAAAAACAGAACTACCATATGACCCAGCAATCCCACTACTGGGCATTTACCCTGGGAAAACCATAATTCAAAAAGAGTCATGTACCACAATGTTCATTGCAGCTCTATTTACAATAGCCAGGGCACGAAAGCAACCTAAGTGTCCCTCGAGAGATGAATGGATAAAGAAGATGTGGTACATAAATACAATGCAATATTACTCAGCCATAAAAGAAACAAAACTGAGTTATTTGTAGTGAGGTGGATGGACCTAGAGTCTGTCATACAGAGTGAAGTAAGTCAGAAAGAGAAAAATACCGTATGCCAGCATATATATATGGAATCTAAAAAAAAAAAAAAATGGTTCTGAAGAACCTAGGGGCAGGACAGGAATAAAGATGCAGACGTAGAGAATGGACTTGAGGACACGGGGAATGGGAAGGATAAGCTGGGACGATGTGAGAGATTGGCATGGACATATATACACTACCAAATGTAAAACAGATAGCTAGTGGGAAGCAACCACATAGCACAGGGAGATCAGCTCGGTGCTTTGTGACCACTTAGAGGGGTGGATACGGAGGGTGGGAGGGAGACGCAAAGCGAGGAGATATGGGCATATATGTATATGTATAGCTGATTCACTTTGTTATGAAGCAGAAACTAACAAACCATTGTAAAGCAATTATACCCCAAAAAAAGACGTTAAAAAAGAAAAATTAGACTAGGTCCCTCACCACTGAGGTTTTATTTAAATCCAGTACACCAGCAAGATACTTAGCCATGATTAATTTATATTTATTAATTTATACTTACTGAGTTCCACATAGGAATAGTAAAGTAAAAAGTAATAAACTCAGCATCTAGAAATGCAGAATCAAATAATTGTAAGGTAATATACCCCCAGAGGGTATTTGTGACTCTACAGCAGTCAGATGACCTTGAATAAGAAGGTCCTTAATGATTGAAATTTGTTCATTACAGAGAACTAGTCAAACCCCTATTGTAGTTTCTGCTGCTTATGAAAAAGGCCCACTAAAGTCACATGGGCGTTAAGCTGATAGCAATCCTCTGGGGCACTGAAGGGCCAGATAGGGGCTGGTATTTGTCACCACCTCTTACTGAGCTGACTTAGAGATCAAAGATCAAAATGCCTCCTCTAAACTTCCCAGGATCTTGGAGGTACTACCCCGGGAGCAGTCTCCCTGGATTATATCTGCATATGACCACTTGTGGAAACAGCCCTGACAACCACCATCTGCAGCCTCGTGCTCTGTGGGCTGAGCAAGAAGATTCAGCGCTGTAAGCAGCTGGTCACTGAGTGGGCTGCACTGTTGAGTTTGACGGTAAGAAAATGGCAGAGTCACCTCACTGCTTTCTCCTCTAACCCAAACCTGAAGCCAGAGGTCACAAAACCCAATGTCTTCAGGGGCCAGGCAGATAAAGTAAATGGGTGCAATGGGTGAAGTGTAAGAAACACACAGCACTGTTAAACTATGTGATTCCACTTCTGATAAGGCATGGATTAAGAGGACATAACGAGAAGTGTGATGATACACGGCTATGGATGCTCTGCCTTCTCACTGGGGAGACTGTGGTGGGGGAGGAGGGACAGTGAGAAATGAGTGACCACAGGGCCATCACTGAAAGGTAGTGATGACTCTTCAGCACCAGAAAATCATGGCCACGTGGGAATGTGAGCCCACTGTTACCAGATCGTCTGCGTTTTTCAGACAAAGCTAGGAATAGAGATCTTTGTGGCACTTAGCAATTTTAAATGTTAGCAAGACAAAGAAAAACTCATGTATGTTTAATCTACCCTTCAGGCAAAATAAAAGTATAAGTTAGACTTATACTTTTTTGCATCTAGAAATGCAGAAGCAAATAATTTGGGCTCCAGGAGGTACCTGCTTTAAGGACAAGAAACCCTAATCCTAGTTCGGCCTCTAGGCGGTCTGATTGCTAAATTAAACGAGGCAAGAGATAGGTTTCTTGGGCTCATACACCCTTTGGGCCCAATAGGCTTCAGTGTCCTGCTAAGGGCTACAGATGCCCTCTGTTTCTGAAGGTAAAGTCTTCTAAGGAATGCCAAGTCCCCGGTCGCTCCAGGCTTTCCTTCCATCAGCTTTGGGACCACTCCAACTCCCCACGTCACCTCCCAGACCTGCTCTATTCTTAGCATAATTCCTGCAACTGAAGTACAAGGTGCTACCTGTCAGGACACACGAATGAGACTCCTCCCCCTGATTTCTGACACTGTTGAAATGCAATGACTCTTGGCCCATGTCACAGGACTCTGAGCTACTCACCAGCTCCCCCAAATACCACGTCACAGAATTTGTACCACCTGTTCCTCAAATTTCTAACTCCAGAAGCCAGAGTATATTTCAATGAGGAAAATAAAGCAAAAGACTAACCAAATTACCCATCCCTGACATCTCCTTCACTGAAATATCCAGTCGGTGTGAAATATTTCTCCATATAAATCACACAAATGGTCAGGTTTAATCCTAACGTGTCAAGTGCTGGACAGCTGCATACTGCTTAGTAACTCGGTGGACCTAAAGAGAGGAATGCTAACTGGCAATTTCCCCAGATTATGGCCATCCATAATGCACCACCTCCAAGTAATAGCCTCACCACCCTTCAGGGCAAGGCGACTCGTGTGTACCTACTACCACCACACTTTGACAACTCACAAAGGATCCTCTTCATCCCCACTGATATAAGGCTCTTCCTCAAAGGGCTGTGGTCAAAGAGTCACCATCTATATAACTTCTTTATTAGTAGCCAGGGTTAGAGAGGAATGAACTTGAGATGGGAGTCGAGAGACGATATCAAATAAGGAGAAACATCACTGAAATATAATCTGTAGAAGAACAGCTGCTGATTCACATAAATTTAGGGGGACTTTGAGGTAATGGGATAGAAATGAAAAAATAGGTTGTGTTTTTAGGTAGCAGAAGAGAGCTCCAAGGGAATGAGAGACAATAGCTTCATGGAATGTACTTCCTCAGCCCTGGGGTGGGAGGTTATCTTTGGGCTCCAGGAGGCATGGGGGGCTTTATTTAGTTCTTCAAGAATGAAGATAAGAGGAAAATAGCCTCTTCAGGAAAAAGGAGAAAAAAAAAAGGAGGAAAAACCTGAATGCTCCTTTATAAGCATCTTAAAGGAGCTCCAAGCCAAGTGGCCACCCATGAGATTTGGCCACTCTTGCCCTGCTCTCCAAACAAACAGGCACTACTCCAGAGGAAGGTCTGGTGAGGGAGGTGCCGGCACAGTGATGAGGGGGGCAGGATGGGAAAACCATTGCATTTCCTCCGACAGAGAGCCAGGCCTCTGCAGACATCCTGCTCACCCCTCCTGCCAGCCTGTGAACTGCTGGCTGAGCCGGGGAACCCTGAGGCTTTCAGGGCTTTTATCGTATTAGAAGCATTTTTCTCATCATAACCGAGACCTTTAGTAGTGCATTAAAAAGATGGTTAATTTTCTTAAGCTTCCTTTTAAACACAGAAATAGGATTAGAAGGCTAACACGCTCAGATGCAAGCCCATTATTTGATTATGTCTAAACCTAATCCTGCCTTCACCTTGGCCTGCAGAGTCTCCATTTTGGGGTTTATTGGTTGATAATGCCAGGGCTGTCAGGTACTATTACTTGCGTAGAATCTGCTGCTACGTGCTCTTTCTTCCACTATCAAATGCTGAAGGTTTGAAATTGAATTATAGGATAAGTTCTCAAAGCCTCACCAACTTTTAGAACTTTGTACCTATTTTCAAAGAAGAAAGGATGGTTCAGGCCCCCCAAAGAATGGGAACTCTCTTCAGCAAATTCATTTCTAACAGTGCTTCGAAGAAAAGCCTTATAACTCACCTTCCCTCCATTAAGCAGGCTTTCTATTCTTTCACGTTATTAAGGATGAGGAAAAATAGTGTTGATGTTAATAAAAAGATCAGAAGCTACAGGTGACCATTCTCTATCCTATCACTTTTCCTATTATACTAAAATTATCTGTCACATCATCCCCTTGAGGGTAGGAGCTATGTCTTATTGATACCCAGTGACTATCACCGTTCTGATGCTCATTAAATACTTATGTAACTGATCCAAGAATTCATATCATCTCTTGGTTACATACAAGGAGGCACCCTTATCTAATTGGTTTTCTCCATGGAGAAGTAAAAGGCATTCCCAGGCCTGAGTCTCTGCAAGAGAGGCTTGTGATAAACCCAAGAGCACACGACCAGCACCCCCCCCACCCATTTCAGCAACTCCCTTCCCCATCCCAGCAGCTTCTAAGTTTCTTTACCTGTCGCAGTGGTTGCATTTAAAGGGCTTTGCACCTGTGTGTTTCCTGTAGTGCCTTGTGAGCTCATCGCTTCGTGCAAAACGCCACTCACACCCTTCCCATGAGCACTTATAAGGCTTCTCACCTGCAAGAAGAGATGGAATGACCATGGTCAGCAACAGGAACAAAAGGGGCACACACCTGATCAGGGTCTGCTACCTATTCTACAGTATTGGAAAAGGGCTGTGAAATCATTCTTGAAAGACTGCATTTCCTAACACAGTATGTCACATTTGTTGTTTTTTTTTTTTTTAAGTGTCCTGGTGTTTTTCTTGTTATTTTATTTTATTTTATTTTTTAACCTTCAAAAGTGGTTTCACAAGATCTTCAAATCTGGAGCTGTCATTTCAGTTCCCAGAGTCAGAGCATTTCCTTCAACTGGTGAGGGATCAATTTTTATTTATTTTCTATTCCCTGGAGCACTTTGACACCCTCCCCCCGACTCCAAGCAGAAAGGAAATGTGCTATTTTCATCTGAACCACAAATGTTTCTAATTCTATTTTTCTCCAGAACCTACAGTAATTTACCATTTCAGCCTATTTAGTCTTCTCCCCTCTCTTCCCTCCTACCACAAACTGTAGCCAGGCAGCTGACTGACAAGGCAAAGAGCTCAGGTCTCCCAGAACCCCAGTTCCTTCCAGTAAATGTGAGTGGATGGACAGTCACGAGAAAAGGCTACGATCTGAGAGTAAAACAAAAATCACTTAACGATTCCCGGCATTTATGTAAAATACAGTTGCAAAAGTCCTATTTAAGAAGCTCATCACTTAATGACTCCAGAGCGTTCATATTTGAGCGTGATACACATTATTACAAAATATTTTTAAAGTCAATTTGTAGAGCAAGGTTTCAGCCACGGTGAAGCTGCTTAGAAGCACGAAATTCGAGCTCTGTGCTCAAGTGACCTTTTCGCACAGTAAATACAGATTGAGGAATATGGAAGAGAAAGTACATGATTTTCCTAAGACCTTTTTTTAACCCATCAACGTCTGTCATCAAACATGACAAATACTTACCCTTCCAACTGTATGGTGGGCTGGTTCTAATAAGAAGAAAAATGATCTTTGAAATCATGAGAGTTACCGAGCCCTGTAACTGAGAGGCTGGTTAGCATAGCAGTCAACAGCTCTGAAGCCAACCTTCCTAAGCTCAACTTTTGGTTCCGCCCTTAACTGTCTATCCTTGGGCAAGTTAATCAACATCTCTGTGCCTCTGTTTTCTTAGAGATATGTACCTTAAAGGGTTTGGAGAGGATAAATTAATATACATATGTACTATATATAAATTAGAACAACGCCTGGCATAGGTAAGTATTATAAACTGCTAAACCTGAAATTTCCAGATACACAAGTGCCAAAGTAGTACGGCTGCCCCATTATTTCTCCATTTTTAATAGCTCAACGTTCACTAGGCAGCACTTAAGGAGACATTGCCCAGGTACTATACTTGACCCAGTTTCTTCTTTCCACCTTTTTCCTTCCCTTTGAACCTAACTACAAAGCATTCACAATTCTTTATTTGTATCACCTAGAATTGAACCAAACATGATTGAAAAATTTCATTTCATTAAATTGGTGCCCTAGTGGGCTGCTGCTCTGTAAAACCCATGGAGAAGAGGAATGAGAAACACAGGCATTTCTTTTCAATCGAACCAAGAGGACATGAAGGAGGGCCAGAAGCGCAGGAGGAAACCCATTCAGTTTTGGAAACCAGAAAAAAAAAAAAAAAAAAAAAAGAATCACTGAGCGGTGTTAAAAGTTCACCTTCTGGATACTTAAAGCCACAATTTTGGAAAAGTGCGCTTGCTGCAGAGAAAGTGAAGAGTGGAGGGGTCAAGTCAGCTTTGGAGTTAGCACACCTGGGATCTTATTCATTCTTTGCAGACACCAGGCCTCAGGGTCCTTATCTGTCAAGTGGGGGTGAGATGCCTGTGTTTATCGTGAGGCTTACATAAGTCATTGTGTATAAGGCATTTCCAAAGCCTGGCACAAGGTAAATGTTCAATTAATCTGAACCCCCTTTCCTCCCCGTTCGTCTATATTCTCAGAGGCTGCTGAGGAGACAGGTCTAACTGGCCGTCAGTACGAACTTCCAGGGCTCAGGCTCCAGACAGCTGGGTCTGGAGTCACTCTGGGCAAACTAAATATTGGAAAACAGAGAGTCTTTTTAAGTTTTAAGTATTTTCTCAGTATACTGATGGAGAATGGACCAGAAAAACTGTGCTCTTTAGATCTGCTCTGAATGGGTGGGATGCTGAAGGGGAAATAAGAGACCCAAGTAGGAGAGAGAAGTGCCCTCTCAGAGAGGCCTGTTGGCATCATTTACTTAATGTTATTGATCACCCACGAGGCTCTGTTACTTCAAACAAATCTGACACAAACAACAACAAGAAACGGAGAATGAGGCACCAAAGACTTCAGAAATTCAAAATACCTTCCACCCTCAAAGGCCTTCAAATGAGAGTAAAATTGGAGGGTCCTGGAACCTTGGGTACCAAGCGTACCCCAAATGCAACAAGGCATCTGGAAATCCCATGACATTCTACAGCAACAAGCAGAGACATCCAGTCCCCAAAATCAATCCCACAATCGAACAGACCCGTCCATCACAGGCAACCACATTCTGAAGGACACAGGAAGGACACAGAAAATGAGGGAGATTAAAGTAGATGTCTTTGGGTATATTTTTTAAAAATTTCAAAGAGTTTGCTTTTCCCCTTGTTGAACTTTTTTTAACCAGTTTTGTTCTGTTCTATTCTGACAAATATCATCAAGGATTTAGTTATTTCCCAGAAAATAATGTAGATGCTCTGTTAATTCCTGGCACAAACCAACCATCCTCTTCCCAGTAGCTATTTCAGTGTCCTTCCAGTGGCTGCGTCCCTTTTGCCACCGCACAGACAGAAACTACAAACAGCTTGACTTAGCTCTGAATCGTGTCACCTAACATTGTTTCCTGCTTGCAGCAGGTGCTATACAGAATAACACTACGGACAAGACCCTCTGTGCCCTGCTAGTTTAGCCAAGTTATGCTACAGTGATGCATCAAGTTATTTTTCTAGCTCCTGAGTAATTGACCTACAAGTTGCCATTCCCGCAAATACTCACTAATAAGAAATTTAAAATAACCAAGAAAGAACAGAGCCAAATGAAGGAGTAGTGCCTGAAACAGGGAGAGTTCAGAAATCAGAGGGACAGGAAAAATACAAAGAATTGGGAATACAATTTCCTATCTAAAGCTCACAAATAGTGTGGTTAGGCTGGCCTAGTTTCTGGGTTCTGTACCCACTTCCACAAACTAATATCTACTCTCAAGTCAGTGAAATTCTTCCGTCAGCACTTTGCATGGCCAAGATTACATCCCCCAGACACCAACACCTGACTGCTGGATCTTGGGGGCAGAACAACCTACACCCACAATGCATTAGTTTTTATCCTAACACCGTACCTGAGGGTTTCTGCTCATTTTATGAAAGGCTTGGCTTTCCTTCTTTAGAAAAGAACGGCTTTCTTTATAAAAGAAAACAAAGGCTTTTAGAAAAATAAGACAGGGGGTGAAAGGGGTGTAGGAGAAAAGAAGGAAGGAAGGAAGGAAGGGAGGGAGGGAGAGAGGGAGGGAGGGAGAAAGAAAGAAAAGAAAAAGGCAGTTCAGTAATAACTGAACAGATTCATGCAAAATCAGCTCATCTGCCTCACCCTCCCTTCTGTCCTTGCTCCACTCCAGGTCCTATTCCTGGGTATAAAACAGAAAATGTCATAGCCCTGCCCCACGCTACACTTGCGGCACCTAGAATGCCCAGCATTTGGCTCACTGCATCTCAAGAGTGAACAAAAATGTTCAAGAGAGGTCTCTGTGAGACAGGCAAATGGGAGACAGGCTTCAAACATCAGGACTCAAGTTCCGAAGGAGTGTGTGAATGAAGGCAAGCATGTGACAAAGAGGATGTACAGGAGAGCATGACAGTGCCTGCACGGTTCACAGGGCCCGCAGTAGAAGCCGCTCTTCAGAATTTTAGGGGGAACATCAAGAACTGCTTTTCCTTTCTGGAAATTATTAACCCCAGGAAACTCATTTCCCTGGGGGAGTATGTGTCACGTCAGATGTGATAGTAGGTCTAATCAGGTGTAAATAGATTTATAGCCATATGAGGGCTCTTAAGGAGAGTTAAGGATGCTTGAGAAACAGGACTGACATTTAGCAAGGCTGAATCATGGCACAAATTCATGCTTCCCCACAAAATGGCCTCTGAAATGGAATGTGGTCTAAAGCGGTGTGGCATTTTTTTTTTTTTTTAGTTTCTTACAGAGTAACTCTTCCTACATCACAAACATCACATTTGATTGATCAAAATATATTGTTACCATTACCTTTTGAACATGTACCTCCAATACATGCAGATTTATTCATGAATTATATAAATGTACTAATGTCCTAATATATTAGGATATTATAAAACATACACTCAATATAGAAATTTAAAAGAATTAGGGTCAATTAAATATAAATAGAAGTTATAAATTTTTCTTCCTGCACTCAAAAAGACTGTGTTGCACAACCCTATTTCGAGACCATTGCCCTACAGGGTAGATGAAAACAGCTTGGCTCCAAGCTCACTGGTCTCTGTGCTTCTATCCTTGGCCCCTATGGTCTATTCTCGCTGCAGCAGTCAGAACAACCTTTTGAAAATGTAAATCAGAGCATGTGTGTCCCTTAAAGGTGACTTCAATCTTTATATTTCCATATAATTGTTTTCTTTAAAATCCCCTGGATTTTATTTTATGCATTTAAAAATATTATTCTGCAGAGGGTTCCACAGGCTTCACCAAACTGCCAAAGAAGTTCATGACCCAAAAATGGTTAAGAAGATATTAAAGTGTAAATGCTCCAATGGTTTCCTATTGCTTTTAGAATAAAAGTCAAAAGCCTATAAGGTCCTGTAGTATAGAGTCTACATGATCTGCCACCGCCAACCTGATTCCCCACGCCCTATCTGGCTGTTCCCATCTCAGGGCCTTTGCACTTGCTACCTGGAACGCTCCTGTTGCCTCACTTCATTCAGGTCAATGTTCAAATGTCTCCACCTCAGAGAGACCTACCCTCCCCATCATCTGCTGAACAGCAGATTCTGTAATCTTCTATATACTACTTAGTCACTCTGACATTAGACTGCATATTGTTTGTGTGTACTACTGTCTGCTTCCCCTAGGAGAGTATAAGCTTCATGCGGGCATCTCTTTTGTTCACTGTGATACCAACAGCATTAAAGCAGGGCCTGGCTCAATCCTGTAAAAGAAACTGCATGAATAAAGCATCCTCATTTGCAACAAAGACCCAGGTACAGCAGAGGTGCAGGACAGCCTGAGTGATTTCAGTCCCTCTCTATGTACTGAACTGGCATAAGAGTAGAAAATGTTTGCTTGCTTGTTTAAATCTGGCCACGCCTCTGTAACAGGGACTACAATGTGAAACTCTACAATGGATTAACTATTCCTTCACCATCAAAGATCACTTCCCACTTCTTCCCTATCTGCCCGAGCCTAAAAAAGGAGTATCCTGAAAATCTTCCTGTAAATCTTCATCTCAACCCTGGGATCAGTCTCCTGAGAAACATCCCCTCTGGGAAACCAAGTGCATCATTTTACAGAACTCATTGGTAGAGGTTCTCACTGAAGATGGGTTTGGGAGAGCATAAGTGATATGTCAAACGTATTGCACTATACATTTGCCTTTAAGTTATAGATTGTAGCATGAAATATGAACAGGTGTCAGAATCTTGCATTTAAAGTCTCTTGAAAATAAACATTGCTAATGCAAATTTTCTGCATTCATTTCCTGATCTGCAAAATTTCAAGTTCCTAATCCATTTCCTAAGGAGACTAGGATGTTGATGTACCTATTAGTTTCTGTTAAAACTAATTCTATCTATTTCTTTTTATTTGTTTAAAAAATGTAGCTACTAGATTTCTGTTATCTGGGCATGTTAGGGTCCTAGTCTCCTTAGGACTTGGATTAGGAATTTGAAATTCTGTAGATCAGGAAATGGAAAAGCAAAATGGAAAGGAGAAAGGGTACTCTGTAATGGGTTTATATTGTCACCTAGCACATCTAGAGGAAACCAGCAAAGACCCATCAATTGCTTTCACATCACACTCAGCAACACTAGAGAATTTAAACCACCTGGGGAATACAGACACTGAGAGAGAAAATGTCACAAAGCTTTCTTAACATTGGAAAAAGAGGCTCATCCACCAGAGGGCAGACAGCAGAAGCAAGACGAACTACAATCCTGCAGCCTGTGGAACAAAAAACACATTCACAGAAAGACAGACAAGATGAAAAGGCAGAGGGCTATGTACTGGATGACAGAACAAGATAAAACCCCAGGAAAACAACTAAATGAAATGGAGATAGGCAATCTTCCAGAAAAAGAATTCAGAATAATGATAGTGAAGATGATCCAGGACCTCAGAAAAAGAATGGAGGCAAAGATTGAGAAGACGCAAGAAATGTTTTTAAAAGATCTAGAAGAATTAAAGAACAAACAAACAGAGATGAACAATACAATAACTGAAATGAAAACCACACTAGAAGGAATCAATAGCAGAATACCTGAGGCAGAAGAACAGGCAAGTGACCTGAAAGACAAAATGGTAGAATTCACTGCTGCAGAACAGAATAAAGAAAAAGAATGAAAATAAATGAAGACAGCCTAAGAGACCTCTGGGACAACATTAAACGCAACAACATTCGCATTATAGGGGTCCCAGAAGGAGAAGAGAGAAAGGGCCCAAGAAAATATTTGAAGAGATTATAGTCGAAAACTTCCCTAACATGGGAAAGGAAATAACCAGCCAAGTCCAGGAAGTGCAGAGAGCCCTATACAGGATAAACCCAAGGAGAAACACGCTGAGACAAATAGTAATCAAACTGGCAAAATTTAAAGACAAAGAAAAAGTATTGAAAGCAGCAAGGGAAAAACGACAAATAACATACAAGGGAACTCCCATAATGTTAACAGCTGATTTCTCAGCAGAAACTCTACAAGCCAGAAGGGAGTGGCACGATATACTTAAAGTGATGAAAGGGAAGAACCTACAACAAAGATTACTCTACCCAGCAAGGATCTCATTCAGATTCGATGGAGAAATCAAAAGCTTTACAGACAAGCAAAAGCTAAGAGAATTCAGCACCACCAAACCAGCTCTACAACAAATGCTAAAGGAACTTCCCTAAGTGGGAGACACAAGAGAAGAAAAGGACCTACAAAAACAAACCCAAAACCATTAAGAAAATGGTAATAGGAACATACATATCGATAATTGCCTTAAACGTGAATGGATTAAATGTTCCAACCAAAAGACACAGGCTTGCTTAATGGATACAAAAACAAGACCCATGTATATGCTGTCTACAAGAGACCCACTTCAGACCTAGGGACACATACAGACTGAAAGTGAGGGGATGGAAAAAGATATTCCATGCAAATGGAAATCAAAAGAAAGCTGGAGTAGCAATACTCATAACAGATAAAATAGACTTTAAACTAAAGAATGTTACAAGAGACAAGGAAGGACACTATGTAATGATCAAGGGATCAATCCAAGAAGAAGATATAACAATTATAAATATATACGCACGCAACATAGGAGCACCTCAATACATAAGGCAACTGCTAACAGCTCGAAAAGAGGAAATTGACAGTAACACAATAATAGTGGGGGACTTTAACACCTCACTTACACCAATGGACAGATCATCCAAACAGAAAATTAATAAGGAAACACAAACTTTAAATGACACAATAGACCAGATAGATTTAATTGAGATTTATAGGACATTCCATCCAAAAACAGAAGATTACACTTTCTTCTCAAGTGCACACGAAACATTCTCCAGGACAGATCACATCCTGGGTCACAAATCAAGCCTCAGTAAATTTAGAAAATTGAAATCATATCAAGCATCTTTTCTGACCACAATGCTATGAGATTAGAAATCAATTACAGGGAAAAAAAACGTAAAAAACACAAAACACATGGATGCTAAACAATATGTTACTAAATAACCAAGAGATCACTGAAGAAATCAAAGAGGAAATCAAAAAATACCTAGAGACAAATGACAATGAAAACATGACAATCCAAAACCTATGGGATGCAGCAAAAGCAGTTCTAAGAAGGAAGTTTATAGCTATACAAGCCTACCTCAAGAAACTAGAAAAATCTCAAGTAAACAATCTAACCTTACACCTAAAGGAACTAGAGAAAGAAGAACAAACAAAACCCAAAGTTAGCAGAAGGAAAGAAATCATAAAGGTCAGAGCAGAAATAAATGAAATAGAAACAAAGAAAATAATAGCAAAGATTAATAAAATTAAAAGCTGGTCCTTTGAGAAGATAAACAAAATTGATAAACCATTAGCCAGACTCATCAAGAAAAAGAGGGAGAGGACTCAAATCAATAAAATTAGAAATGAAAAAGGAGAAGTTACAACAGACACTGCAGAAATACAAAGCATCCTAAGAGACTACTACAAGCAACTCTATGCCAATAAAATGGACAACCTGGAAGAAATGGACAAATTCTTAGAAAGGTATAACCTTCCAAGACTGAACCAAGAAGAAACAGAAAATATGAACAGACCAATCACAAGTAATGAAATTGAAACTGTGATTAAAAATCTTCCAACAAACAAAAGTTCAGGACCACATGGCTTCACAGGTGAAGTCTATCAAACATTTAGAGAAGAGCTAACACCCATCCTTCTCAAACTCTTCCAAAAAATTGCAGAGGAAGTAAAACTCCTAAACTCATTCTATGAGGCCACCATCACCCTGATACCAAAACCAGACAAAGATACTACAAAAAAAGAAAATTACAGACCAATATCACTGATGAATAGAGATGCAAAAATCCTCAACAAAATACTAGCAAACAGAATCCAACAACACATTAAAAGGGTCATACGCCATGATCAAGTGGGATTTATCCCAGAGATGCAAGGATCCTTCACTATACGCAAATCAATCAATCTGATACACCATATTAACAAATTGAAGAATAAAAACCATATGATTATCTCAATAGATGCAGAAAAAGCTTTTGACAAAATTCAACACCATTTATGATAAAAACTCTCCAGAAAGTGGGCATAGAGGGAACCTACCTCAACATAATAAAGGCCAAATACGACAAACCCACAGCCAATGTCATTCTTAATGGTGAAAAGCTGAAAGCATTTCCTCTAAGATCAGGAACAAGACAAGGATGTCCACTCTCACCACTATTATTCAACATAGTTTTGGAAGTCCTAGTCACGGCAATCAGAGAAGAAAAATAAATAAAAGGAATACAAATTGGAAAAGAAGTAAAACTGTCACTGTTTGCAGATGACATGTTACTATACATAGAGAGTCCTAAAGATGCCACAGAAAACTACTAGAGCTAATCAATGAATCTGGTAAAGTTGCAGGATACAAAATTAATGCACAGAAATCTTTTGCATTCGTATACACGAATGATGAAAAATCTGAAAGAGAAATTAAGGAAACATTCCCGTTTACCATTGCAACAAAAAGAATAAAATACCTAGGAATAAACCTACCTAGGGAGACAAAAGACCTGTATGCAGAAAACTATAAGACACTGATGAAAGAAATTAAAGATGATACAAACAGATGGAGAGATATACCATGTTCTTGGATTGGAAGAATCAATATTGTGAAAATGACTATACTACCCAAAGCAATCTATAGACTCAATGCAATCCCTATCAAACTACCAATGGCATTTTTCACAGAACTAGAGTAAAAAACTTCACAATTCGTATGGAAACACAAAAGACCCTGAATAGCCAAAACTATCTTGAGAAAGGAAAATGGAGCTGGTGGAATCAGGCTCCTGGATTTCAGACTATATTACAAAGCTACAATAATCAAGACAGTATGGTAGTGGCACAGAAACAGAAATAGAGATCAATGGAACAGGATAGAAAGCCCAGAGATAAACCCACACACATATGGTCACCTTATTTTTGATAAAGGAGGCGAGAATATTCAATGGAGAAAAGACAACCTCTTCTATAAGTGGTGCTGGGAAAACTGGACAGTTACATGTAAAAGAATGAAATTAGAACACTCCCTAACACCATACACAAAAAGAAACTCAAAATGGATTAGAGACCTAAATGTAAGACCGGGCACTATAAAACTCTTAGAGGAAAACATAGGAAGAACACTCTTTGACATAAATCACAGCAAGATCTTTTTTGACCCATCTCTTAGAGAAATGGAAATAAAAACAAAAATAAACAAATGGGACCTAATGAAACTTAAAAGCTTTTTCACAGCAAAGGAAACCACAAACAAGACGAAAAGACAACCCTCAAAATGGGAAGAAAATATTTGCAAATGAATCATCGGACAAAGGATTAATCTCCAAAATATATAAACAGCTCATGCAGCTCAATATTAAAAAAAACAAACAAGCCAATCAAAAACTGGGCAGAAGACCTAAACAGACATTTCTCCATAGAAGACATACAGATGGCCAAGAAGCACACATAAAGCTGCTCAACATTACTAATTATTAGAGAAATGCAAATCAAAACTACGAGGTATCACCTCACACCAGTTAGAATGGGCATCATCAGAAAACCTACAAACAACAAATGCTGGAGAGGGTGTGGAGAAAAGGGAACCCTCTTGCACTGTTGGTGGGAATGTAAATTGATACAGCCACTATGGAGAACAGTATGGAGGTTCCTTAAAGAACTAAAAATAGAATTACTATATGACCCAGCAATACCACTACTGGGCATATACCCAGAGAAAACCATAATTCAAAAAGACACATGCACCCCAATGTTCACTGCAGCACTATTTACAATAGCCAGGTCATGGAAGCAACCTAAATGCCCATCAACAGATGAATGGATAAAGAAGATGTGGTACATATATACAATGGAATATTACTCAGCCATAAAAAGGAACAAAATCGGGTCATTTGTAGAGATGTGGATGCATCTAGAGACTGTCATCCAGAGTGAAGTTAGTCAGAAAGAGAAAAACAAATATCGTATATTCACGCATATATGTGGAACCTAGAAAATGGCACAGATGAACTGGTTTGCAGAACAGAAATTGGTATACAGAAGTAGAGAACAAACGTATGGACACCAAGGGAGGAAAGCGGCGGGGGGTGGTGGTGGTGCTGGGATGAATTTGGAGACTGGGATTGACATGTATACACTCATGTGTATAAAATGGATGACTAATAAGAAAATAAATAAATAAACATTAAAAAAAATTGGAAAAAGAGTAACCAGTAAACATCACTCCATAGCTTGGCAATCCCTTCTCAGGGTGTATGTGCTACAACTAAAAAATACTCCACGTTATTAACGCTGCTTTGGAAAACTGTCTCAGAGTTCCTCTTAGATTCCAGCTAAATTTTTTTTTTAATGATAATGTTTGAAACATTTATTTACTAAATCACTTCGAGACTGATCTACATGAATTCAGTAAATTAAACCTTTAATGGAAAATTGTAGTGAGCAATGCAATATACAGGTCATGATGCTGTGACAGGTTTGTAAATTCTCAAACTCAAAGAAAACGACCATGGCCCCGTTTTCCAGATTGCCACTTTTAAGGTGGAAATGGCTTCCAATTATTATTACTAACATTGTTAAATATTATTAATAATCATTGTTCCAGCTGAATTTTAAATATTTTTTTCCCAAGGTTTTTAGATTAGGGGAGTGATGGAAAAATGAGACAAGGGCTTTATTTTCCTGAATTTCAAAAGCATTTATAACTATTACATAAAATAAAATATGTACTCATTTATTTATGCTCCATGTTGATTGTTTTCATTCATCCATTTACTTGCTCATCCAAAAGCCAACTAGGTGCTAGGGCCTGAGTTACTGAATTTATGCAAAGCACCAGACACTTTACAGACCATACAAACATTTACTCTATTTTTTTTTTTAGTTTTAAAACAACTAATAAAATAATAACTGGCCTAGATTAGGTTAACTCCTCATTGCCTGGATCACCACCTTAAAATGGTTGCTTAAAAATTTATATATTAAAATTTAAACCTTATATCCTTAATGAGGTATAGCTCCTACTTCAGAATATGGAGAGAGGTGAGAAAGGATTTTGACTTAATCCCACAGCTGTCAACAACTGCAGTGTCCAATACAGTAGTCAGAAACCACATGTGGCTGTGAGCACTTGAAATGTGGCTAAGGCAACTAAAGAACTGAACTTCCGGGCTTCCCTGGTGGCGCAGTGGTTGAGAGTCCGCCTGCCGATGCAGGGGACACGGGTTCGTGCCCCGGTCCGGGAAGGTCCCACATGCCGCGGAGCAGCTGGGCCCGTGAGCCATGGCCGCTGAGCCTGCGCGTCCGGAGCCTGTGCTCCGCAACGGGAGAGGCCACAACAGTGACAGGCCCGCGTACCGCAAAAAAAAAAAAAAAAAAAAAAAAAAAAAGAACTGAACTTCCAATTTAATTTAATGTAAATTAAAATTTGAAAACTGAAGCAATATAAATAATATTTTATACTCTTCTTTTGGTAGGACTGTATTTAACTTTAACCATTGAAAATTTAGCATATGGATTTAGGCATGTAGTAAGTATAGAATACACTGGATATGGAAGACTTATTAATAAAAAGAATATGATATAGCTCAATAATTTTTTCATATTGACTTATGTTGAAAGAATATTTTGGATATATTGGTTTAGATAAAATATATTATTAAAATTACTATTACCTATTTCTATTTACTTTTTACAAAATGTGGTTACTGGAAAATTTTAAATCACATATATGGCTTGCATATATTTCTATTTTAGACAGCACTAGTTTAAAATATAGCTTCTATGTAGAATTCCCACCATTAATTCAAGTGTAAGGGCTCATCCTTTCTAAACTCTTACCAATGCCCAGCACAAAAAGCTATGTTACCACCCTGCTATCCAGATTCACAAACCCTAACACACATCATCCAAAACAACTCATCTCTGTCTGCAGGTAAGGAGGCAAAGTCAAATACTGATACTTCTGGTCTAACTCACTGATAGTGAAAATACCATCAGCCTCTTCAGTGTGACAACCTGGGTTCAGCCAACATTAATTGTTGGTTCTAATATGCACCGAGCAATGACAGTGCTAGAGATTAAAGCAAAAGTAAATGGTCTCGGCACTAAAGGAGTTCCCAGGTGGGAAAGCCCCACGCGTGAACACAAACAACACAAGCCCAATGCAACTGATCAATGTGTGTGCGTGGATGTGTGGAGGAGGCCATCCCTAGACTCTGTAGGACCCTCAGGGTAGGCTTCCCTCAATGCCCTGAAGAAACTTGAATCATTGGTCTGGTGGAGAGAAAAAGGACTAGTCATCCAAAACCAGATTCTTTTAGCTCTGGCTTTGCCACATACTAGCAATACAGCCTTGCAGAGTCAGTTAACTTCTTCTGGATTTACTGTTCTTAACCGCGTAGAAAAGAAATTTTAAAACACCTTCCCTCTTCTCTTGTAGTTATGAAGATTCAATGGAATCTAGTACATAAAAGTGGTCAATTACGAAGTCCCAAATGGATAAAGGGTGTATTGACAATGATGGTGATATCAAAATGGAGTTTGCAGGTGTGCAGGAGGTCAGAGAAGACTATGGGAACAGAGACCTCTGTCACCTCTGTATGCAGGGCAAGGGCACAAGGGCTTCTCCATGAAACTTAAACTGAAGCCCAAGCATCACACTGAATCACTTCTCAGACCCACCTAGCTTTGTAAAACACGGCCTGGAAATACACAGGATTAAGCAAGTCTTTGGGGACATATTCCATTTTTAATGACTGTTAACTTTTTCTAAACATTCCTTTGGAGGTGAACTGTTAGATTCTTAGTGAATTTGTCTGAAATGCTGAAGGAAGACTGGATTGGTCATGAAAACAGGCAACCATCACAGATGCTGGAACAAGTATATCTCTCAGCAATTATAGAGTTTTTGCAAATGTGCAACCTGTGAGTCCAATACATTTGTTTTTAGATACCACAGCATGTGTCCCATAAGGCTAGGGGTATCACAATATTCTCAAAGTCAAACTGATTTCTTATTTTATCAAAACGTATACAGCATTCTAATATTTTCAGTAAGTTACAATTAATTCCCTTCCCCCAGCAAAACAAAAACAAAATCTCACAACTCTTAAGAGAGTAATTCTCAAAAGACTGTAAACTCACTTAAAAATTCAATACTCGTACCTGAAGTTATATGATCTCAAGCTGTAAAACAGGTAAGTATGACCATTCGGGGAACTAAATGTCTTTCTGGCACCATGGTTAATTTTTTCTTATTTTGCTTTGATTCTTACTGGCTTCTTTTTGTTGCTGTTGTCCAATATTAATTTTAAAAATTATTTTTATCAGCTTTTTAAAGATAAATTCAAGGAAAGTTTAATATCAGTTTGGAAATTTAAGTACATTTTGGTGATTACCAAAGTTACAATAAAAGTTAAAAGCTAGATAGAAATTAAATTTGAAGAAAAAATTTGTTAAAACATTTGTCTCTTTTCCTGTCACAATAACTACACCATGTGAATTTATTTGAAACTAATTTGTAGGGCATTTCCTCCATTTAGCAATAAAGATATTACTCTGTAAGCCAGGTCTCCACAATTCAATGTGATGTATTTAGGTAAGAATTTGATTAAGAACTATGAATTTCAAACTCATAGCCAAAATCTTTGATTTTTGTATTCAAATGTAAATATAGCACGATTGCAAAGGATACATGCAGGAACAGTGTATTACTATTACAACCATGACCAAACTATTAATTTTTGAATCATTAAAAAAAATTTAATTTTAAAAATGAAGAGGAAAAAAATGTAACTTTAGCCCCAATCAACATGTTCCAAGCTTAGTTGATATGAAAAAAGTATCACCAAGCCACTGTGAAAGTAGTAATATCTCTAATGCAGAAGTGTGCCATGCCCTTCAGAAGCAAACCAACATAGAACAGGAACCCTTCCCCCCAAAGGTCCAACGAATTTCAGAGGCTGGTAACTCAGGTGTACAACTTCAAGTGAGTACTGGCAGGAATTTATTCTTCTAGCATGAAGGGAGGTAGCAAGAAAAAGAATAATGGGTAGCACAGAGCTTTGAATGAGAGTAGGCCTTATACCTACTGGTGAGGATCTGGGAGAACCCGAGGGCAGTGGGAGAGGATTGTGTATCTGGGATTTATGAAAAAAAGAGGGGCATGGAGGTCCAGTACCAGTGTGTCGGGAGGGTAGGCTAAAACAAATCTCTCTGGATCCAGGACACATGGTAGTCACCAACTGGCACATATCACATTAGTAGATGATGCCTAATTTATTGTCTTAGATACACTGAATTTTCCTTTTTTGCTAACTAAAAATTGGATTATATAAGCTTGAAACACATATATTAGGGTACAGAGTTAATTTTCTGCTACATATGTGATATATATGGAAAGAGATGGACCGGTGGTATAGAAAACCATAAAACTGGATAATCCAAAAACCATGTTAGATCTGATTTTGGAAATTATCAAATGACTAGTGTCAGTATCCTGAATTTGTTCTGATTCAGCTAACGCAATCATTAATGGTTATTCCCTGATTATACAAATGCAGATGGTAGAGAAGTGGTCTAAGCAAATCAATACTGGATAAGGTAATTTGTCTTAAATTAAAAAACAAAAAGGTAACTTTATCAATCCTCAAAAAGCCCAAATTGTATCATTTATATACAGACGATGGAGATATGGGCCCTCACCTGGACCAGCTACCATTCAAGCTGAATAGATATGGATCCAATTCCCTAGAGATTTCGAGTCAAGATTTAAAGCATCAATTTGTCTATATAACTTAACTCTCCCAAGATTAACCCCCTTTTTTCCCAGAGACCAAATTTCCCCATTAGCTAAACCATCCCACATGCGTACCTGCCCAAGTATGAAGTTTAAGGAAATAAAACTCAAAAGGAAAATATCAGTCTCTTATTTTGACAAATGATAACTTATGCAAGATGCTCTTCAAATACCACTGCCTATGTACTTTGGAAAAGATGTCCACAAAACCATTTCATTTTTTTCCCTACCCTTATCTATCCACTACTCCTTCCACAAACCCCTCACTCTCCAACATTCCCAAGCAGCCGCCCCAGCCCTTCCTGCTTACGGGGATGTCCTCAACTCAAGATGTGTCTGTCTTCTACATGTCAGCCCAAAGTATTTCTCCTTCTGAGAAAACTATAGTTTTGTCCGAGTTTTCACTCTTTGGCCACCTGTTTGCTATTTCCTATAGATATTTATCTTTTTATGCCTTGATCTTTTGCCCTGCCTGAGTATCCAACGTGTCTAGGAACAGAGCTAGATGCTTTCTCGCTTGCCTCTTTGTCATCACCCACTGTCGAGTACCAGCTCAGGCATTCTCAGGGCATATAGTGCACTCAGAATGACACTTACTAATGAACAGGTCAGTGATCAATCAGAAATCAACAGTAACATCCTGCCTTCCAGATTCACAAACCCTAACATGCAATTGTTTCCGACACACCTCATCTCTGTCCACAAGTGAGCAGACAAAGTCAGATACCAAGACTTCTGGTCTAACCCACTGATGGTGAAAATACCATCAGCCTCTTCAGTGTGACAACCTAGATTCAACCAACATTACTTGTTGGTTCTTATATGCACCGAGCAATGACAGTGCCGGAGATTAAAGCAAAAAAGTAAAGGGTCTCTGTTTTAGAGGGGTTTCCAGGTGGGGAAGCCCCATGTGTGCACACAAGCAACAAAAGCCCGATGTGTCTGATCAGTGCATGTGCGAGGATGTGTGGAGAAGGCCATCCCTAGACTCTGTAGGACCCTCAGCGTAGGCATCCCAGAAGAGAGAAGCCTCACTGAAACTTGAGGGATGCCAGGGACAAGGGCAGTGGGCATTTCAGGGAGAAGGAACAGCAGATACAAAGGCCCACAGATGCGGAACAGTGGGGTGTCGCAGCTGAGGTGAAAGGTGAGTATATGAAGAGGAATTTCAAGAATGGACAGGAAAGAAGTAAGAACCACACCCTTAGGGGTCTTGATGACAAGCCACCCCCCTCCCAGGAGACTGACTTCCTTGAAGTGAGAGTTCATGTCTTTACATAGCTGTATCCTCAGAGCCTAGCCTAATGTGTGGCACCAGTACCTCACAAAGCATATCCTCTGGGAAGCGATTCTAGACCAACTCTGGTAGAACTGGGTGCCCCTTCCTCTCTGATCCTATAACTTCTTCAGGAGAGTCTTGTCTTACTGCTTGAGTGATTTGTTTACATGCTGTCGCCTCAGCATGTAAACCAACTGGTCCCTGCAAGGGTAGAGGCCAGGTTTACTTGCCTTAGTATTTCCAAGACTTATTTAGAACAGTGGAGACATTTCAAAGACCGTCAATTAACTTGATGGAACAAACATGCATCTATGACTAGTCCTTAGTGCAAACCTTCCTTCAAGCACTGTAGCTTAGATCCTCCTACAACCTCTTTCTGCTGCTTTGTAATAGGAATTAGGAAGAAAACACAATGATTGAAGCCACCCATGGAGTCTACATTAACACACACACACACACACACACACACACACACAAAACCACCTCCCCCCAAATCTGCAAACAATTCAGCACAAACATGTTGACACCCACATATGTAAAAACATCCCCACACAATCTGTCAGACTATATCCCTCTAACCTCAAACAGCCTTAATTTTGTCTGTGCTAAACCCACAGCTACAAAATACTTTTCTCTTCATTCTTCTACTAAATTTTCAACTTGGGGTGAAAATGTCAGTGCAATGTGATTTGATACTTTGGAAAGAAAAAAGTGCAAGAATATTAAGATGTGGTTAATTTGACCCTACAGGCTTACTTTCTCAAAGTTATTCATTTCCCAGTCACTTCATATTATGCCAATAATGCAATATTCTCATAAAATGCAAAATGTAAATTAAATTTCCATTCAGAACTTCTGGCATACCACAGGAAGCTAGTTTCCCTGCAGTTATTTTGACTGTGCAATGTGCCACAAACTAAAATGCACTACGATTTTTTTTCTTACCATATTATACTTTTAGAATTTCTGAACTGAAGTGCTTCATGTTTAAATGTCTTAAAAAGAGGCTATTCTTAAGACTCAGAGCAGAGCAGCAACAGCCAGTTGTCCTTCTATAGTCATTCTCCCTTTTTCTATCATAAGAGAATCCCCAGATTTTAGCCATGCTCATCGCTACCCAGAATGAGAATTCTACTTCCCAGCTCCTTTGCAGTTGCATATCGACATATAACTAACTTCTGGTTGATGAGATGTGAATGGAAGTGACAAGTGCAATTCCAAGCTGTACTTTTAAAAATTGGGACATCCTCTCCCCTTCCCACTTTCAAAATAGTTGCATGAAAACTAGGTTGATATAAAGCAGGGCTGGGAGTAGCAATCTTGAATTGCATGGACATGGGAGATCCCTTAAGGACAGAAACCCTTGGGATGGGGGAGGGACCAACAGGACAGGAGTCTGGGCTTTTGTAAACTTCTCAGAGCACACCTGCCTCAGAGACTGGACTTTTATGTGAAAGAGAAAAAAACATCTTCCATCTTCTTTAAGCCTCTGTTTAAGGTCTCTGTCACAAATAGCTTCATTTATGTTCTTATTAATTCAAAGGGTAAACAGAAAGCAATGAATGAAAATGATACATGCCCAAATGGAAAACTTGCAGTAAAAGCATTATTTCACATCTCAATCTCACTTTCTGTTTTATTCAGAAAGGTTGCCAGAACTTCTGGAAATGGAGTATCATGTTTGCAAGTACAGTTCAGTGGAAAATACATACGCGCGCACACACACACACACACACACACGACTCACAATCAGGAGACCTGGGTTCTAGTCTTTACTCTTACTACTTAACTATTGGGTCTTAGACAGTTACATACTCTTCGAGTCTCACTTTCCTCCTTTGCAAAATGGGGCTAACCCCTCTCTTTTTTTTTTTAATTAACATCTTTATTGAAGTACAATTGCTTTAAAAAGTTGTGTTAGTTTCTGCTGTGTAACAAAGTTAATCAGTTATATGTATACATATATCCCCATATCCCCTCCCTCTCACCCTCCCTATCCCACCCCTCTAGGTGGTCACAAAGCACAGAGCTGATCTCCCTGTGTTATGCAGCTGCTTCCCACCAGCTATCTATCTTACATTTGGTAGTGTATATATGTCAATGCTACTCTTTCACTTCGTCCCAGCTTACCCTTCCCCCTTGCCATGTCCTCAAGTCCATTCTCTACCTCTGCGTCTTTACTCCTGTCCTGCCCCTAGGTTCTTCAGAACCTTTTCTTTTTTCTTTTTTTTTTAGATTCCATATATATGTGTTAGCATAAGGTATTTGTTTTTCTCTTTCTGACTTACTTCACTCGTATGACACACTCTAGGTCCATCCCCCTCACTACAAATAACTCAGTTTTGTTTCTTTTTATGACCAAATAATATTCTACTGTATATATGTGCCACATCTTCTTTATCCATTCATCTATCAATGGACACTTAGGTTGCTTCCATGTCCTGGCTATTGTAAATAGTAATGCAATGAACACTGTGGTACATGTCTCTTTTTGAATTATGGTTTTCTCAGGGTATATGCCCAGTAGTGGGATTGCTGGGTCATATGGTAGTTCTGTTTTTAGTTTTTTAATGAACCTCCATAGTGGCTATATCAATTTACATTCCCACCAACAGTGCAAGAGAGTTCCCTTTCTCCATACCATCTCCATCATTTATTATTTGTATATTTTTTGATGATGGCCATTCTGACCAGTGTGAGGTGATACCTCATTGTAGTTTTGATTTGCATTTCTGTAATGATTAGTGATGCTGAGCATCCTTTCATGTGTTTGTTGGCAATCTGTATATCTTCTTTGGAGAAATGTCTATTTAGGTCTTCTGTGCATTTCTGGATTGGGTTGTTTATATTGAGCTGCATGAGCTGATTGTATATTTTGGAGATTAATCCTTTGTCAGTTGCTTCATTTGAAAATATTTTCTCCCATTCTGAGGGTTGTCTTTTCGTCTTGTTTATGGTTTCCTTTGCTGTGCAAAAGCTTTTAAGTTTCATTAGGTCCCATTTGTTTTATTTCCATTTCTCTAAGAGGTGGGTCAAAAAGGATCTTGCTGTGATTTATGTCACAGAGTGTTCTGCCTATGTTTTCCTTTAAGAGTTTTATAGTGTCTGGCCTTACATTTAGGTCTTTAATCCATTTGGAGTTTACTTTTGTGTACGGTGTTAGGAAGTGCCCTAATTTCATTCTTTTACATGTATCTGTCCAGTTTTCCCAGCACCACTTATTGAAGAGGCTGTCTCTTCTCCATTGTATATTCTTGCCTCCTTTGTCAAAGATAAGGTGACCATATGTATGTGGGTTTATCTCTGGGCTTTCTAGCCTGTTCCATTGATCTCTATTTCTGTTTCTGTGCTACTACCATACTGTCTTGATTACTGTAGCTTTGTAGTATAGTCTGAAGTTTGGGACCCTCATTCCCCCAGCTCCGTTTGCCTTTCTCAAGATTGCTTTGGCTATTTGGAGTCTTTTGTGTTTCCATACACATTGTAAAATTTTTTGTTCTAGTTCTGTGAAAAATGCCATTGGTAGCTTGATAGGGGTTGCACTGAATCTGTAGATAGCTTTGGGTAGTAGAGTCACTTTCACAATGTTGATTCTTCCAATCCAAGAACATGGTATATCTCTCCATCTGTTTGTATCATCTTTAATTTCTTTCATCAGTGTCTTATAGTTTTCTGCATACAAGTCTTTTGTCTCCTTAGGAAGGTTTATTCCTAGATATTTTATTCTTTTTGTTGCAGTGGTAGATGGGATTGTTAATTTCCCTTTCAGATTTTTCGTTGTTAGTGTATAGGAATGCAAGACATTTCTGTGCATTTAATTTGAATCCTGCTACTTTACCAAATTCATTGATTAGCTCTAGTAGTTTTCTGGTAGCATCTTGAGGATTCTCTATGTATAGTATCATGTCATCTGCAAACAGTGACAGTTTTACTTCTTCTTTTCCGATTTGGACTTTATTTCTTTTTTTTTATTTCTTTTTCTCCTCTGATTGCTATGGCTAAAACTTCCAAAACTATGTTGAATAATAGTGGTGAGAGTGGGCAACCTTGTCTTGTTCCTGATCTCAGAGGAAACTGTTTCAGTTTTTCACCATTGAGAATGATGTTGGCTGTGGGTTTATCATACATGGTCTTTATTATGTTGAGGTGGGTTCCTTCTATGCTCACTTTCTAGAGAGTTTTTATCATAAATGGGTGTTGAATTTTGTTGAAAGCTTTTTCTGCATCTATTGAGAACATACAGTTTTTATCCTTCAATTTCTTAATATGGTGTATCACATTGATTGATTTGCGTATATTGAAGAATCCTTGCATTCCTGGGATAAACCCCACTTGATCACGGTGTATGATCCTTTTGATGTGCTGTTGGATTCTGTTTGCTAGTATTTTGTTGAGGATTTTTGCATCTCTATTCATCAGTGATATTGGTCTGTAATTTTTTTGTGTGACATCTTTGGTTTTGGTATCAGGGTGATGGTGGCCTTGTAGAATGAGTTTGGGAGTGTTTCTCCCTCTGCTACATTTTGGAAGAGTTTGGGAAGGATGGGTGTTAGCTCTTCTCTAAATGTTTGACAGAATTCACCTGTGACGCCATCTGGTCCTGGGCTTTTGTTTGTTGGAATATTTTAAATCACAGTTTTAATTTCAGTGCTTGTCTGAAACTTCAGTCTGTTGATATTTCCTATTTCTTCCTGGTTCAGTCTTGGAAGGTTGTACCTTTCTAAGAATTTGTCCATTTCTTCCAGGTTGTCCATTTTATTGGCTTAGCATTGCTTGTAGTAGTCTTTCATGATCCTTTGTGTTCTGCAGTGTCCATTGTTACTTCTTTTTCATTTCTAAACCTGTTGAGTCTTCTCCCTTTTTTTCTTGATGAGTTTGGCTAATGGTTTATCAATTTTGTTTACCTTCTCTGAGAACGAGCTTTTAGTTTTATTAATCATAGCTATTGTTTCCTTCATTTCTTTTTCATTTATTTCTGATGTGATCTTTATGATTTCTTCTGCTAGCTCTGGTGTTTTTTTGTTCTTCTTTCTCTAATTGCATTAGGTGTAAGGTTAGGTTGTTTGAGGTGTTTCTTGTTTCTTGAGGTAGGATTGAATTGCTATAAACTTCCCGCTTACGGCTTCCCTGGTGGCGCAGTGGTTGAGAGTCTGCCTATTGATGCAGGGGACATGGGTTCGAGCCCTGGTCTGGGAGGATCCCACATGCCATGGAGCAACTGGGCCCGTGAGCCACAACTACTGAGCCTGGGCGTCTGGAGCCTGTGCTCCGCAACAAGAGGCCGCGATAGTGAGAGGCCCGCACACTGCGATGAAGAGTGGCCCCCACTCGCCGCAACTGGAGAAAGCCCTCGCACCGAAACGAAGACCCCACACCGCCAAAAATAAATAAATTAATTAATTAATTAAACTTCCCTCTTAGAACTGCCTTTGCTGCATCCCATAGGTTTTGGGTTGTCGTGTTTTCATTGTCATTTGTTTCTAGGTATTTTTTGATTTCCTCTTTGATTTCTTCAGTGATCTCTTGGTTATTTAGTAGTGTATTGTTTATCCTCCATGTCTTTGTATTTTTTTACAGATTTTTTCCTGTAATTGATATCTAGTCTCATGGCATTGTTGTCGGAAAAGATACTTGATATGAGTTCAATTTTCTTAAATTTACCAAGGCTTGATTTGTGACCCAAGGTATGCTCTATCTTGGAGAATGTTCCATGAGCACTTGAGAAGAAAGTGTATTCTGTTCTTTTTACTTGGAATGTCCTATAAATATCAATTAAGCCCATCTTGTTTAAAGTGTCATTTAAAGCTTGTGTTTCCTTATTTATTTTCATTTTGGATGATCTGTACATTGGTGAAAGTGGGGTGTTCAAGTCCCCTACTCTGATTGTGTTACTGTCGATTTCCCCTTTTATGGCTGTTAGCATTTGCCTTATGTATTGAGGTGCTCCTATGTTGGGTGCATAAATATTTACAATTGTTATATCTTCTTCTTGGATCGATCCCTTGATCATTATGTAGTGTCCTTCTTTGTCTCTTGTAATAGTCTTTATTTTAAAGTCTATTTTATCTGTTATGAGTATTGCTACTCCAGCTTTCTTTTGATTTCCATTTGCATATAATACCTTTTTCCACCCCCTTACTTTCAGTCTGTATGTGTCCCTAGGTCTGAAGTTGGTCTCTTGTAGACAGCAAATATATGGGTCTGTTTTTGCATCCATTCAGCCAGTCTGTATCATTTGGTTGGAGCATTTACTCCATTTATATTTAAGGTAATTATCAATATCTATGTTTGTATTACCATTGTCTTAACTGTTTTGGGTTTGTTATTGTAGGTCTTTTTCTTCTCTTGTGTTTCCTGCCTAGAGATGTTCCTTTATCATTTGTTGTAAAGCTGATTTTGTGTTGCTGAATTCTCTTAACTTTTGCTTGTCTATAAAGGTTTTAATTTCTCCATCGAATCTGAATGAAATCCTTCCCGGGTAGAGTAATCTCAGTTGTAGGTTTTTCCCGTTCATCACTTTAAATATGTTCTACCACTGCCTTCTGACTTGCAGAGTTTCTGCTGAAAGATCATCTGTTAACCATATGGTGTTTCCCTTGTATGTTATTTGTTGCTTTTCCCTTTCTTCTTTTAATATTTTTTCTTTGAATTTAATTTTTGATAGTTTGATTAATATGTGTCTTGGCGTGTTTCTCCTTGGATTTATCCTGTGTGGGACCCTCTGCACTTCCTGGACTTGACTATTTCCTTTCCCATGTTAGGGAAGTTTTCAACTATAATCTCTTCAAATATTTTCTCAGACCCTTTCTGTTTCTCTTCTTCTTCTGGGACCCCTATAATTCAAATGTTGGTGTGTTTAATGTTGTCACAGAGGTCTCTGAGACTGTCCTCAATTCTTTTCATTCTTTTTTCTTTATTCTGCTCTGTGGCAATTATTTCCACTAGTTTATCTTCCAGGTCACTTATCCGTTCTTCTGCTTCAGTTATTCTGCTATTGATTTCTTCTAGAGTATTTTATATTTCATTTATTGTGTTGTTCATCATTGTTTGCTCTTTAGCTCTTCTAGGTCCTTGTTAAATGTTTCTTGTATTTTCTCCATTCTGTTTCCGAGATTTTGGATCATCTTTACTATCATTACTCTGAATTCTTTTTCAGGTAGACTGCCTATTTCCTCTTCCTTTGTTTGGTCTGGTGGATTTTTACCTTGCTCCTTCATATGCTGCATATTTCTCTGTTTCCTCATTCTGTTTAACTTACTATGTTTGAGGACTCCTTTTTGCAGGCTGCAGGTTCATAGTGCCTTTTCTTTTTCGTGTGTGTCCCCAGTGGGTGAGGTTGGTTCAGTGGCTTGTGTAGGCTTCCTGGTAGTGGGGACTGGTGCCTGTGTTCTGGTGGGTGGGGCTGTATCTTGTCCTTGTGGTGGGCAGGGCCGTGTCCAGAGGTGTGTTTTGGGGTGTCTGTGACCTTATTATGGTTTAGGCAGCCTCTCAGCTGATAGGTGGGGTTGTGTTCCCGTCTTGCTAGTTGTTTGGCATGGGGTGTCCAGCACTGGAGCTTGCTGGTCGTTGGGTGGAGCTGGGTCTTAGTGTTGAGACAAAGATCTCTGGGAGAGCTCTCACTGACTGATATTATGTGGGGCCAGGAGTTTTCTGGTGGTCCATGTGCTGGACTCAGCCCTCTCCTCAGAGGCTCAGGGCTGACACCTGGCCAGAGCACCAAGTCCCTGACAGCCACACAGCTCAGAAGAAAAGGAAGAGAGAAAAAACAAAAAAGAAGAAAGAGAAAAGCAAACAGACAGAACCCTAGGACAAATGGTAAAAGCAAACCTATACAGATAAAATCACAAAAAGAAGCATAAACATACACACTTACAAAAAGAGAAAAAGGAAAAAAAAGAACAAACATATATATATATATATATATATATATATATATATATATATATATATATATATATAAGGAAGAGAGCAACCAAACCAATAAACAAATCCACCAATGATAATAAGTACTAAATACCATACTAAGATAAACATAAAACCAGAAACAAATGGGGCTAATCTCTTCTTTGATGTTGGCCTCACAGGACTCTTATGAAGTATGAAGAGAGATGATGGCTGGGCAAGTGCTTTTTATTACGTAAGCAAACTTATTATTAAAATATTCCCAACAAACATCCTTCTTTATGCAAGGTGGCTCATATCAACACCCAGTGGCTGGATGTACCTTCTTGGTGAACAAATGGTCTGCAATCACCTGTTTCTAGCTAATGTGGTTAGAGATCAGTGTATGGTGTTAGGAGCAGACCACCTCCTGGTGGTCTGAATGATCAGAGATGTCACCCTAAGCCCCAACTTCTCAACTTGCACTGTGTGACTGATTAGAAACACAAAGGGTTTGAACCAAACAGCGCAACTTTTTTTTTTGTGTGTGGTAAGCGGGCCTCTCACTGTTGTGGCCTCTCCCACTGCAGAGCACAGGCTCCGGACGCGCAGGCTCAGCGGCCATGGCTCACGGGCCTAGCCGCTCCATGGCATGTGGGATCTTCCCGGACCGGGGCACGAACCCGTGACCCCTGCATCTGCAGGCGGACTCTTAACCACTGCGCCACCAGGGAAGCCCCAGCGCAACTTTTTAAATAGAAAAATAGCTCATAGTCCATGTACCACTAAATACGGTATACATCTCACCATGCCACACATCTCATCCACTAAAATATGTCTGCTTTTTCTGTTGGATACACGGATGGCAGAATCAAATGTCTCTATTTTCCTTCCTCACGTAGATATACATATAGCAGAAACCAAGTGAGAGAGAAAAACACAAAACATTATACACAAACAGACAATAAATGCATCTTTCCCGAGAAAACATCCTGCATGATCATCCTGAGCCAAGACTTGTGGCTCAATTCCATCAATCCTCAATTGATGATGATATTTTATAAATCCTGGGGAAACAGGGTACTGGCTAATATTTATCCAGCAGTCATTATGGGCTGGCACTGCAGCACTCTAAGGGCTTCAAGGCTATTCTCTCCTTTAATCCTCTCAACAGCCCTATTAGGTACATGCTATCATCCTCCCGCATTTTATAGATGAGAAACTGAGGGTCAGAGAAATTAAGCCACTCCCCAAGTTCACCAGCTTACGAGTGGTACAACCAAGATTTAAACCCAGGAAGGCTCACCTTCAGAGTCCACATAATTAACCCTTATCTCACTCTGCCTCTTATTTAAATGCCAACAATAAAAATAAATGTTCATATTCCTTTTGGAAATATTTTCTGATAAAATAAATCTTTCAACTGGAAAGAATACCAGAACTCTTTAGAGGCACGCATACAGTAGCTGTTGTAACTTTTAAAAAATGAATAAGTGAAGGAATATTATCCACGGAGACTAGAAGCCAGGGATGTGAACTACCCCTCACTCACCCCTGTCAGGTCCCACAGTCTCATCTTTAGCTCATATAATGGTACTACCCACTACAGGACCTCTGTGTGGGGTAGGCAGGCAAAGGTGATACCACATATCAACTTTACCAGTGGTTTTCCATTTAATTCCCTTCACTTTCTCAAAAAAGCATCAGTTTAGCCTGACACAGCCCTAGATAAACCAAAATGGAAACCCCTGAGGCCAACAGAAAAGCAATGGCTTCATTCTTTACCCATACCTCCGACTGCCTGAAAGCTCTGCAGGTCCAAAGGTAGACTGAAGATGGCTCTGTGTTGGGCTGTTTCCTCAAACTCCTACCTCTCTGCCACATCCTCTCCCACACCTAGCCCAGAAGCCCAAAGAGGAGGATCTGGTGTGTCCTGCAGGGAGGGGAGAAACACAATGGGACTGGAGGAATCGGTAAGGGGCCAGACTGCTGGGTCCAATCTGGAAGCCACTAGTCCCATGTGCCTCCCGAGCATTTGAAATGTGAGCAATCTGAATATAGCTGTGCTCTAAGTGTAAAATACATGCTGGATATCAAAGACTTACTATGGAAAAAAATGTAAAGTAGTTCATTAATAAATGTTAATATTGATTACATGTTGAAATTATTTTAAAGTCTAGTATTAAAATTAATTAATTAGTATAACTAATTACTTTTAAAACAAAGCTGCCAGGATATGTATATATAAACACACATGTGGCTTGTATTACATATTTCTATTGGACAGTCATCTTACACACCACACGTAAGGATTTGGACATTATCCTAAGAACAATGGCAGCTACTGTGAGCTTTTAAGCGGAGGCATACCACGATCAGATTTGAATCTTTAAAATATCACCCTGGCTACAAAACGGAGAATGGGCTGCAGAGGGAAATAAGCTGATGTGGCAGACTCTCTAGGAGGCTCTACAACCATCTGGGAGAGAGGAGACTGTGGCTGGAACATGGACGCGGCATTGCTCCTAGCAGCAGAGAAGGAGAGAAGTGAACAAAATACAAAACATAGTTAGAAAGTAATGCCCAAAAGTTACAGAAAATGAATGAATAAGGGGGAAACAAAAGGTTGTGTACAGGGATGACTCCCAAGGTTCTACTATGAATAGAGTGGGTGGGCCATTCAGTATCCACTCTCTAGTAATTATACATCCAAGTAAAAATAGCCCATCAAGTTATCCCGGGGTCGCAGTATCCTGCCTGCATTAAGTTCTTCTGCAGGAGTCATGAATCATGGATGCTCTGAGTACTCTGGAACTAGCATATGCTATTCCAAAGTGCTTTCCTTCTGAAGAGCTCCCAGAACAAGTAACTCAAGATTCTGCCAAGACAAGAATCACTTTGGAAAGCTGTTGGAAACGATGATGTTTATTGCTGCTACGATCAGGAAATGGGCTGAAAGCACAGCCAATGGGATGGGCTGTGGTGGAAGCTGGGTGGGGTCTTTGCTCCTATGCCCCTTCCTGGCTTCTCTCCTAGAAAATTCCAGCAGAATACTGCAGGAGAACCGACTTTGGAATCAGATCTTGACTTAAAGTCAGCTTAGCTCCTTATTAGCTGGGTATCCCTGGGCTCTTCTAGGCCCCTATTTTTCCTCCCTGTGATGGGAAAATCACCACCCACCTTGGGAGGATTCAGGGCAGGGACACAGGTACAGCACCAGCAAGCAGCCTGATTAGCACAGCAGTGCCTCAGACCGGGGCTGAGGCCTCCCCTCCTTCAACCCACTCAACATCCGTCTTCCAGAAAGGGACAGGCAGCAGGTGTGCGTGAACCTCCTAATCTTCACCTGTCTCACCTCTCACAGGTGAAAGCATGACACCATCTCAAGAGAAGCTGGGCAGGGTGTTTTCGGCATTAACCTCACGGAGAACCCAGCACCGAGCCGAGACTGCCAGGGCAGGGGACAGACACTCCTTGCAGGGCAAGCATTATCATGAATAATTAAGGCAAAGCTCTGCTTATCAAAATAAATGAACAAAGGATGCCTCCGACACGGCAGCCACTTTTTTTTGGTTGTTTTAGGAGACCATTTTTTCTCAGTTACCCCGCTCCTTCCAATTTGATCATCTTCAGAGGCCTCCCTGTCAATTTGGGTTAATTAGCAAGCTTCTCCTCCATATAAAGCTGCGGCCATAAATCACAAATATGAGTGTGTGTGAAATTATATAGCATGGGGCCCAGTGTAATAATAAACACATTTATATTTCATAACTGCTGTTTACTCCACACTCAAGCCGGCTCACTGCCCGGACCCCAGCGGCCGGCAGGCACCCACACCCGCCCCGTGGGCAGCGCGCTGGCTTCACGTGCCGGCCTCAGACCTGCGATCTGCCGGCTCCTCTCTGCGCCGTGGTGGGCAAGGAATCATACCTGCTCACGGCCCAGTGTGCTGCACAGCGGAGACACAAATGAGCAGGTGACCTTTCAAGCCGCGTCAAAATGGGCCCTTGACCCCGAGACCTCAAAACTTCAGCAGTTTCACTGTCTGAATCAGCCAAGTGAAAAGACCCATGTTTGCACAATATGATTGTGTGTTTACACAAAGATTTAACGCCTCAATAGAGCAAAAGCTGTTCAGTTAATTTTAATTATTGCTTTATTCTTCTCACAACAGATTTTTTAAAAAAATGTTTAATAGTGAACTCATTGTAATTGATCCCATAAACTTTGTGCCTCTGGTCCTTCTAACTCGTGCGATGACACTAGTGGGAAAGATGCATGAAAGGTTTTCCTTAGTTGAAAGGATTATTTCCAGTCCCTGCCATTGCTTACTTAACATTCTTTGTGGAAAAGATGGACACCAAGGAAAACCACGGGAAAAACTTCAAGATCTGACTGTGGGAGGGGGGAAAAGACACACATCGGTTAGAAAGCGTTCTAATGCTTAGCAGCAAATTCTAAGCAAGCAAGAAGCTCATATCAAATGAGGATGAGGGCCCTGCCAGTTCTAATGATTTGTTATGATTATTTCTTTGGCAGGTAGAATAAATAAAAGGGGGAAGTAAATATGAGGATGCACAGGAACCCAAGATCAGACAAAATTAAATCTACAGGCAAACAATCCTCAAAAAGTAGAGCCCTCAGGGGTCATGTGTGCTGTTCCTTCCACCTTCCAGAAATTTGGCTTTTGGTGTTAAAACCTTTTCTTTCTTCAGCTCTCCGGAAGACAATGCAAGTGTTTGTCACTCAGAGGTTCCTATAGATCCTTTTGGCAGAATGCTAGAAAGCAGCTATTCTTCACCACGTGCTTTTGTGAATACAGAGGGAAGATGGCTGCACACAGCAGCAGAATCTTCACCTGAGTTTGGGATCTTTGCCCACTACGGGATTTTTAATTACTGTATTGATCAAGTGTTTTTCTCCTTAAGACGTTTAACACGTCCATAAACATCCTCCAAAAAGTGGGGCAAAAGAGGGATAAACAGAATTACTTTTTAACTCTGTAATTATCATACAAATAAATATAAAAGCACAAATTATTTGTTCAAACTCCCCAAGCAAAGCTCTGGTATACCTAAGACAGCAACGAGTAACCTACACACCAAGATCCATCCATCCACAGCTTCTCCCACCTCTTCTCTAAGGCACTCCATTTGTATTTTCCAGTTTAGTAAGGAAAGAGGACTAAGGTGCAATCTTGTAAGGGGTCAGGAGAAGTTTTCATTTATTATTTCTCTCCATACATTTTCTAAAATATGCAAATGCGCTAGTACTGAGCTATCACTTAAAGAATCAATGCCTTGCACTTGTTGGCATCTTCAAAGCTTTCTTTCTTAAAATAGAAAAAAAAAAAACCAAGATTAAAGATTCTTAAATTCAATCTAAATAGAATATAGGAATAGATAAGACAAACTTTCAGTTCTCTTAGCTATTCTAAACTTGTCATACTGGATATATAACAACTCACCTGTTACTTAGCATACGTGTGAGATAAGGATGGCAAAAGTTAAGCCATTTATTTTGCTGAACCATAAACACAACTAAACTCATTTATATTCTGTTTGAATTTAGCCCCATCCCTGCAAAAATAACTGATTTCCAAAGGACAAACAGAATGGGGTATGCTTTAGAGTTCATCACAGAAAAATCATTCTCAGAGCATTAGTCTCCTCATCTATAAAATGGGAATAATGAGAACATTTACCTGACAGGTAAGTGAGGGTTAAATAAAATGAGGTACGTAAAAGCACTTGGTGAGCTATGACAACCTATACAAGTGATATCTTATTGCTTACTTCCTTGGATAAAGCAATAATGTGTTAAGCAGCCATCCAGGCTTGGTCCCCAACTGCCTTCTCATTTCCAAAGCCAGTCTGAGTAGGAATGCCTCAGCCTACCCTTTCTTTAGTACATCTGCTCTGGGGAGCTGACTAAATAACCATTGCCTCTTCAGGTCATCAAGATAAATATTACTAATTCCCTACTGTACCTAAAACTAAGGTCCGATAACAACTGTGATCCAAAACATGGCACTTACCATGACCCCAGGAGGCCAGCCCACTAATCGCAATCTCTCCAAGTGGCAAGGGATAAGCTAATCTGTGTGAAAGACACAGATGTCACGTCCTCCCTATAGCCACATTCACATGTATGAGAGGAATAATGTCAGCAGTATTATCTCCAAACAGCAAGGACAATGCCACACAATTATAATAGCATATTGTCCATTGTATCTGGGGATGACATGTCTGACAATGTTATTTTCTATGCATGTGAATGCAGCTGAAAGGGCCAATGCATAATTCACATCTCCTGACAAAATGCAAGCATGAAGTATGTGTCCATTAGATAATGCCACTTAAAATCCTTTTACGTGAGGTAGCACCTTTCTCCCTGGGAACTCAAAATGCTTCACGGTACTTTCCTCACGATGCTGGTGTGAACCAGACAGTGAACGATAGCAAATGCACTGAGGTAGCACATACCAGTATAATACAGTTTTCCCAATAAAAGGTCCATTTTCTGACTGAAAATATTTATTCTCAGCCTTATTTCTGCCCTAACAGTCAACTTTCTCTTTGATAATAAGGAAACAATTGTTACAATTTGGCGAGACTGCTGTACGTGAGAGGACGGGTAGAAAATGATTGTTAGTGCCTGGTCAGCTGGACCCATTTCCTGGCTAAAAGCCTCTCTACCACCTACCAGCCTGGCAGCCCATGTGATTCAAATCCCTGCCTCAGCAAAATCTCAAATTATTACAGGTCAGGAGCCTTCAGCAAGAGGGGAGGGGATGTCGCTTGTGAGGAGCTACAATAATGAATGTTAATTCTAGAAAGCTAGGCATCGGGTAGAGGTGAAGAGATTTCCCTATATCATGAGGGGGGGAACAGCACATCTTCTGAGACCCAAAAGAAATAATACATTATACAGTAGTTATATTCTGTCAATTTTTAAAAGAGCACAAAAGGGAAGGCAAGACCTAGCTGTAGTCTTAAAAGGATGAGGAAATATTTTGCAAGCAGTGCAGAGGAACCCAAAGAGAAGGAGCAAAGGACAGCTAAGGTTGCGTTAGGCCAGGGTTTCTCAATCTCGGTCCTGTGGACGCTTGGGCCCCATGAGTCTCCTTTGTGGAGGCCGTCCTGTGCACTGCAGTGCGTTTACCAGCATTCCTGCCCTCCACGTACCAGATGCCAGTAGCAATCCCCCTCCAAGATGTGACAACCCAAAGTGTCTCCATACATTGCCAAATGCCCCGAGGGGGAAAATGGGCCCAAGTTGAGAATCAGAGCATTAGGCAACTAATGATCTCACATTTGGGGAGTGCAGCTGGGCTAAAAGGTTTACTCTCACACATAATGGGCAGCCTCTTCAGCCACTGAGAGGAGGTCCCAATACCCACCCCCACCCCAACAGTCATGAGACTTTCATGTTCCTGCCGGAACCTCATTAGCTTCTCAAGTTCTTGGAGGGTCAGGGAAGGCCCGCCGAGTGGATCAGCTCCCGTGGTGAGCAGGCAGCCATGTGAGGCTGTGCACACAGGGTGGCCAGCTGAAGGGTGGAGGAGGGCTGAATCCAGCTCTGCTGCTCAAGCACAGGCCACGTCTGCCCACGGAAGGTGCACCTTTTTCTGATTCACACAAAAGCATGATATGGGTTAGCAGCAGCCCTACTGGGCAGCTAGCAGCCATCAGATTCCTCTTTTCCAGGTTCATCAACTGATGTACCTCATACAAGGGGTTGCAACGCTGCGTGCAGATGAGAATTAGCAAAGCAGGTTTTTTTGTGACTGAGGAGAATCGAAAGTTTGAAGCAGCTACATGGAACATCTCCTTTCCTCAACCCCCAAAGCATGCTTGCACTCCCACTATTGCTTTCAATATGGAGCCATGCGAAGAATAAAGATCTGCCTGCCTGAAGAGCAGGAAGAGAGGAAGCTAGGAAGTGGGTCCCGGTGTTTGTTTATGGCTAGGGCTAATCATGACTGCTTCAGTCTTCCAAGACCTCTGTCTTGGTTTCTCAGGTCTTACCAGAGCCAGAATGCAGATACATCCAATCCACAGGTGAAGAGGAACGGACAAAAACAGCCAGGACTTCCTTGGACTTTTCCTCCATAACCTGCTTCAGTTGACTGCAGATGACCCATAATATTTCGGAATGATTAACAATGGTCCTTTTAATAGAGACAGCAGAAATAATACTACACCTGCTCTGTAGTTATCCTCTGATAATAAGGTTTTCTTTTGCAGTTCGATCGCTACTAACAGCTAGCTGGTTTCCTTAAGATCTATGGAACACTGCACTATTCTCTCCATCATCCTAGCCTAGTTTGAGGCCTTCTACCTATTTTAAGGATACTTTAAACAGAAATGATTCCATAGAGCCTGATCTGATCTACTAGCGGCAGGGCTGTTGCTCAGAATAGAGCTTCTCCTTCTTCACTTTCAATAGAGGAGGGTAGATCTCATTAGTATGGGAAGCCAGCACTAGCCATTAGCGTTGAGTAAGAGTTGCCTCTGCTAACTATTTCTGTGCACAGTCACACAACATGCTCTGAGTTTTCTCAATAAAACAGCTCCTTCCCAGGGGGATGAAGTTGCCTCTTCAAGGGGCCTCAATTTACATATACTTTCTCAACCATTTAAAGTGAAACCTCCTTGAAGCATCATTTCACTTCTGAAGAATCTTCCTCCCCATACTTCCAGGGAGAATTTCAATAATGATGAAATGGAAGCCTCTACTTAGATAGGAAATAAAAATGATATGGAAAGTAATTACACTTTTTAAAAAAAAAAATCACAAAACTGATTTTAGGTTTACTTTGCACCACATTTGTTTGTTTGCTATAAGGAAAGAAAAATAAGGTGTGCAAACATGCTTATTTCTATGTAAATGCAAAGTATCACCAAAGAGTACTTAGGACATGCACTGTGCACATCAGAGGAATGAAATCCATAATGGAAAGGCATGGGTCTAGAAGCTTCCCTTTACTCTTTCTTAATGAATAAAACAGTTGGGAAAATCCCATAGTTGCTTTTAGTCCATTTGATTTCTTACTTTATACTCTATGATATCAAGAAGAATGGCTACAAAGGAATTTGGTCCAGTTAAGAGATAAAGTGGTACTCTCCTTAAGATGTTAAAGATGCTGCTTTGTTATTAAGTTAGAAATGTTCATGTTTGCACAAATTCTATTAGTGCCCATATCAACTATAGATGTGTAATAATTTGCCCATTCTTTCTTAAGAAGATCAGATCCATCATTGAAGTAATAAGTCTTCAAACGTCTTGTTTCTTTTAAACTATATTCAAAAGGTAAGCAGAGAGAAGAAAGACTTCAAGATTCTAATGTGTTTTCATAGCTAAAGGATTTAGTTGAGAAAGCAGGCTGAAGGGACGCAGGTGCCAGACATTGTGTAGAATTTGCACTTATGCTCCATTAATTGCCAGCATATCTTCCTTTCCCTTTTTCCTCCCCTCCCCCCATTAAATCCCTTTGGAAAACAGCAGAGCAGCAGGCCCAGACTGGTACCCAGCAGCAACACCAGGAGCAGAAGTAGCCAATTAGCCTCCAGAATACAAAGAGGGGGAAAAAAATTGATGCAGTTACCTAGCAACCAGAAAGAGCAGAAACAGCTGTGTAGCAGGCCCAGGCTGGTACCCAGGCAGAAACAGGATAGCCAATTAGCACACTGTATTTAATGCTGATGTGGTTTCCTAGTAACAGGCTGTACAAGTCTGTCTGTTGCATTTTCTCCCTCCCTTCCTCACATTTTCCTCAATCATGCACAGTATTACTATTTGCCCTAATTACTGTTTCTCCACTGCTTCAAGCAGCCATTATTTTGTCCCCAGAGAAATTGGAAGAACTCAGAAAAAAATCTTCTGTAATGACAGTATTTAGTTTCAAATTCAGATTAGCTGTAAGCCTTGAGACACTAAACAACAACAACAAAGAACGAAAAAAACAAAAAGCCAGCAAATCGCCTTCTGCTTAAGTTTATAAGTAGCCTATGGTACCTTTTCTTCATGCTAATATTCACATGTGAGTGAAACAAGAAACATTTAATAATGCATACCGTCATTCTGCCATACACTACATTTTCGAATAGGTTGAATCCTCTGTGTATTTGAATTTATTCATATTGATTTTCTGACACTCTCTCCTGAACACTGGGAACATAAAATGTCTTATTACCTATATCAGAGAAGGGAGATGTATCTTTTGTTGTTCTTTTTAAAATACTGATACTATGTCCAATAGGCTCATGACCAATTGAGAATTCTGTATGAGGGATCATTATTTCCTTTCTACAGTAGAAGTTGAGTACAGGTGAAGAGTGTGTGAATACCAGAGTAAGGGGATTCAAACGCCATGTTGTAAGTTCATAATCACAGTAATGAATTCCAGTGAGGTGATATTAAACCTCATGAACATACAAAATGAAGACAGAAAACATTTAAACATGACTATCGTGCAGCTATTCTAAAATATTTCCAATTGCACACTGCCCATCTTATATACTAGAATAGGTACTGGCGTCAACCTTTTTCTTAGGTTCTAGTCATCAGGGCACAGATTATATAATTTCACATTTTTAGGGCATCCTTTAGACTCCTAGAACCTGTCTCATTTTAACAGTACCTTCAATATTGGAACAATTTATCATCCTTCTTACAAAATTCCCCTGCTATGAAAACTCCCAGGGCTCCAGAAGAAGACATTAGACACCATAACACACTTCACTGGGCAATACTCTTCCACGAAGGAAAAGGACCTTCTCCATTGAAGATGGCTTCTGGCTTCCTGCCCACAACAAAAGGATTGATGGCTTTTATCAACTTTAGCTCACCTAGTGGAATGGTTGAAACTATTGTATCCCAACAGATTTGGGATTTTTAGAATTTTTACATTGTTTGCTTGAAAACAGTATGCATGATACTGTTTTACTTTACTGAGTTCCATAAATTAAATGTCAATTACAGTAATGGAAAGAGGATACATTCTGAAGACAAAAACAACAAAAGAAGTCTAAAGTATATGCTTGCTGACACCAGATGAGTGGCTTATCATATAAAATGAGTTTTAAATTGTAAGTGCATTTTTATTTTGCAAATAAAATAAAAGGATTCTAACCTGACTGCAGGTAACTTTTGAAGGGAAGAAAAGGAAAAGATGCAAAGTCCAAAAAGGAAGAAAGTCTGCCAAGTAGGCCTGGTTTAAGACAAAGCTGGACCTAGGATCCATAAGGAATTAGTAATGGGGTGCCCTGGTCTTCCATCCCCCAAAACTTATTGGCTTCCATCCTGGGTCAGTCTCCAACTCACCTACCTCAATAAGCACAGATAATAGAGGAGGAGGCAAGGTGAACATAAATATGGGACAGACCACAGAAAGCATATTCTCTCTGCAGACACCCTTAAATAATTTAAGTAGGTTGACTTCCATTATATAAGTTAGTCAGGTCCTAACACTGGCAACCAAATATGGAGACACTGCAGGAATGGGGGGTGACTCTGTCACTGGTTGGCCAAATAGCCGGCACATTAAAAAGTCACTAACTTTTGTTTATTTTGAATGGTCTTCCTTCTATTAACATTTAGCTTAATAACTGTCCTGTCAATATATTACTTTAAAAAATGGCTGAAAAGAAGTTACTCTTAGAAAATGTAGAAAATCCATCAGCAGGGAAAGGGGAAAGAGTGGGAGGTGGAGAATGCTGCTCCAGCTTCCAACACGCCCCCATCTTGACTCCCTACTTGCTTGCAGATTCCTGAAATTCCATTGAGTCTCCTATAACTAAAGATTCAAAACATAATAAAAGATTTCAGTGTTTTATACTGGTTGATGGATATGTAATCCACCAATCAATAGTGTCCAGATCCTTTCTGAGGTAATGAAGGGTAAAGGAAGGCTAAAAAGGCAGGAAGTGACTCAATATAGGAAAGCATCAAGTATAAGATTCTTTGGTGGGGCATGAAGAAGGAAGGAACTGAGATTTTTAGAAAACAAATTTGCCGCCATCCAGTTCGCCTCCATTAGACTGGGGACAAATTGAAACGGCCTGGCTTAAAGGGCCATGCTCTCTCCATTTGGTAGCTGATGGCCTGGCTTTGAGTCCCATTACACATATATCCATAGTAGGCTGGATTCCCAAAGAGTTCCATTTGCTTACCAGAATTAACTTCTTTCTATGAAAAGTTTGTTTCCTCATGATCCATATTCAAGGTTTCAACTACAATTTCTACAAAATTCAAACTGAATATTTTTCAAAGAAAGGCACATCATTTTACAAATACTTTTTCATCTGTCCTTGTATTTCAACTAATTTTTTCAAAAGGATTATTCCAAAGCTGAAAAAAAAAAAAGGTTTTGGTTTTGGTTTTATTACACATGACTTTCTTGAACTCCCCTTTGTTTCCTGACTCAAACAGAATCACTCCATTACTATTTCAACTTCAAGAGACATAAAAAAACTATTGCCGGGGTCTTCCCTGGTGGCGCAGTGGTTGAGAGTCCGCCTGCTGATGCAGGGGACGCGGGTTCGTGCCCCGGTCCGGGAAGATCCTACATGACGCAGAGCGGCTGGGCCCGTGAGCCATGGCCGCTGAGCCTGCGCATCCGGAGCCTGTGCTCCGCAACGGGAGAGGCCACAACAGTGAGAGGCCCGCGTACTGCAAAAAAAAAAAAAAAAAAACTATTGCCTACCACCAATTAATTCATACAATATTATCTTTGCCTGCACTCTTTACAAAGCTCCGTTTAACTTTCCTCCAACCTCCCAACATAATATATACAGGATAACCATAATGATCATGGTTATTAATATTCTTACTGTATTAGAAACAGCGTCTATACATTAATTATTTATTAAAGGGAACAGTTTTTTTCAGGTTCACACTTGGCCTTCCCAATGCCATTCCTTCATTTGCACAGATTTCTCATGAACCTCTTTTCCTCTTTAGCAAACAGAGCTGGCCTAACCTTTAAATCTTAGAATTTATAAAATTCGGTTACTTCCATTGCCTTTTCTGAAATGAGATTCCTCTTTTCTCTTCCTTCTTCCTACCTCCCATCCCCAATCCATGCTCTATTCTCTTCTGAAATCAGGTTCTAAATATAATGGCTTTATGAAACCATATTTCAGGCTTTTGTATCAAAAAATGAGGTTCTCAGAGATGGGGGAAGGAACAGTATCTAGTATAGTGGGTGTTCAATAAATATTGTTTATGGTGAAATACTTTTTAATTTCATAATTTTTTCTTTCTCCTCAATTCTTATTTTAACATATTTATTTACTTTGTGATTACCAATTATCCATTAAAAGGACACCTGGAATAGGCATCCCACAAAGCCTACAGTTATTACCATATTATAATAATAAAATAAATGTGTTTGCTGTGTATATGCTGAGTTTAAGCCATTCTACTCAATATATGTTTACCTAAATTTATCTTCATAAATGTTAAGAGCTAGCATATTGCTAAATTATCATGTGGTGAAGCTCTAAGATTTTCCTGAATCATAAAATTCTCCCATCAATTGTTTTTCACCACCTCATTCACTCCCCTTCTTTCAAACTCTTTCTCTTAAGCCCCTGAATATGCTAAATCCAAACTATCAAACCCTCCCATTAAACTCTCTCCACCTTGTGAACTGAACAGTTAACCCTTATGCTAGTTTCCATCCCATAATAGAGGTTTAATGAGTTTCTGCCTCAACACATGGATAAACTTCATTAGCAGCCATGTGTCTCAGCATATTAAAGGGCCTTTAATGTCTTAAAATTGCCCTATTTCAGTTGCTATTGTATAAATTCAAAGAATTCTTATCTATGGCGCTGAGGCGGTTGAAAGTGGTGATGGGCCCCCTACAGTTCCAGACTGAGGTATTTAATTTTATCCTGCTGGTACGCCTGACCTCGAATTAGGGTTTCTATTTTATATACATTAGTGTATTACCACGTTGGCATCATTTTAAAAGATGAACAGCATCAGTAAAAAACACCCTTTCCAGAAAGAGAAGAGCGACTTCGTATCTCTGAATCATCCATGCTGTTTCTGACCACGGACAGGAGCCCTAATCTCATTTAATGCCCTGTCTTCCTTTAGAACTCCTTATCTGACTGGCTCTTCCCTTCTTAACTGCTGGTCATTTCTGTGGCACAGCACCTGACATCTACGGGCACTTAATACCTGTTTGTAGAATGACTGAATGAACGAAGTAAATAAGAATACTATTAAATTCTACTAAATAGAATGCAAGCCTAAGGGACATGGTACAAATTTTAATTCTGCCAGTGGCACGTCGTATACACTGGACTAAGGCATATTTACAGTTTTGGTCCTCAGTTTCCACTATATGTGATAATGCTTGTTTTTATTACTTCATATGGATAGAGTATTAACATTTGTCATTTTAATGAGTGAATTGGGAATGTTATAAGAAAGTCTCTCTTTAATTTAAAAAAAAACGGTTTAATAGTAATGACCATAATAATAGTAACTATTGCAGTAACAGTAATGGGCCTGGAAACGGAAGATCATCCCTTTGTAATTTCCTTGCTCTGGCTCTCAGTCACTTGATGAGGCAGTATGTTTAAGGATCCTGCCGGTTCTTACCCATTTAGAAGACACTTAAAGTAGTTTTCATTGTCAATTTGTATTAAAGCGATAAGTTTCTCATTTCCTCTGAATGGGTTATGAAGAAAAATATCTGTATGGCTTCTTTTCCCCTGAGTTAGCACAGAAGTTAAGAGCTCGGACTGCAGCAATACTGTCTGATTTGAATCTTGGACCAGCCATCTAGGACCTCTGTGACACTGGACAAGTTACTTGGCCTCTCCTGGTCTCATTTTTCTCCTCTTTGAAATAAGAATAGCACCTGTGTCATTAGATTAATATGGTTTAAAGGGTTATATTTGTAAAAGATTTCTGTTAAAAAAAAAAAAAAAGACAAAAGGCCCAAAATGGAGTCATTTGTGCTAAGCCCCACATCATCAAATCAAGACTTAATACCTAACTTAACTATAGTTTTAGCCTCCCCCAAGAATGAAATCTTAAACAAGTCAATCTGGAATTACCTGGTCAGCACTAGTGAGGTAATCTGCCTGAAAGACCCCTGCCATCCCCCCTAAAGGAAGATGATCTTGCTACAAACAGCTGTTTGCTGGTATAACTTCCTTGTCCTGCCACCTTCTGCCTATAAAAGCCTGACATTTGGTAGAGCTCTTCAGAGGTCCTTGCTATTTGCCAGATGGGATGCTGCCGAATTCTTGAATCATTGAATAAAGCCAATAAGATCATTAAAATTTACTCAGTTGAATTTTGTTTTTTAACAGATTTGGAGGCAGTGGTGGGATCCAAAGGAAACTTCTGATGGCTTCAGAGATAACGAGAAACACAGGCACTGGTACCTGTAAACCTTTGAGTTCTCTGTCTGTCTCATCATTTTCAAGGGCTGTGGGTAAGTTCCTCTCAGCTCTGAGTTCTGCTCTCTTTGCATTGAGCTCCTGATCCAATTGGCTTTCCAGTGCAAGGTTAACAGGCCAGTCTAGTATGACAGGAGGCTCTAAAAGAGTGCCAATCCTTAGCCCTTGGTTAGACCACAGCCCCAGTCCAGGGCTTAGTGGGTCAGCGTGAGCTGGCAGACGGTCCCACCTGGAACCCAAGTCCCTAGCCCTTGGTTAGTCCACAGTCCCCATTTATTAGAGACTGTTTAGTCTGTAGTTCCTCATTGGGAACAGCTGGTGGTGTCCACCTAGCACCTTCTCTTGGCCAGTATGCAGTAACATGTCTTTGGTTACTGCTGGTATGTTAGTGTGCATATGAGGTAAAGACTATTGCCAATGGGAATCTCAGAAGACAAAAGTCACAAAATTGATGGGTATGGTTGAGCACTTAAAAGCTGTTAGAGCGCTTGTCACCTAACTCAAAAGACTCCTGTGTTAGGATAAACTGGTCACAAAACAGGTTAGACTGACACCAGGTCACCTGCCGATCCCAAGAAAATTTCCACACAACAAGGTGTGCTGTAAAACACCACACAATCCCCAACCCAGTGCCACATCCCTCTTGGGTATTAGTTCTGGCTCCGAGAGACCCAAGGCTTAGCTAAAAAATTAGGATCCTTACGTTTCAAAGAACTGAGCACACTACCTCTGGCACACCTGCTTATTTTACGTCTAAGAACTATGGTCCCGGAAGCTATAAATATCTTAACAACAATGGCAAAACCTTACTAAAGACAACCTAGAATTACAACGGCCATTATAGGGAATGTTCCAATTAGACATGATCATTTAAGAAAGCGTGCCTTAAAACAAGGGTTCCCAAATCAAACAAATAGAATGGGATACCTACTGTAATTGGCATGCAGAGGCTCCAAAAGGCTCCAAAGTTCCAAACTACCTTCACTGAAAGATGTGTTATAAAAGGCTAATGAAAAGACTCAAGAGGTACCTAAAACCAAAGACCACAGGAGGGACACAGTTCCTACTGCTCCCCTCTACCCCCCTTTGCTGTAACATTCCTTCTACTGTCTTCTGTTTGAATTGTCTTTCCATTCTGAAGAGACTACAGGACTGAACAAGTCTGCCAAGTTAGTGGCCATACAGACACCCCCATATCTACCCTCAAAGGAAGGTCCCCATATGCACCCCTCCCAGAGTTGACAGGACTCCGAGAGATTTTCTGGTAAACTGCTACATTATTCCCTTAAACAGCCAAGGAAAATTAAAATTAATGGAAAAACCTTGTCAAATTCTGGTAAATACTATAGCCTGCAGATGGGATCCTGGGAAACTGGCAGAAGCCAGCAGAGTGAGAGTTCTTACCAGAGGGAGCTCTCCTGAATTTCTGTCTGTTATGCCCAGTTGGGAGAGGAAAATAAAATTTCACATTGCCCCTTCCTTTCTAAATCCAGATCCATTGGTTATTGATCCTTTCTCTCCCAAGGACAGCTGTTACCTTCTTGTTTGTCTTGTTTTACGTCCTGAGAACTTGGCTTGTCAATTTGAGGGCCTCAAGATATGACTGGGCAGAAATGTAGGTTACATCCCATTTGCAGCTAGATATGGCTGGACAGAAATGTGGGTTAAACTCCATTTGCAGCTTGGGTATACAGCCAGTCCTCAGGGGAATTGTCTAAGTTTGCTTTTTTCTTTCTTTCTCCTTTTGGCTATCTTTGGGAGTGGCTCTGGATCTTGGGAGGGTAATAACTTTTGCACCCTCTTTGGGGACATCTCTTGAGTCCATAGGATTGTTCAATACTGCCGGTATTTTTTATTTCGTTTTATTTATTTATATTTATTGCGTGTGTCAGCTGAAAACTGACAAGATATTTGAAAGCATTTTTTAAGTAGCTCTGTGATCAGAAGTTGGCCAAACTGGAAGCTGATATTCAGAGCCTGACAGAAAAAAATTTTTAAACCTTCTCCCCTAAGATAAATGAAACTATGTACCCAGGAGGAAAAAAATTAAATAACAAAAACTATTCTGATGCCTTTGTGGAAGGATTTACTAAAACATTCCGAAGACAAACAGCTCTAAATCCAGAACATAAATTTTCATTTCCATCTTAGTTGGAAATCCTCTCCCCAATATAAAAAAGCAAATTGAAGATAATGTGGTTGAATAAGCAAATCAACCCCTTGATAATCATTTAGGCTACAACCCACTTCTTTGAGAAATTAAAAGCAACTGCCCCTATCTTACAAATTTTTGCAAAACCAGAAATGCAGCTCTAGAAACAATTCGAAGTCCAATCCCCAAACCTCCCCTATTCATCTCAAAAGACTTGTAGGTATTGTAAAAATTCTGGCCTTATGAAACAAGAGTCCTTCTTGGACGAACTTGCATTCTTTTCCTGTGCCTTTGAGATGTAAATGTTCTACCAGGTCTTCTCCAGGAAATCGTATCTAGGCCATATCTCTTTGAAATGCAAACTCCAGGGAGATAATTCTTACCAAAGGGAAAAAAGGGGGTAGGGAGTTATTTGGAACTCAGACAAATGAAAAATCTTAAGTGTCTTCTTCACAAATATTAGTGAAAAGCTTTAGCCATCTGAGCCTTAACTTATTCCATCTGCCAGACACACAATTTTGATCCAACTTATTTTATATAACTAGTGAGTTTTATATTATTGTACCTAATTCATGGCTAAAATTTGAGAATGGAAGCGAGTCAGTCTGTATGTTTATGTGTGTCTATATACACAGTTGACACTTGAACCACAAAGATTTGAGCTGTTTGGGTCCACTTGTTTGCAGGTTTTTTCCAAGAGTAAGTATTTCAGTACTATAGGATCTGCGGTTGGTTGAATCCGCAGATATAGAGGAACCATGTATACAGAGGGTGGATGATGAGTTACACACAGATTTTCCACTATGCAGAGGTTGGCACCCCTGAACCCCACACTGTTCAAGGGTCAGCTGTATATGTGTTGTAGATGTGTGCTATTTTCTACCTCTGGATGGTATTGCTAAGATTAATTTGTAAAGGGCTCCATTTAATTGGTTTAAAAACAAATGCTATATAAATTAAACATAGTCTCAGAAATATGAAAACTCAAATGTTTTTCAAGTTCACATGACCTAGGATAATCTTCAGTAAATAAAAGCTAGTTTAAGTTTGTTGGTTTAATTAAAATAGATATGTCTTTAGAGTTATCAACATTGAAAATAACGCAGACGTACAATTTTATTCTACCTGGGTTTACTAGTCAAATAAGTTCATGTTATCTCCATTACAAAATTTTTCAGCAAGAAAAATAACTTGGTATGATAAAATTTTCATGAGTAATCTAAACATAACTGTTAAGAACAAGTGATTTAAATAGATGTAAGTGGGTAAGCGTTTCCACTTTCCAGCAATAACTATGGTTTGTGGTATATCTACTTAAATAGTTTCCCCAAATCTTTTTGGTAACTTGAAACCTTAGAGTTTTGCTAAGTTAAATTAAATGATGAATAGTCACTGACTATCTAGATCATTTCCATATAAATACTGGAACATTAGTCCTGAACACAGGTTTATCTTTTAGCTTCTTATTACTGAGAAACTTGGGTTTATTAGTAGACATGGGTTGGGTTTTTTTTGCTACATTGGAAAATTTATTATGAGAAAGAATATACTTCTAGAAATTATGAAATGTATTTATAAATTTGCCAATCCACAGAATGCCCATATAAGAGACAGTCCACAATTTCTTACATCTTAGTTTTCACTATGAATTAAGGATGCATTCCTTATTTTCAATATTATCAATATATGTAATTAAAACTACTTAGAAAAAATAAGGGTGAAGGAAAACAACTGTGTATGAAAAGTAGGTAAGGAAAGTAAAATGACTGATTGTTCCAAAATGAGAAAGAGAAAAAAAAAATAGGACAAAATTGTAGAAACTTTGTGGAAAAGGAACCTTGGGAAACAAATTTTATGTGTAGTCAGGCTGGCTAAGATTAGAATGAATTTATTTACGTTTAAAAAAAATGAGTTTTAATATCAAAAGTACAATAGTATAAAATTAGAATTGGTTTTCTCTGTTAAAATTACAAGGTTTTATTGGACTTTTAGTCTGCTTTTGATAACGGATTGTGAAATTTTCTTTATTTTTTAAGTAATCTGCCTGGACAGTGAAGATTTTGTGTCTTACCAGCAACTTACTGTGCTTCACACTGTCTTTATCAGGTCTTTGACTGCTTGAGAAAACCCAATCTTCTCAATATTAAAAGAGCTAAGTTTTACTTACAACTATGTAACCTTCTGTATTTGCCTTTAACAGTATCTACTGTCACTATTAAATGGATATTTTTGACACACTTCCCCCCAAATCAAATTCTAAGTGAAGTTTTTTGACTTCAAACTTTCTTTGGGATTTTCCAGAGGGCCCCTGGAACATCTCAAGAGATTTATTCTGTCTCCTCATAAAAAGAAAGATGTTAAACTAAATAGGCTTATTTGATATGTTAAATTAAATAAGAAGCATTGCCAAATAGGTAACAATAAGTCTTCTCTATTTTGTATTTGTATATGTTATAAGTGTTCCAGAAATCGTATGAAATTCTTAAATGTTAAATGCTCTGGTAAAATGTTATCAGTCGTAATTCCAGTTACTATCTTAAAATGTATATCACAGAAATAAATACACTTCCTTGGCAAATGAGTTCTCATCAGATCTTAACAGTGGGCATTTTAAAGTCTTTTATAATTTACAGGCAGTTATTGTTTTACTCTGATATTTTTGCAAAAGTGAGACTCATGGAAAGGACCTTACCAAGTGCTTCTGACCACTGACACTGCTGCAAAAATAGAAGGCACTGAACCTTGGGTACATATCTCACAGCTGAAGAAGGTTCCACCTGACATCTGCTCCTGGGCAAACTCTGGAGACCTGCAAATTAAACTGACTAGGAAGAGAAGTAGCTGACATCAGTATAGACTGCTTCCACCCAAGATGCTGAATCAAGACTTCATACTTTAACGAAACATTAAAAACACTTTCTTCTTCTCTTTGTTTCCTTTACTGTGGCATTGGCCTGGAACGACAACACCATCATATCTCCCAGGCCATTACTAAGGGGGATAACCTTTTAGACTGCTGGATTTGCCATTAAAAACTCCAACCTGTCCATAATGCTAGAGACCCCCTGGTCCTTCCTGTGACCAATTTTTCTTCTATTCCTAATGTCCTGTAAACTACAATTGAACCCCCCTTAGAAGTCACTTAGAGGGTCTAACTTTTATGGCCAGGACATTCAGTGCCTTGTTTTTACTTTTCTCTGATTATAGCTGTACTTGCCCAACTAGACACAATACCTAGACAAACCATAGTACATTTGCACCTCGACGTTCTTATGATTATCTAAATCAGATCTTACCCCAATCGTGAAAAGATCTTACCAGCTGCACCCATTTTTGCAAGGAATTTAGAACAACTTTTTATTTGGGGCTAGGAGATTTACTTTCCAAATGCACTGAAAAACTAACTGACCCCTGGCTTGAATGGGCAAGTGCAACGATCCCTGCAAATGAATCCGTTAACAGTGCCACCTTCATGGGAATGATTTGTGCCCTGACATGATTAATCTTTGTCTGTGGTGATTATCATTCTCCTTGGGCTTATGCATACCTAGATGGCTGGTACATAACCAGGCAATGCCTCTTAGGTTACCTAACTGTGCCCCTAACCATCCACAATCAAACTGAGGCACCTCATTGGTCAATTCCCCTGATTTACATTGTCAAGTTAGAAGGGACCTATCGAAGGCTTCAGGACTCAGGATTCGCTTCCTTTGGCAGGCACTTACTTCCCTGGTTAGAAGTAAGTACAAATGAGACTATGATCAGGAACCTTCCTTAACTCTTGAAAGTATTGCAGAATCCACTCCTAAAGCAATAGCTGCCCAAGAAAATTCCTTAGACTCTGACCAAGGTTGTTCTTGATAATGGGATAGCCCTTGATTATCTTTTAGCTGAACAATAAGGTGTCTGTACTGCATCCAATACCACTTGCTGCACTTGGATTAACACTTCTGGGGAAGCTGAAACTCAGCTACATAAAATCACTGAATAAGCCACTTGGCTTTAAAAAGTGACTCCTTCAGTGAGGTCTTCCTTGATGTATTTGATTTTGATTGGTTTGGGTCTTGGGGAGCATGGCTCTGAAGTGCACTCCAGACACTGGGAATTGTCTTGCTTACAATAATCATAGTAGTCTTCCTGGTGCACTTTAAATGCACGTTTAAGTGCATGTTCATGGTCACTAACCACCAAGCAAGTAACACCCTAAGACTGAAATGTCAGAAAAGGGATGAAGAGAATGACCAACTTAAAAAGTGTGAAACTTAAGTCATGACCTGTGAATAGCACACAGAGAATCAGCAAAAACTGTGAGATCTTCAGAGCAGTAGCTGGGAGTGGCATTAATGCATTAAATTTTGATCACATCTCTAAGGCTGAGTTTGATCAGAAGGTGAGAATTGTTAAAAAAAGAGACAACTGGCCCAAAATGGAGTCACTTGTGCTAAGCCCCACTTCACCAAACTGAAACTTACAATTTTAATATAGGTTCACCGGCCCCAAGAATGGAATCTTAAACCAGTCAATCTGGAATTACCCGATCAGTACTAGAGAGGTAATTTGCCTGATAGACCCCTGTCATTTCCTAAAGGAAGGTGACCTTGCCACAAACAATCAGCTCTTTGCTGGTACAACTTCCTTGTCCAGCCCCCTTCTGTCTATAAAAGTCTTTTGTTTTGTATAGTGCTTCAGAGTTCCTTTCTATTTGTTAGATGAGATGCTGCCCAATTCATGAATCACTGAATAAAGCCAGTAAGATCTTTAAAATTTACTCAACTGAATTTTGTTTCTTAATACTCTGAACAATACCTGGCATATAGCAAGTGTTTATAAGTATTTGTTGAAAAGTAAAATAAATTATATTTCAAACTTTAAAGAACTTTCATTATATGTATAAAATAAGCACTTTTGTTTGCCTCTTAAATACTACACTCATCTTTTTGTTTGTAATGTTTTTACTCACCTTTCCATTTAAAAACAATTTCCCTAAATCCTAATTAAACTTAGAGATTGTGCCACATCTTGATTCATTATGACCACCCCAAAGCAGATATAGAATGCTAAGTAAATTGCACGTTTGTTTTATCTTTTCACTTAGAAAGCATACTTTTATATTTTTCAGTGCAAAATCTAGAATGTCCTATCACCACCCATGGATTAGGCTAAAGCAACCCCAGTCTATAGAGAGCTCTCCAAGTAGCACAAGAGAGGACGTGGCCTCTTTTCTCCCTCTTCTGTGACCAACAACCAAAGACTTCATTGCTGGCCTTTGTCCAGACTTTACCAACCTGACTCATCTTAATAGTGTAAATGTGGACATGCTTTTATATGAATTTCCATATTAGAAAAGTCTGCTCACTTAACACAAAGCACCATTTCAATCACAGACTTTCTTCCTTTCCTACTCAGCAGAGATCAAGAAGAAATGTGGAATATTATTCTTTCTCATTTTGAATAGAAACTACTAACATTTTAACAAATTGATTTTTGCTGAAAATAAGCATAATAAAGTGGGTTTTTTTAATTGAAAGTGAGAGATTCCCCTGTGTCAAAATATAAGAATTATTTAGCTGTCTCCAAGAAGATGAATAAAACTATGAACATAATGGTTGACTTATTGAGAAAGAAAAATATATTATACAAAGACCAGAAAACAGAGTGGGAGAGAAAGGTCTGTAATGGCTTGGCTGCTAAAGGACATTTTTACGCTCATGCCAGCACTAAGTGCTCTTCCCAATGAATAAACCATATGTCCATTTTTATATGCTTCCTTTCACTAAGATTCTGCTACTTCACAATATTCCTTTTGTCCCAGTCCCTGCCTCATCTTCTGCAACCCCCAGCCTGGCTCCCCCATCCCTCACTTCACCTCCTTGGGCAACCAGTATTTGTGCCCTAGCTACCAACTTGAACATCTGCTACCTGAAAAAAAGAAAAGCCACCTCACTGCCTAACATCCTCCAGGGCAAAAAGTTTGAAGGATTCAGCATCCTCAAAAAACAGACACAGAAGGAAAAAAAAAAAAAGAAGAAGAAGCATATCTTTTCCAGCTCAGTAAATCCTATCTGTATAAAGATTAAATGGATAACACTTTTAAAAATTCTTCAATGCAAGGAAGTCCATGTTACCAACAACGTATTGTCTTTCTTTATGCATAGACAGAGACCCACACATTTTATTTCACATTTGCAAGCATCTCTTTTTCAACATATTACCATATAGAAGAGATAGATCATATATATAACTCTAGAGAACAAAATGCCAATATTTTCCCTCTTTCTCCTGGATGGTTTTCTCTCTCTCTCTCTCTCTCTTTATGTCCCAGAACACTTCCCCAGCTGAAGGATAAGAAAATATTTTCACTGAATTAAAGTGAGCCCTGTGTTAAAACAGCTTGCCTGAATCCAACCAGAGCCCTTCAGCCATGGCTCACGGGCCCAGCCGCTCCGCGGCATGTGGGATCTTCCCGGACCGGGGCACGAACCCACGTCCCCTGCATTGGCAGGCGGACTCTCAACCACTTCGCCACCAGGGAAGCCCCAGAGCCAATTTTTTTAAACTTCATTTCAACACTTGGTCAGCGGCTCTTCCTACTCCATTCACTTCTAGCAGCAGACTCGTCTCCAACCTGAATTCCCATCACCGTATACCTTTGCCCTCAAGCTTTTTACTAGTCTACTTCCTTGATATGTTTGCACTTAATTTGATTCCATCCTTCATGCTTTTTTCATTATTCTTAGTTCATACACACCACATAAATTATCACTTTTGTTTTTTTCAGTTCCCCATGTGCCCCCTTCACACCAATTCCAAATAAATACTTCCGATTCTCATCCATTTCATCCAAATTAATTCAGATTCCCTCTCCTAATCCCCCATCTCCACTTCTGCCTCCCCTCCTATCCTTCCTATCCTTTCTACCTCCCCTCCTATCCTTTCTACCTCCCCTCCTATCCTTTCTCTTTCTCAAAGCACCTACTTTTCCCTCCATGCTTGTCTCTGCAGAAGGTTTTACTGGCAAAATGCTTCTGGAGGGTGCAAGGCCATTGCTTCCTGTGTTGTTTTAGGAAAGTCATGCTCTACATTACTGCCAACTTCAATGGGCCAAGGCCTGCATGTCCAATTTCACCCTCCATGAGTAATGTCCTTGTATCATCACCCCTACACTGAAATTATAGAAGTGAGGAAAGAAAAGCTTCTTGTTCTTTGGTGGCATTTAACTTTAAGTGGTTTATTTCTAGTTTACATAAAGCTGTTTTTGCACAAAATCACTGCTAATCAAGATCATCGGCAATAGTCACAACTATAACCAACCCTATGACTATCCTTAATGAGCTCTTACCATCTGCCAAGTATTTTACATGTTTACTCATTTAATCTTCAAAACAATCTAGGAGGTAAATTATCCCTATTTTACAGATGAGGAAATTGAGGCTCAGGGAAGATACATCATGTATCCAGGTCATAAATCTAGGAAGTTGTAGAGCTAGAATTCAAACCCAAGTCTCCCTGACTGCAAAGCCCTGCTCTTAACCACCCTGCGGTACTGCCTTTCTAATAATGCATGGTGCCTTCTTGGGTAAATTCCCCACGGGGAGGAGTCTTTCCACTTTAATTCGCTATAAGGCAAGAGGTTGCAGGTGCTGGGAAACATAATGAGCTCCACCTTGATAATCACTCTGAACAGAGAATACCCAAAGCACAAAATATGCATCACTCCTCAGAGTTATCCTTCTAACACATCCATTGGAAAGAGGGGATAGGAAAAAGAAGAAAATGCTCTGGACTCACCCCCAAAAAAGACTCTCCGCTTCCCCAGAGCCGTCCAGTCTCATACTAGGCAGGACATAGCCTGTCTCACGTCAGTAATGAAAAAATGTGCTCATAAGCATGAATTCCACACCCCCAACAATGCTCAACCTTCTTGCCTCATCCTGCCTTCTCTGGTTTCCTGCAGGGAACAGGAGATGAGTCATGGCTGAAGCCTGGGAGCACTGCAATGTCTTCTCGTTACTTTACTCATTGACTTGAGAAAGAAAGACATATAAATAAAAACGACCTCCAGGACAATATCAGAGAGAGGAAAAAAAAAAAGCTGAAAATAGCAGGAAGCTTTCGCCTTGATGTATGTGGACCAGAGGACTTGAACCCAATCTCCAGTGGGAACCCTGAGTGGCACCTGAACCTGAGCCACAGGTTCAAAAGTTACCTTAGGGGACCTTCCCATGAACCAAGCAAGGGCAGAAGGGAAAGTGAGTTCGGAGTTAGAGGAGAGCATGCCTAAATCCTGTGGTGTGAAGAAGCAACGTCCGTGCTCATCCCCCCGTGGGAGTACCTTCCAGGTTCGCGGTGGTGACGGCTTCTAGTCACACATTATGCACTCCTACCTCAGGGAAGCTTCTCTGTCCTGCACAAAGACATTTCACAGACCCCCTCCCCCCAGAAGATTAAAGCTGAGAGGGGCCTTAAGATCCAGATTGTTTGGCAGATGTGGAAAATGAGGCCGCCAGCGAGGTAAAGCGATGTGCTCAAGGTCACAAAGCTAGTTAGTAATAGCACTGGAATAGAACCCAGGTTTCCAATGAACTTTGCACTGTACACTTCCTTGGTGACACAGCCCACAAACCACCACAGAGTACCTGGAAGACAGGCAGTGAGCCCGAAAAGAACTCACCAACACATCTCCTAGCCTAGATCCAATCCCCTATTTCTCCCTGACAACACTCTGATTCTGCTGTTTATACTTTCGGAGCTTTTCCCTGTTCAGCTTGTACTGTGCACGCAGTATGCAAAAACCATACCAGCAATACACTGTCAGGGACTCATTAAAAAAACCCCAATGATAGCAATTGCTCCTACGATGCTAACCCCAAGAAGAGACGCCAGCCCTAAGCTTCCAACTCAAACCAGAGAACAAAGACCAGATTCAAGGAATATGCTAATCTCACTCTTTTCTCTGCAAACCCCCCTCTACCAAATTATCCCATCGCTCCCAAGATCAACATGATTCCTGGGAGTCACCACAGAAGTCCTGAGGAAAATATACAGTCCCCACCGGTCCCCAGCGCCCTTACCACACACATAGCAATGTAATCACTTTAGCAACTTCTCAGTAAGAAGCTCATTCAAAGGCAATTCTGCCATCTCTCCGTAAAGCATGCGCCACAGAACAATGCAAAAGAGGAGATGCCAATTAATTATAGAATGATCACCTCTAATGAACTCTGAAACCCTCCTGCTGTTGGTGACTTTGATGAAAAATCAGGGATGCTGGAAAAAGAGTGAATAGGGACACCTTGGCTACCTTGCTCAATTGTGAATTTCAAATGTACCTCCTCGGATTCCACTGTTGATCCAAACTGCAAAACTACACTGATAAAACAATGAAAAGTACCAGGAAAGTGACAAGTGCACATATCACGTACGGTTGTGAGTCACACCAGCAGAGCCCCTGTTCAGGCATCCTCAGTAGTGTCTGATTCTACACCATGGTTGTAGAATTATTGCCTCTGAAAGTGTCTCCGAGCCAGTGAGTGACAAACCCATGTCCTGTGCTCAGGACACCTGGAGATCCTAAGGTAACGAGTGAGTCGCCTGCTTCCCCACCCAGGCCCACCTGCCTCTCTGCACCTCCTAGTTGGCATGGATGCCACTTCTCGGAACAGAGAGAAGCCCTTCCCACCATGAGGCTAAAGGAGGAAAAAGAAGAAACCACGTGCGGTCAACTTGTACCACTACCTGTGTGAGTCCTCTGGTGGGCCTTTAAGTGGGAGCTTTTTGTATAAACTTTCCGGCACCCGTTAAACTGACAGCGGTGAACCCTCTTCTTGTTTTCGGGGCATGCCTCAGCCCCTACCCCTCCTTGTTCACTGTCGCTCTGTCCACTCTTAACTGTCCCAGCTGCCGCCACGGCTGCCGCTGCTGTTGCCACCCCTCCCACCTTTACTGAGCTGAGTGCAGCCTTCTTGGCCACCAGTTTCAACGTCACTGTGCCATCCACGGCTGAGAGAGTCTGTGAGGTTTTGACCAGATGGCGGCTGAGCTCAGGGGACGAGGGGGGCGTTAATGAGGTCACTGCGTTGAGCTGGGCCTGGTTGACGGCTGTGTAGCTGTCTAGAGAAGAGCTGGTTGGCTGGAGGCTGAGGCAGGTCTCAGATAGCAACTTGTCCCGAGAGAGCAAAATGTCCACTGCCGAACTCTTCTCACAGATGGTCGCTTCCACAGGGAGCAGCAGGGGGTCTAAGCGCCGGAAACTTTCCTCAATGCACGGGGGAGGAGAAGCACGGAGGAAACAGTCTAAGTCCTCACCAAAGGTCTCCGAGATCCTCCTGGGCTCCGTCTGCAGGTAGCGTTCCAATTCAAGGCATGTCTGCAGAGGGGAAGGAGGGAGGGAGAGAAACAGCCATCAGAAGCAAAGAACACCACGAGGCCACATGTTGACAGGCTGAGGAAGAAGATACAGGAAGGAACAGAGAATGTTTCATGGCTCGTATCTGAAATTCTCTTGTTGAAAGGTCTGACCTTGTTATTTTCTCCCTGGACACTTCTGAAGGGTTCACAAGGGTCACATGATATGAGTTCAACTACTATAGTTAATGGGGAACTAGAAGCCCAGAAGGGCTATCTCACACCATCAAGTTCCCTGAGAACATTTAATGTTAAAATGGTCTCATGCTCCACAATCCAATTCAGGGTGAGATGCTCTAAGCCTCCCTAGGAGTTCCCACGCAAGCAAGAAGCAAATAGAATCAGACAAGATTTTCGTATCAAGACTCCCCACAGTCCAACTTAATTTTTCAAATAGACTTTAGCAAGTCACAAAAATAGGCCAATTTTCCAACTTGCCCTTTAGAATAAACCATGCCCACCCAAACTAAGTCATGAGCTGAACCAACAGCAAGCCCTGCCTTGGGAATGGATTCCCTAACCAGCAGGAATGGACACTGTTCTAAAGAACGCCTTGTATAAAACCTTTGATGCACATGACAAAACCCCCATTGTTTACAGCAAGTTATTCAAAATACAATTGCTACATACTGTGTGGCAAGGAGCATGAGTCCCATTACAATAGTTTGACATCTCTGACTCCACGATAAAAATAAGTTCAATCATAGCTATTTGAATTGGTACAGATAAGACACAATCTATTTCAATATAAAGTTTTCACCCGGTAAAGAAGTGAGGAAAAAGAAACCAAAAAAACAGAAAGGTTCAGAGTTTCAACAAATCTTCATCCATGGTGCATGTAAGTCTTTGTAAGATGGGGGAAGCGCTATTATGGCCAAAGCAGATTTTAAGTTTATAATCTAAAAGATCTCCTCACTTAATCCTACTCTTCCAGAATCTGGTAGAAAACCATTGTGCTAACTTATACTATCAGTTCAATTTGCTCTAATTTCTGGGGCTTCAACAAAGAAAACACTGATGGCAAATTTAAAATGTGACTAGCTCCTAATTTACTGCCTCTGTAGAGCTTCTACGTTTTCAACCAATGTTCTGATTCTAGGTTTTTATTCTGTTAAGAATCTATTTTAATGATATACCTAGTTGTGTTATCTGTCAAGGATTTTATTTTGGTGACATTTCAAAAGATTGGTTTTTAATCAGCCTTCTGGTAAAACTCCGCATTACTGAATAAGAAAAGTAGATTTTTAACAATGAATCACCTTTGGGTCTCACTATTGATTTTTAATAGGATAAACTAATGAATGGTTCCAATCTTCATTCAACCCTCATGTCACAAGTGTTCACTCAACTACTGTGTTCACAGCAAGGTGCAAGGCTTTCTGTATGTTAGAAGAAGAAGACAGTGATAGATCCATGTGATGTAGGTGCAGAATAAACAATTACAAGCTAAAAATTACATGAATTTATAAGCAAAGTGGTACCAAATAACATAACAATAAAGTATGTTGATAAGTTCTTAGGGGATGAGTGGACAATGAATTCTGTACTCTATATTATGGAGGTATTAATCAAGGAAAGCTTATTGGAAAAGTAAGTTTGATTCTATTTTGCTTATTGATTAAATAATAGCTCTTGCTGAGTAGCTTCCCACCACTTTATATCCGAAACAAGTACTACCACCTTCTCAGGTCTAGGAATTTGTCTTATCCTTATTTGCCCCTTTTCTGAATTCTATGTTTCAGAGATTTTCCCTTTCATTTTTCCATCTCATTGCTAAAAATTATCATTTACTTCTTTCCAATATTGAAACCCTCAGTGTTAGCCCCAGTCAATTCACTTCTGAATTATAAGATATTACCCCTGAAACCTCCCCTTCCCTTTTTAAACCATCATCTGCCAAGTACAGTGTCTGGTACCCATCAGGTATATAATGTCTATCAAACAAAGATAAAATCAACTTTTTACTATTATTTTGATCATTCTATTCTACTCCACCCTACAAAAGCCACCTGCTGACCCTAACCTGGACTAGGCTGAGGCTAGCAATCCTAGAAATGACCACTAATACATGTCTTCTAGAACATAATTGTAATACTCCTTTAGCTTTGCCCAAAGAGCAGAACCAGACCATAGAGACACAGATATGTTTCAGGTAGAAATCAGCTGAATCATGGGTTATAAGAGGTCCTTCCCGGCCTCACACACAAGGACGATTTCACACTCACAGTCACCAGTGTCTGTGGATAGAGCTTTTGGATGTCATGTCATCTTACATATTTTTAGCTCACAGAATCAAGTCACTAAGAAATTGTTGTGATTATTAGGAAGCTCAGATCTCTTCATACTCTAAGGGATTCTAAGGAACTGAGATATTCTAAATGCATTTACACACTCTTCAGGGAGGATAAAAAATAACCTACCCAGGGCTTCCCTGGTGGCGCAGTGGTTGAGAGTCCGCCTGCCGATGCAGGGGACACAGGTTCGTGCCCCGGTCCGGGAAGATCCCACATGCCGCGGAGCGGCTGGGCCCGTGAGCCATGGCCACTGAGGCTGCGTGTCCGGAGAGGCTCCGCAACAGGAGAGGCCACAACAGTGAGAGGCCCGCGTACCAAAAAAAAACAAACAAAAATAACCTACCCAGTATGCCCTAGTTTGAATCCCAGATTGAATCCCAGAACACATGGATCACACTAATTATCTAAGGATGGAGATACTTCCCATCATTAAACGTGGGAAAATCTGGACCACTTAAGAGAGGTTATCACTTGCAATCCTAATACAAGGCATTATTATTCCATCTGAGAGTTAGAGAAGCATGAGTACCCATCAGAATGTGCTGAGTAGCCCTCTGAAATCATTATGGAATATTTTTGTCTTGAGAAACCTACTTCTTGTAATATTTGCTGGCGATGAAGCTTAGATAGAAAAGAAGACTTTGTCAACCAGAAACTCATCAGGAGTGTTGGAGATTAAAATGTTAATGAGGAGGAGGATTTCAATGTTAGATTATTTCCAAGCAAAAGAGACAGTTTATTGCCAATGTTTTTGAAAAATAATTATAAGAACTCCCTTAAGAAACGCCTATGATGTTTAATTGGAATTTAAGGTATCAGTATTTACTCAGAGATTTTAATACATATACACACAGAGGTATGTATAGAAATAAATGTGTATATGCATGTATGTGTATATATACATGTATTTCCTAGCTCCGTCAATGAGAAGAGTCTACAAGCAAAGACACCCCAGTAGCAGTGAGCACACCTGGCATGAAGATCTTGGTTTCTAAATATCACCATCCAATAAAGGGAACCAGAGTGCCTTGGAGAAACAGTTGATTGAAAGGCTGAGGCAAAGAAAATAAAGGTGAGACTAGAATATACTGTCGTACCAGAAGGTAAGGAAGTGCTCATAAAGTGATGGAGGCATGTCAAAAAGACTCATGAGCCAACTTGAAGGAGTTCTCAAAGTCCAAATCTAGGCAACATGAGCAACAAAAATGAATAATGATAACAGATTCTAACCCATGGAATACGATTAATATCCATGAATCCATAGTGATATAAATAAACGGTTGAATAAATAAATAAATGGAGGAGATAGATCAGCTCCTACTTATAGTAAAATTACAATTAATAAACGGAGAAGTATTGAAAATAGAAGTATTGAAATAGAAAACCACCATTAGTCAAACAACAAAGTAGTAATGAGTACAGGCAAGAATCACCAATGGATGTTAATATTAATAGATGAAGGTATAATGAGAAACAAGATATTTGCCTAGTCTCAAAGCACCCCCCCAACAAGACATTTATTAAGTACAAAGACAAAAATAATAATTTTACAGTAGAGAAACCTGGCATGCACCACCTTCACCATATGATGAAACTTTGCAGCATATCGATATCATGCTCCCCAGACATGATAGGCTGAAAAGGGCACAACATTATTCTGTGCCATTCTTGCCAGAAGTACCTAACTTCAATCTAATCATGAGAAAACATGAGACCAATACAAACTGAGGGCCATTCTACAAAATAACTGGCCGGTATTCTTTAAAAGTATGAAGGTCATGAGGAACAAAGGAGAAGCTGTCACAGATTGCAGGAAACTAAGGAGATAAGACAACTAAATGCAATGGATCCCTGCCTGGATCCTGGATGAGAAAAAGGACACCGGTGGGAAAAATAATGTAATTCAAATAAAGTGTATAAATTAGTTAATGGTATTTTATCAAGGTTAATCTCTTGTTCTGATACTTGTATTATGATTATGTAACATTAAGGGAAGCTGCAAAGAGTGTATACAGGAACTCTATGTACAATTTTTGCGACTTAATATAAGTCTAAATACTTGTAAAAGAGAGAGAGAGAGAGAGAGAGAGACAGAGAGACAGAGAGAGAGAGAGAGAAGAAATGCCCATCGGCACACTAGGAGTGTCTCCAGATTGCAAATTTCGATACAGAGTTCAAATGTTTGTTTGTCCTCCAGAACCAGAGATTTACTCTGTCCCAATGACACTAGCCAGCAAACTCCAAATTGGAGTCAGCAGATGTCAATTTAATGGCATAAATCATGGCTGTCTGGTACCTCACCTTGGAGAAATGAGGCTTTCCTCAGCCTGACCTAACAATACAACTTAGGGCTTGAGCCACTGGATCAGCCTCCACCTTCTCAAAAATCCACTACCGTCAGCAATGGGGAGGAAACGCACCCAACTGCAAAGTGACTTTCTTATTATTTATGAGTCACAGATGAGTTTTGTGAAGGCTGTCCGATATCTCAATTTCGAAATGCATGGCTTCTTCTAGTTTCCTAACAAACATCACCTGAATTTGGTTTTGAAATGATCACCCTGAAATATTTTAAAATACTCTCCATTCTCTTCATAGCTTTCTTGTTGAAACATGCTTATTAAAATGATAATCCAAGACCTAGTTTTAAAAAAAGAAAAAAATTCAAACCTGTTAACTGCCATACCTGCTACTTCTATGATAGGATCCACAGGCAGAATTTGACAGAAAACAGGATAATCCAAGTCTTGCAGGACAAATTAAGTTCACCAAAATCTCCCTGCTGTTGGCAAGAGGTAGTTACTTTCACAGGATCAAGAAATATGTAAGAAACTTGGTCATATGTGGGCATGATGACGCCAAGGTTACCAAATGGCTCTTGTTCAACCTGTCCTTATCTCATCATAATTTACATGAAAATTGCCAGTCAAGATTGCAAATATCTCCAGGTGCTTTTGCCATTTCCCCTAAAACCCTCCCCCTAAAGGGTTTCCCTCACCTATTTTTCCTCTCCTTAACTTCCCCTCATGCCCATATGCTTGACACAATCTTTTATTTTCTCTCCCACTAATCATTCTTTCATCCAAAGTTCAGCATAAAGTCTATCTCTTTCAGGAAGCCTGGTTTAGGAAACACAGAGTTAAGAAAATATGCTGGCTGTCAAGTGTTGAAAGACAACCCTCCTCAATCCTGGACAATTAAATTGTGTCTCCAAAATGAATCTAAGGGTCCATAAATTGGTAGCATGTCTGGTTTATTAAGATTATGATCTCCTTAAAAGCAATGACCATATTGTTTAAATCACATAGGTCTCAAACAATAAAAATAATCTTTTAGAGCTAAATTCTACCTTTGCTATCTCAGATGGGAGATATGTCTAAGTATTTGAAGTGGTGTAGCACTGTAAGAACTTTCTAAAACATAAGCTTACCTCACAACCCCCATCCATCACCACCACTGAAACTATACCCATGTTTGGTTGGGGCAGACTCTAGTCCAGCCTCCTCAATGCCATCCCTTTAAAGCCAAATGTTTTTAAAACATAAAAAGTTCTAGGTTTTTTTTCTGTCTTTTAATTAGAACATAAGACAAAGCCATTGGTCCAATATTCTTGCCACCACTCAATAACTGTGTCACTAGGAGTAGTTATTTGTAGTCTTTGGATCCACATATACTTGAGTTAGTGAGTCAAAAAAGAAATAGAAGAAATAAAAGAAATGGCATTTTGCTAATGATTTCTTTCTGGAATAATATAGTCATTGAAATAAAGTGCCACCTACACTACTACCTATGTTCGTAATCAATTATCAGTCATTTGTTCCCTTTAGCCAGCTGCCCTTCATTCTAAGTATTCCACCTATTTCATTCACTTAAAAGATCCAAGAGTTAAAAGAACAAAGAGATCAAACAAATTGGGGAAAGAACATAGAGGCAAAAATATGGGGAGATAACAGCAATCTCCTTCATGGAAACTTGCAAAGTCATGCTTCTTCTGAGATCAGACCTTGACCTACTGATGCTTCCAGCAAGGAAGGGGTGAATTTTGGCTCCCAGAAAGAATGCTCACCCAGGTAACTGCACACGCAGGTGAACTGCACTTGGCTGCCCATGGTAGCCCCTTCCTGACATTTATTATGTGTGGTTTTGTCACGTGCTATTAACCATGGTGCCACAGTCCCCAAAGAGTCTGAAGTATAGAAACAGGGAGACGAACCTCTTACCTTTCTCCTGGGAGTGTCCCAAAGCTTAATTACTTTTCTGTGCTCTGAAACTCACACACAACCCAGAATGGAAATTCAAAGTGACACAAAACAAGCTACTGACAGTAGGGTAATTTGTGCTTCTTTTGTAAAGCAATCTTCTAAAATACTCATTCTTTCTAACATATTATTAACTAAGTTCACACTTCACACTTTTTGGCAAAATCTTTATTCTTCTAACTCCAAGCCAACTTGAAAACTCTGTAGGATTGCAAAGATTGATATTTATGGGAACTTTGTGATTTTTTTTTTTTCCCCCTTCAAAGGATGGTATGATGTAATGGTTCTGACACATTTCTAGTCTTTTTAAATTAGGTCAGAGTTGAAAGATGGGAAAGGAAGTTGAAAGCATGGCCAGAGTTCTGGTACCAATTTTTCTGAGGGATTGGGGGAGGGAAAGGAAGCACCATAATTGATAAACTCAGTAAGCCTATGGGAGAACCTCACATAACAGGCACCTCAACTTTTTGCCCATCTTCCTGGGTTTCGACATTTCAAAGCAGTTCTGAGGAGGAGAATGTAACAGTGAACCTAACTCGTAGCAGAGAGGAGGTATGAACCAGTGACAAGAATCAAACTTGTAAGACCTAGAGATAGATTTTAAACAAACATTCACTTTTTCTTGACTTTCACTGCCAGAAAATATTTGGGTGGAAAGTTAGGAGAGAATAAATTCTGTCTAGAAATTGTGGGTGAGCAAGTATATGGTATAAGTGAAAATCTCTTACTGCGTTTTTTAGCTATTAGGTTAAAAAAAAAAGAACCCACATCAACAGCACACCCCAGAGGTACAACAGTATTACCCATCACTGTCAGAACTGCTGAACTCCGCAAAACCACCACAGCACTGTAACCAGTGTAGGATGCCATTCCTTCCCACTGTCTCTCACATCGACTGGTTGCTGGAGCTGAAACCAAATTAAGTATTTCCCTCTAGTAATCTGTAAATTCTGAGAGACAGTGCTATGAAAATTAACTGAATTCTAAACAAACATGAAAGTTGGGAAATCTCTACCAAAACCCCTTCAGTGTTTCTCCTCCCCCAACTATTTTCAACATACAAAGAAAATATTTGTTGTATATTTTTCCTTTGGGGAGGCTGGGGAGAAAGGAGACAAAATTAAAGGCCTGGGGAGAGCGTGAGGTCTCTGAAATAGACAGCCTCAAATACCCCTTTCATCTCCCAAGGATTCCTTAGTTGCAGCGCATTAAAAACAAACAAACCAACAACCACCAAACAACTCAAATCCGAATTAAGAGTTAAGGCGAATTTTACAGCCATGTAACCTGCGCAGAGTTGGGGCCCACGTCTTGTGCTCCTTGTCTCCCAGGCCTCCAACAACCTGGAAGAGCTCTTTCCTCCTTCACATTGTCTGTGACCCTTAAAATTCAGTGTCCACTAGGGACAAGGTGGCCCATGCACGAGAGGCCATCCCATTTTGGTTCAGGGTTCTTCTTCCATATGTTACTTTTCAGAACACACCAATGAGAAGTCTATCACTCTGGCCTCTACCTACAATTACTGCACCTACCCTACATCAGCCCTTAAGGAGAGTCACTCGCTCTCAGTTGGCCACTGAACTATAACTAAAGTCAACTTCTGAGTCATGGAGAGACACCACTGCTCATCACAGCTAGATCACAGAACATGCTGGGGTCCACTATCAACTTGCTTCCCAGTTAAGTCTCCATTTAGCTTGACACACACTGGAGGAAATCCCATTTGTTACTTTAGAGCTTGAAAATAAGTTTCATTAGATGTCTCTGCTTCAGTTATTATACTTTCATAGACAAAATAAAATTCATGCCTTAATAGTCAAGGAAAAATCATGCTACACTGGAGCAAAGACCCAGATCTGGGCTGAGAGTGTGGTTTAAAAAAGAAAAAGAATGTACAAGAGACACCCCCAAAGGAAAAGCCCATCACTGTGCGGGAGAGGGCCAACCAGTCCTTGCTCAAGAAGAAGGGCACCCTGCTCCAGCAACTCATGAGAGCCCAAGGACTCGGGAGAAGGCCTCCCCCCTGAGGGGTGATGCTTCGCAAGAACAATGATCCTGACAGTTGCTCAGCTTCACCATTAATTCTCCATAAAGAGCAGTTTTTGCGATGAGCGCTTGTGTCAGGAGGGGCCCGATGGTTCAGAAACCTGTAATTATTCTTGGCTCGCCACCCCCCCACTGCCTCTGCACCTGTGTCAGTTCAAGGCACCAGCTGGCCATGTCTTGCCTCCTGCCTCTTAAAGGGGTGGATTGCGGCTGGGAGGGGGCGGGTGGGCAGGGGAGCCTTCATTGAAAACCCACACTCACGTTACTTGCCTCTTCTTCCAAAATGCAAAAACAAAACAAAAATTTTAAATTCACCAATCTCATCCCTTCCCCCAATGGGTCTTGCCAAAGGAAACAAATAAACATTAATTGGCTAGAGAGCCTTCATTCAAACCAAAATTACTGAAAAACACAGTAACAGGGAAAGGTCTGACAAGGGGTTATTAATCCTGTTTTACAACCCGCTCTTACTCACCCCCCTACCCGCTCCTGTGAACTTTGCACACACACGCACACACCCTCCCCAAACTCCCTGGGCCCCTCTGTACTGAGTGGCCAAGATCGGAACATGCCGAACCCATGACATCATCTCCCCTTCCTCTCCCAAATCACTTGCACAGGCTGACTCAGGCTACTGGGATTTTTTTTTTTTTTTTTTTTTTAAAGCAAGCTCATTTCATTGACTCCCTTCTGGACCATTGTTACATCCTTCTCAGTCGGGTAAATTAAATATATCCTTCCTCTACCTCCCATAAAATATACGTATACATACATGATTGTTTTTCACCCCAAAGCACAGCTGCCCAGGTGTACAATGTATACATACACACACACACACACACACACACACACACTCACACACAAACCCACTCGAAGCTTGAATTTCCCAAGAACAACAGGTTCAAATCCCATCGGGGCCCTCAGTGGCAGATGCAATTTAGTGGCTGGTGATCACAGAGGATATTTTCAAAACCAAGAGAGTTTAAGCACTTCCACTGTGGAATGCTGAAGACAACGTAGCGGCACTAAGAGGAATGTTTGTTTTGCTCCTCAGACTTCGAAAAGTGACAGCCAAAGACATAATGAAACCAAGCCCTAAGCCGCTTTTCCTGACATAGATGGTTGTACATTTACTTAATTTAGGGTCCTTGGAATCAATTTCCCAAAATATTCACGGTGCCTGTGCGGGTGAGCTACTGCGCCGCTCACCCCAGTTAAGGAGACGGGCCCTGTGCACCCTGGAAGGCAGAAGCAAGGCGGCTAAGAGCTGGCCCTGGAGGCAGGCTGCCTGGCTCCAAAATCGGGTTACACTACTTACTAGCTCACATCACTGCTGGGCAAGTTACTTGACCCCTCTGCCTCAGTTTCCTCATCTGTAAAGTGAGATAACAGAAGAAGCTACACTGCAGAAGTGTGTGAGAGTTCAATCACTCTCAAGTGTCAAGCGCTTATAACAGGGCCTGAAACACACACTATGGATGCTATAGCCAATATATAATGTGTTCTTTTCATTACACATCTAAGAAGAAAATAAATATATCAAGGGCACGGAAAGGGAAGATAAAAACACCAAATAATTATCAAGGTAAAGCAAAGCTGTTGAGTGGAAAAGGTTAAGTGAGCAGGGGACTCCGGCTGCATGACCTACCTCACTGGGCTGTTTTCTCACTTACCAGGTGAATGGATGGGGGTTCTCAGGAACCTACTAGTCTGGAGTTCCAGGAGGCCATGAAATAGTGGTGGAAGGGTAAAGAAACATGGGAATGGCTCATTCAGTACAGGTTTGAAGGAACAGACCAATGGTTTTGCTGCCCAACTGGCTGGTGAAAGGAAGGAGGCTGCAAAACCCAGAAGAAGGTGGTCTTTGGCCTCTTCACAGGCACTTCTTGGCCTCGCTCATGAAGCTTAAGACACTCACTAACCCAAGTTTACACATACTATGAAACGAATTCTCTGGTTCACCGTGGATATGAGCCTCGCCAGCATCTAAATATAATCTTCACCAGAATATGGGCTCCTCAAAGACACCCGGACTTGTTTTTGACTCATGGCCGGATTCAAGCATTTGTCTTGTCGAATGAATGAATGAAGCAACTCTCAAACAAACAATTCAGTCAAAATGTCAACACATTTGATCACAATTCTGGTCAGGCAGGGGTCGAAGAGTATGATACAAGCCCCAAATTCTTCTTCCTCCACCAAAAGAACACCAGAAACAATATGTATGCATATATAACCAACAACAGTCCTTGTAGGCTTCAGCAGTATTTTAATATTTAATTACAGGTGATATTAACTTGTCTCTTCAATGTTTTTCATTAAAGAAGAAAAAAAAGTTTAAATGCTTACTGTCTGGGATACACCCAGCATTCCCAAATGTGAGGCACATTTAGATTCCTACAAGGCCATAGGGAAGCCCTGTGTAGGAAGTAAAAGCCATTTCCTCATCTCAGAGAATGTTCCTCTTCCTCCTGCCACTTCATCTTTTCTCCTCTGGCCTCCAGAAACCACCAGGAAGAGAAGCCATAAACACAAGTGGACAAGGTGCTGTTCAACTCTCATTTGTATTGGCAAAAAGAACCTGGCCTGGGAATCAGATTCAACACCTCCCTTTCCAACACTGCCTCTTCCCTTCCCACGGAACTACTAACCCTGAGCAGGGAGTTCATTCCCTTCTTGCAAAGTGAGTGAACCACCCTTTCAAAGACCCCTTCCAGCTCAAGTGCTTGCTGATAGTACTTCAGTGGCCTGCCATCACACTTACTTCCTCGCTATGGCAAATCAGATCCTACATGAACCAGTCTTGTTTTCTTCACCTCTTACCGCCCCCCTTCCATTCACACAACCACACCAAGCTCAGGGCCACAGTGCCTGCTATTCCTGCACCCCAGAATCCAGACTCCCCAGGTCATGGCATACCTGCTTTCTTTTAATCTGTTATGTTTTGGTTTAATTGCCACCTATTCAGAGAGTCCTTTGATCTGCCTAGATAAACTAACCCAAACACCCTATTCATTCTCCCTCAGACTACCTTGTTTTATTTGTTTTTCAGTTACTTACCAAGCCCTGGAAAGATCTAAATTATTTGTTTTCATGTTTATTGTCCATCTTTCCATACTATTAGGGAAGTTCCAGCAGAGTAGGGACCTGGGCTTATGTGCCAATGAATCTCCACACCCAGCACAGGGCCTGGAAAAGGCATCTAAAGATACTAGTTTAATGGGTAAATGAATCAATGAAGCCATTAGTCAATGCTGAAGTCCAGGGAGGACTTTAGCTGGTCTCACCAGCCAGGAAAGCTATCCTAAAATGTCTACCTTATTAGGTCAGAGGACTCCATCAATGTTTCTCCTCCGTTCACATTTTAGCACCGAGAAAGCACTCACTGACTCATACTCATCAGACTCAGTAAGATGGAAACTCTGCTCAAGACAAAGAGATCAGCCTTGGGTCCTCACACCTGCACATTTCAAACAGATGCAAAGAGGGCATTTCTTCTCAGGAGTCTGTATTGCATCATGTGCTCCAAGTGTCGCTCAGATGAACAAACCCACCCTCTCCTGGCCTCCACAACCAGGTTCCTGTTAACTGGTGCCCTGAGGGAACAGATTTAAGATAGAGACTCAACCATCTTACATCATTTATTCCCATTTCTATTACCCAAAAGGACCTCCCTGAGAAAGGCAGCTCTGGCCACTGGTCTCTGAAGCACTTGAGGGTCACATCCATTTGGTTCCCAACACGGGCATCCCCACATTCACTGATATTTCGATGAAACAGTGCATTCAAATCTCGCAGGCAGGGAGGACGCATGTTTTTTGTCATCCTAAACAGCTGCACACTTCACTTGCATAGGTGAGGTCCTTGGAAATTCCTGTTTTGGCCCATTCTGGTGACTTTCCCATAAATTCCTAAACACAAAGCATTTTGTTCCTCTCCATTCCCTTTAAGAATTTTACATAAAAAGATATCTCTACTGAGAGGTGCTATTTATTTCAGTATCATTATTTCACGGATACAGAGCCCTCAAACACTGAACCTGGAAGTAAGCCAAAATCCGATTAAGAGGGTATGGCGTTTAAACTAGGCAAGAGCTGAGGGTGAAAATATTGAATATAAGCTGTACAGGGTCCCTGTGTGTGTGTGAACACATGTATGGGTGTGTGTGCACATGCCACTGACAATGAAATGTAGATTCTTTTTCACGTCTTTCGGATGCCTTTCTCTAAACCCGTCATTGTTCTCAGAGTCACAAAGTCATTCCCTTTCTTGTTTATTATGTTAGGCAATAGGAAGCTTTCACATGATGGCTGGAAAAAGATGAGGGAGAAAGAAAGAGAAGGTTTTCCATCACATAAAGAAAAGAAAAATCGTGCTTGGCCCATTTCTGAACCACATTCTGATGCTGCAGATTTCAAATTAACAATTCAACCCAACTGGACAGGGAGGAATCAAGTGCTGAGGCCCTGAAGTTTGGTTTCCAGTAGCTCTGGCATCTCATTTAACCTGAGGTGGCTCGCCTGGTACCGCAGGACATGCACTTTCAGGCACACCAGACTCTCATTGAAGAGACACTAATTTGAATCATCACTGCCATCCCCTCTCCCCTTTGTTCCTGTTTGAACCAATTTCCATACAGTTTCAAAGAAATCATCAGCCCATGCAAAGGGAAATCCCAATGGAACAAGAACTACATTAGCAGCATAAGGGGGAAAATCTAATTTCCAATCCAGTTGCTTTGTTGTTTCAACCTCCAAGGAAGGTTGCTACATATGCACAACATAAAATTAAGTTTTAAAACGCCACCATGATTTAAAATTAATAGAAACTCTCATGGGGAAAAGGTGGTTCTTAGTACAAATCTCCTTACACAATTGAAGGTCAACTCCACCAGAGCTTGTGGGTGGTCTGGGTCTTTGAGGTCTCAATCGTCTCAATCATCTCAGCCAACAAAATATTTTAGAACGGCATATATTCATTGAGACCAATGCACATGCTACTTAATAGTTTATGGTGAGTGAATTCTCAGTGTAAGGTAGTATCCACATTAAACATTCTTAAACTACCTTGTTGACAGACCTCACTGAGATGTATTTTAATGGTCCAAATTAAGGATTCCATTTTGGCATGACAGGATATGCCAATGAGACTTCCTAGTGCCCTAGTTACCGGAATAAAACTCATGGCAAGACACCAGTGTGACTACATCATTAATTAACCTGAACCACATACCGGAACATTGCTGCTAATAAAACTCCCCTATAAAGAAAACATGTTTTCTCTACTGAGAATCCTGGAATGTGGGCCCCAGCAGAGCCACAGCCTTAATTTAGGAGATATTTTGATGTTGCGTCTATATCTGCAATTGCCATAAAATTTGCTTATATTTGGCTTGATCTTCAATAAATTGAGTTATTTTTTTCCAAATTTTATTTTATTTTTAATACAGCAGTTCTTATTAGTTATCTATTTTATACATATTAGTGTATATAAATTGAGTTCTTGAATGTGCTTCTTGGAAAAATAAAATTAAAATGCCATCCACACTATCAGGATTTGCAAACAACTATATGAATGAAAGGATCACTTTTGCTAAGGCAGGGATGCTTTAACTGTGCTGTTCTTAAAAGCATACTCTGAGCTCTGAACCCACGATTCACTGAATCAGAGATCTATAGAAACCTTCCATTTTCTCTAGAAAACAGGCTGACAGAATCGGGAATAAATCATAACTATAGCAGCCAGGTGAAACTGGGACTTTTCCAATCCAATCCATATGAAATGACATATACCTTTTTTTTACGGATAATTCTTTTGTGAAAAGCTTCTGAAAATGGTTGTCAATATTTTCATGTAACCTCAAAGTCCCCCTGTGAGGCCAACTAGACAACAAGGATTAAAATCCCCATCCTATTGATGGGGAACCCAAGCTAGTAAAGAAAACTGGGTTTTCCATACTTCTATAGCCACACTATAGACCAGAAACAGAACCAAAAGTTTCTTGCCTTTTTCCCTTAGGCTTTTTTTCTGGTCCAACTCTGAACCCTCTACCATGATCTCAAAACATTCTAAAAAATTCAACAAACCATCTGCAGTAACCTTGAAGGAACAGGATTCCTGACAAAGGTTCAGGATCTTCCCAAATTGTAAACACAATACCCGATCCCAAATTTCATTTCACAAACTTTTCAACTACATATGTAATTTCTCCTGGTGAGAACAAAAAGAGGTCTTAGTTTTGACAACAGCCTTTATTAGGAGATTTCTGAGTCTTCTCTGACTGTTCCAAATCTTGGTTGGATTGTTAAAAGTAAACAGTATTTTAGTCATTCCAATCTGTCAACATCAAATGTCATTACTGAGATAGAAAGAAATGGAACCAGTATCACTTTTTAAGATCTGAACTGAGAAAATTTATAATTACGGTTTACTAAGAACCTAATTTTACTTGTTTATTGGATTAATACCAAATATATGAAAACTGTAAGTGACACACTTTTTTTAAAGGGGGTATTTGAATTTGCCATTCAACATTTGAAAGAAAATTTCCTAGTTTTTTTTTGTTTTTTTTTTTGCAGTACGCGGGCCTCTCACTGCTGTGGCCTCTCCCGTTGTGGAGCACAGGCTCCGGACGCGCAGGCCCAGCGGCCATGGTTCACAGGCCCAGCTGCTCCGCGGCATGTGGGATCTTCCCGGACCGGGGCACGAACCCGCGTCCCCTGCAACGGCAGGCGGACTCTCAACCACTGTACCACCAGGGAAGCCCTCCTAGTTTTAATAAACATAAAAATGCATATTTCACTAAACCAGATTCAACATTCCCCCCCAACCCAGTGCCCTTCAGAATACTGGATCTTAGCCCATTTTCAACACCAATATTATCAATCACTTATTTCTTTTGTTCAAGATTCGAATAGAAAATGCAGCTTGAAAAAGAACATGGAAGGAATAGAAGCAGCAAGAAGAGGAGGAAAAATAGCAGTAATGGAAAACAGATGAACAGCAAGCATTTCACTCCTGTGTAAAAATCCTGGATGGCAGCAGCTCTTATCAGGTGACGTACCTCGAACCAAGGGGATCCATCAAACTTTGGGCAGCAAATCAACACAAGGGCAAAACTGACACTTACCCCTGCTCCCTACATGGAACCTAAACCTTAATTTTAAAGTGGTTTTATCTATAATCATTTGGTAGTAAACTAAGAAGAAAGAATTATTATTGTGATTCAGAAATATGTGGTTGTGGAAGACCATCTTTATTAAAAATCAAGTAATTTAGCATCTTATTGGGAGGGGGTACCTAATCAATCTCGGATATCAAAATCTTTCAACTTTGGGACTTTTTATAGGTATATAAAATCAAAGGCAATGTGGTGTCACGGAGAGAACACAGACCAAAGTCAGGAGGACTTTTACCAGCTCCTCCTATGTAATTAGCTTTGTGGCCTTCCTGAAGTCACTTCCTCTTTGATCCTTGGTTTCTTGTGACCAAATCTTGCTTGCCTGAAGGAAGCAAGGCATGATGAAGATGGAATTTACTATTCTGATCCCTCTGCTTATAGGAGTCTTCAGGTATCTCAATTTCAGATTCTGGACTGCAATTTCTGCCCAACCTCCCAGGCGAGGTCCCATGAAACAAGGCCAGATAGTTGTCCTTGAGATGCTGGGGTAGACAGGTGTTGTTTCTAAGGATCCCCTCCTCTAGTAGTTATCAATGCCCTGCCTGATAAATCTAGGTCAGGATTCACAAACTCAAAACACCTACAGGGGCCAGGAGGCTAGTACACATTAGTGAAAAGAATATGACAGCAGAGACTGGTGGGAACTGTGGTAAACACTTCCACCAAGTTTTCCTAGGAAATTGCTTATTTGAGGAGACACCCAGCTGGAGGAAATCACAAATGAGCAGCACCTTCCTTCATCTCCTGACCAGCTACTCTTGCCCAGCACCATGCAGCTGGAATCCCTGCTCTCAAGAAGAATCTTGACACAAGAAAGGGAAATCTGCAGAGATGTCACCACGAAAAGTCAAGCAGGAGAGGGTAAGCGCTAACAAATCTACAAGAGCCTGGAGGTCTGGCACCAAGTTTTAAACCTCCCTTGGGCTAAGCACAGTGCTCGGTATAATCAACAGCTGCTCAATAAATTCTTCCTAAATGAATTTTTAAAAAAATCTTGATAGGGGGCCACTATTACTTATCATTCTGTGCTCTTCTCAAGGGTGACTGGATCAGACTGGTAGCTTTGTCTTAGCACGATAACGGCCAGGGAGGAAGAACTCTGCTACGATATGTAGGTTACACCCATTTGAACTCTGTTGGCCTTTCAGGGGCAGGTACTGTATTCGTACTTCTTTTAAATTAATTTAAAAATTATTTACTGAGCCTCCACTTTACATCAGACACTTTGCTAGAGATTTCAGGGAATCCCAGGGCTCAATATCTACCTATAAGATGCCCATGGTATAGTAGGGACAGAGGGATAGAAACACATACAATTAAAGAGAACAGGGTATATGTGTGACCAATAGCTAGGACAAACAATGTGTTATGGCAACACAGCAAAGGAACCAACTCACTCTCCTAGAGAGGTCAGTGAAGGCCACATGAAGAAGTCACATTTGAGCTAGACCTTGAAAAATAAGTGAGCTTTTGTCAAATGTAGAAAGGGAACAATAACATTCTAGAAAGAGCACACAACATGAGCAATGATGTAGACACATGAAAGCCCCACTGTGTGCTTGGAAAAGGGTAAGCAGTCATGGGGTATCTGTAAAGGGGCAGCAGAAAATGCATCCCCAGGGCCTAGAAAATGCAAACAGTTTTTGGCTGACAATGACGTTGCTGGTTTGTTCTAGGCTCAGCTTTACCAGTATACTTACTAAACAGCAATGGCTATTTCTCTAGATCCTCAGTGATAATTCAGGGAAAGATCAAGAGCTCAAAAGATATTAGTGAGGCCCAATGGTCATATTAATGCTACCAAGTAATACTCCTGAACCCAAATGTTTTACAAAGTCATCTAAGGCATTTTCCGTTTCAGATTCATACTAATTTAAGACATACATATAACAAACCTTAAAATGAGAACAAAAGAAGATAAATATTACCAAAAAGAAATCTTAGCTTAAAAAAGTGCTACTGGATCACGCACAGAATTAAATTCAGCCCTGAGTTTCCTGGTAGCCAAGGCAAAACGATCAATACTGAGTTAAGAAATTCTCATCATCAAGTAAAAGAAACATCAGTTCCTCAGATATCAGTTGACCTGTGTATGCCACCTTTAAAGGAAGAAGAGGAGGAAGACAAGAAAATGTGGAATAAAAGAGAAAGAACAAGAGGAAAAAAGAAGATGATTATCTCCCCTTTTTAAAAAAAGTGAAATTTCCTCATTAAAACCATCAACTGTTTTGTTGGTGAGGGGACCAAAGGTTCAGTGCCTGGATGTGTTTTTTTCCTTTGTAGCCCCTTTCTGTTGATGTTTTTCTGGCTTTCTAAGCAAAGAGGAAACCTCGCCCATTCCTGTAGACATGCATTTATGACCACATTCTCCTGGCCAATAACCCTAAGTGGCTCCTTTTGGCACCTCGCAAGGGTGGAACGTCAATTGGATCTGGTCATCAAGCTGCTGCTACCACTCAGGTTGAACGCTGGCAAGTTCAGAGAGGGCTCCAGGGCAAAGCTAACTCATTAAGGACAAAATGTGCAGGCACATTTGACC